>NC_064625.1:83253058-83560558 GCF_023898315.1 Schistocerca nitens | reverse complement strand
TTAAGTGAATCTTGTGACGAGAAAAGACATCTATTCCGCGGGGCGTATTGAGCAGGTCGGTGGATAAAAACTGACTGCATTTGGTACCGACAGACTTAATATTTGGCGAGAATTCTCAATCAAAAACAATCTGAATTTTTGTAGCTATTAAGTTTTCGCGAAATGCCACACCATAAACTTGCTAACGTCAGTGAAAGGGATTGTGTTAAGACTAGCACGGGCTTGGCAGCGACACTTGTTCACCTATGTTTCAGAATATTTTAATTAAGGACAAAATTTCCAACCTTTCATTTCGTGTGAAGACTATCTCCAGAAACGTAGATTAGTGACTTTAATTGCAGTCTGGTTCACGTCGAAGTACAATAGGTTTCACTCGGCTTCCCTACTGAGACAATGTTCACAGGTAGGTGCAAGTTCGTAGTAAAGGGACGGAAGGAACCGCGCCGCTGCAGGCTGTACGTGGTTGATATTCGTTGGCCATCATGGTGGCTTGCATGAGCTCCACTTGACCGATGGATTCCCAAGTGAATGGCTCCAGAGCCGCTATCAGCTTGGCTCCATCCCTCAAGTGCAGATGTCAAGGAGGGGTTCCCCTGGAACACGACGGATGCGCGCTCTCCAGTTGGAGTGATGAAGGCATCGGAATTCAAATAAACGGCTCTAAGCACTATGGGACTTAACATCTGAGGTCATCAGTCCCCTAGACTTACAACTACTTACACCTTACTAACATAAGGACTTGCATGGTACTAGAGGGAGCTGTAGAGGGCAAAATCTGTAGAGGAAGGTAGAGACTGGAATACATCCAGCAAATGATTGAGTAAGTAGGCTGGAAGTGCTACTCTGAGATGAAGTAGTTGGCACAGGAGGGGCATTCGTGGCAGACGCAGCAAACCAGTCACAAGACCGAAGACTCGAAAAAAGAAAAAGAGCCATGAAGGTAGCAAGAGTAAAATATAGGCAACGAAAGATTGTTTACGAATTGTGCAGAAACCAGACGGTAATTATAGGACACCACGAGCATGAAAGGTAAGCTGTGATTGAGAAGGGTGTGATGTTACTGAATCTGTACTCTGACCATGCAGTGAAAGAAACCAAAGAAGAAACTGGAGTAAGAGAAAGTATAGGAAGAAGAATTAAAAACTTTGAGCTTTACCGATGACATTGTAATTCTCTCAGAGATAGCAAGAGCTTGGAACAGATGTTGAACGGAATGGACATAGTCCTGAAAAGAGGTTGTAATATGATGAACAACAGCGAAACAAGGATAATGAAACGTAGTCGAATTATATCAGGTGAGGCTGAGGGGATTAGATTAGCAAACGGAACACTTGAAGTAGATGAGTTTTGCTGTTTTGGCAGCACAATAACTGATGAACGAAGTAGAGAGGATATAAAATTTACACTAGCAATGGTAAAGGAAGCGTTTCTGAAGAACTGAAATCTGTTAACCTCTAATATTGATTTAGAAGTTAGGAAATACACTCCTGGAATTTGAAATAAGAACACCGTGAATTCATTGTCCCAGGAAGGGGAAACTTTATTGACACATTCCTGGGGTCAGATACATCACATGATCACACTGACAGAACCACAGGCACATAGACACAGGCAACAGAGCATGCACAATGTCGGCACTAGTACAGTGTATATCCACCTTTCGCAGCAATGCAAGCTGCTATTCTCCATTGGAGACGATCGTAGAGATGCTGGATGTAGTCCTGTGGAACGGCTTGCCATGCCATTTCCACCTGGCGCCTCAGTTGGACCAGCGTTCGTGCTGGACGTGCAGACCGCGTGAGACGACGCTTCATCCAGTCCCAAACATGCTCAATGGGGGACAGATCCGGAGATGGTGCTGGCCAGGGTAGTTGACTTACACCTTCTAGAGCACGTTGGGTGGCACGGGATACATACGGACGTGCATTGTCCTGTTGGAACAGCAAGTTCCCTTGCCGGTCTAGGAATGGTAGAACGATGGGTTCGATGACGGTTTGGATGTACCGTGCACTATTCAGTGTCCCCTCGACGATCACCAGTGGTGTACGGCCAGTGTAGGAGATCGCTCCCCACACCATGATGCCGGGTGTTGGCCCTGTGTGCCTCGGTCGTATGCAGTCCTGATTGTGGCGCTCACCTGCACGGCGCCAAACACGCATACGACCATCATTGGCACCAAGGCAGAAGCGACTCTCATCGCTGAAGACGACACGTCTCCATTCGTCCCTCCATTCACGCCTGTCGCGACACCACTGGAGGCGGGCTGCACGATGTTGGGGCGTGAGCGGAAGACGGCCTAACGGTGTGCGGGACCGTAGCCCAGCTTCATGGAGACGGTTGCGAATGGTCCTCGCCGATACCCCAGGAGCAACAGTGTCCCTAATTTGCTGGGAAGTGGCGGTGCGGTCCCCTACGGCACTGCGTAGGATCCTACGGTCTTGGCGTGCATCCGTGCGTCGCTGCGGTCCGGTCCCAGGTCGACGGGCACGTGCACCTTCCGCCGACCACTGGCGACAACATCGATGTACTGTGGAGACCTCACGCCCCACGTGTTGACCAATTCGGCGGTACGTCCACCCGGCCTCCCGCATGCCCACTATACGCCCTCGCTCGAAGTCCGTCAACTGCACATACGGTTCACGTCCACGCTGTCGCGGCATGCTACCAGTATTTAAAGACTGCGATGGAGCTCCGTATGCCACGGCAAACTGGCTGACACTGACGGCGGCGGTGCACAAATGCTGCGCAGCTTGCGCCATTCGACGGCCGACACCGCGGTTCCTGGTGTGTCCGCTGTGCCGTGCGTGTGATCATTGCTTGTACAGCCCTCTCGCAGTGTCCGGAGCAAGTATGGTGGGTCTGACACACCGGTGTCAATGTGTTCTTTTTTCCATTTCCAGGAGTGTATTTTGTGAAAGTTTTTGTACGGAGTGTAGCTATGTATGGAAGTGAAACATGGGCGATAGTTTAGAGAAGAGAAGAGAACAGAAGCTCTTGAAATGTGGTGCTACAGAAGAATGCTGAAGATTGGTTGGATACATCACGTAACTAATGAGGCTGCACTGAATAGTAAAGAAATTAGTGGCACAACATCACTAGAAGAAAGAATCGATCGATAAGACACATGAGACATCAGGGATCATCAATTTAGTATCGGACGAAGTGCGTTGGGTAAAAGTCGCAGTGGGAGACCAAGAGGTGAACACAGTAAGCAGGATGTAGGTTGCCGTAGTTAATCGGAGGAGACATACATAGGACAGAGTATTATGGAAAGCTGCATCAAACCATTGTTCTGATTGAAAACAACAACTACTACTACTGAAATATGTTGATTATTCCTTGCTACTGTAGTGTTATCTTGAAGCTGTGAGAAAGGAGGACAGGCGTTGCAAGGCGTGGAAGCAGAGACGATGCTGAGGGGAGACGAAACTAGGAGAGATATTGTTACATAAAGTAAACAGTAAGGGGAGAGCCTTGCGAAAATGCAGACGCCCCAGACGCGGTCCCAGGGCGCTAGTTACTCTTCCAGGAATTAACATGTAACTTCATATGTCGTCTAGACGCTGTAGTAGGTTGTCACCGAGGACTATGTAACCAACAAGCACGTACTAGTGTATAAAGCCAGCTTGATACCAGCCCTGAGAACAGCAACGTCAGTAGACTCACAGGGGTTAGAAAGAGCAAAAACGCCAAAAACAGTTGACCCAGCAGTCCCTACACCGTGGAGCCCGATGGGCGGGGCTAAATGACGTATAACAATAATGTTGAGAGCCTTATTTAGCTGAGCAGTTACGTTTAGCTTTCAGCTGAACAATGTTGATACCTAATACGGACTTGGTGCAACTGCATTAACATCCCCGCCTAAGGAGCAGTAGAAGTGACCTAACTAAACCGTGATTGGCAGGCGCCTGCAAAAGACCTACGGGATTGGCTGAGTGGCTTTTTAAGTGGAAAAAAACAGTGCCTCCAGGCGACTCTTTAAAACCCATAGATTCCGAATTTTGGCAGAGTTCTCAGTCAGACGATCTGGGGGCCCAATCCGCGTCCGTCGACTCCAGCCTCGCTCCAGCTCCGCGTAAGTCTGCTCTCTCTCACTTTGAGTGCCTCAGTGGACAGTGTCACATTCATTATGTTTTGCAACTAAGTTGTTGCCTTAAGATGCTGCTAGTGTTTGATACTGTGGCTAGCATCCACTCCTAGGACTTCTGCACTGGCTTCTGTTGTGTTATTCATGCTTTTCCTAACCCTAGAACTAGCCTCCAGTGTATTAGTTGGTCCCGTCTGGAATAAACAACTATTTCAAAACCCGGTTCGTCAGAGTGTCTCCACAACGAGTTTCCTACAGAGTCTCACCACCTGCATTTCTAGTAAATGCCTGTACTAGTGTTGGCTCAGATAGAAGAAAACAAATGCCTTCACTGTGAATTGTCCTTCTGCCTTCTGCTCTGTACCGCACCGGAGTGCAGACTGACCAGCATCTCCTTTTTCTCTCTCCACCCTATGTCAGGACACGACACTACAATCATCATGTTATAAGACTAAAGAATTGTAAACACGATAAATCTCAGCAAAACTATTTGATAAATTCCAAATAGAAATCCTCGTAAATGTGTCCCGGTCTCCGCTAACCTCAATGGTCGACCACTTTCGATTTCAGGATAGCTTTCCTTATTGATAGCTTAACATTTATCATCCATGATCTCGTGTATTTGCTAGCACTACGGCCGTGATGTCGACAACTCAAAACTGGTACGATTCCATGCCGTGCACCAACCAAAGGTTACGAATTTTCTGAAATAAGACCGTCTTGCTTGTAAATTGTTTATCTATTTATTGGCAATGATGCGTTTCGCCCTTGTGGGGCATCTTCAGATTAACGTAAGAAGTAATGTGGTGAACCAACGTCGGTCCTTTAATACCAGCATGTGGAAGGTAAAAATTATGACGACAGGAGTACGTCACCTAATTATTTTTATCTTAATGCCATGTAGCTGACATTAAAGGATGGATTATGGCTCACCACATTACTTCTTACGTTAATCTGTAGGTGCCCCACAAGGGCGAAACGCGTCGTTTCCAATAAATAGACAAAACTGTTTGCAACCAAGACAGTCTTATTACAAGAAAGGATTTCCACAGTTATTGTCCCATGTCCTTCCACAGATACATCAGTCCGAAGACGTTGTCCAGCACGTATGCATTCAGAGCGAACACAACAGCTCTTGTAGTTCCGCACTCTGAAAGGGAGTGTGAGAATACTGTGCGAGCTGGGCGTAATTCTGTTCGAACTGTGAAGCTCATAAATTGATGATTTACGCCCGGCAGCGCGCCGCCCCGCGTTACGCACGCAGCGGTGCCGACCGCCACACAAATACGCCAGGGCCTGCAGTCTAACACAATTGACTTGATTACGCGCCGCATGGAAATTCGATTATTTCGCGCTCTATCGCGTTGCCGCGTAAAATGGAATCCCCGAGTCGTTTCCCGCGCCCAGCATTTGCAGAGAGAAAACAGAGGAATGGACGCCACAGCCGGGCCAGACGCGAATGAGGGAGGGGGGGGGGGGGGGGAGAGGGAATCAGTTTACGACCGCCCGCCTGGGACGCGACTCGGAGGCTCTCGGGAAATAAAAATCTCGCCCAGTAGGCAGCGACGCCGACCGTTACTCACTGCGCGCAATCCGCTCTGTCGGCCTCGCGTCATACGTGTGAATTACGCCGCGATGGCGCCAGACAATGAAATGTCTCGGCCGGGACAAAGCACGACAGTTTGTCCTCCGGCTAGCGTCGCAACTACTCTCCACCCCCCACCACCACTTCATCCCAACCACTAGGCTGATTGGACAGTAGCGGCCAATTGCAGGCAACCGCACGGTGTTCGCTTCGCCACCCTGCCCGCTACAATCCCACCTTCTCATTCCCGCTGACCCTCTCTAGCCCTTGCCCCACCGCAATATAACAATAAACCAATTCCACCGCATTATTATTGCCTTCGCTCCCGCCTTCGCGTTCCCGCCCTCGCCCGACCCGCCATCAAATGCTAGCTCGTTATGGGTCGCCACCACAACTGTGCAATAGCGCACTCGGGAGGGCCCTTCTGTGGACGCAACCGCACGTTTCTTGCTACTCCCGAGCGGCACGAAGTACCACTGCATCTGCTTGCGAACTCTGAATGCAAGGAGACGTTTTTCAGTCATTTCTGTGGTCTTAGCTATTACGATGACATGTTTACACCTGTCAGACTCAAAAAAGTCTTTCAGGAAGTGTTTCATTTCATGTGTTCCTCAGGCTTTAGTTATAGGACCATCAATGGTCAAATGCCAGAATGAGATTTTCACTCTGCAGCGGAGTGTGCGCTGATATGAAAATTTCTGGGCAGATTAAAACTGTGTGCAGGACCCAGACTTGAACTTGGGACCTTTGCCTTTCGCGGGCAAGTGCTCTACCAACTGAGCTACCCAAGCACGATTCACGCCCCGTCCTCACAGCTTTACTTGTACAAGTACCTCGTCTTCTACCTTCCAAACTTTACAGAAGCTCTCCTGCGAACCTAGTTTGGAAGGTAGGAGACGAGGTACTGGCAGAAGTAAAGCTGTGAGGACGGGGCGTGAGTCGTGCTTGGGTAGCTCAGTTGGTAGAGCACTTGCCCGCGAAAGGCAAAGGTTCCGAGTTCGAGTCTCGGTCCAGCACACAGTTTTAATCTGCCAGGAATGTTTCGTATCAGCGCGCACTCCGCTGCAGAGTGAAAATGTCATTCTGGAAACATCCCCCAGGCTGTGGCTAAGCCATGTCTCCACAATATCCTTTCTTTCAGGAATGCTAGTTCTGCTACGTTCGCAGGAGAGCTTCTCTGAAGTTTGGAAGGTAGGAGACGAGGTACGGGCAGAAGTAAAGCTGTGAGGACGGGGCGTGAGTCATGCTTGGGTAGCTCAGTTGGTAGAGCACTTGCCCGCGAAAGGCAAAGGTCCATAGTTCGAGTCTCGGCCCGGCACACAGTTTTAATCTGCCAGGAAAGTTTCCATGTTCAAATTGTTCAAATGGCTCTAAGCTCTATGGCACTTAACATCGGAGGTCATCAGTCCCTAGACTTTGAACTACTTAAACCCTAACTAAGGACATCACACACAACCATGCCCGAGGCAGGATTCGAACCTGCGACCGTAGCAGCCACGTGGTTCCGGACTGAAGTGCCTAGAACCGCTCGACCAAAGCGGCCGGTGGACCATCAATGTGCCTGCCGAAACACTGCCCCATCTGCAATGACATTTGCTTTCGTGGCGTTAAAAAGATGTAATGGAAGTCTTTCATTTCATGTGTTCCTATAGAAAACCTGTCTGATCTGCAGTTAAAAACATTTAATTTTGTGGTACTGAAGAAATGTAATGGAACCGCTTGATGTCACATTTTCGTCAGTTGTTGGTTCTAGGACCATCAGAAATCCTGCAGAGACCAGTCTCATCCACAATGAGACATCTACTTTCATGTCACTCAAAGTTTTCATGCAAATCTGTTAAGATTTTTCATTCTGTTTAGTTATAGATGCATACATGTAACGTGAGAAAATCAATCTTGTGTGTGATGATTATTACTTTTGCGGTAATGGGAAGTCTTTATTGAAATGTTTTGTGGCTAGTGTTCCGTAGCGCACTTAGTTCTAGGGCCGTTAACATTCCTGGGGAAAATCACTCTTACCTCCAACAGCACATTTTCCTGTTTACGCTATGTACGCATCCATTCAGATGTTTTTTGTCTTAGTTGTGAGACTGTTAACGTTTTGCAAAAACAACTGTGGTGACGTTTTCTTCTCTGCCACACACTATCAGAGCGCCCTGTTTGGTGTCGAATGGCTCCCAAATATTGAATAAGTGTATGTGCATTAGGAAAGCCTCGGTCTCGCGAACTGACATATGCTCAGGGGAACAGTGAGCTGACCACATGCCCCTCCACATCCCCATACAGGGACGCCTTTGGGCTGAGGATGACACGGCGGCCGGTCGGTACCGTTAGGCCTTCATGACCTGTTCGGGCGGAGTTTTAGTTTTGTTTCATTAGGAAAGCTTGTCACATAAACTAATAGCGTTAGGAGTCGTCACAGACTATAATCCAAAAGACTGATGCTGGATGAGTGTGTAAGACTCGGAAGGGGTCTTTCCCTATCTACCTACCTTTGAAAGATGACAAGAACACGTGGAATAATGCGACTGAACAGTACGGAAGCCCCATCCTACGCAAGCCACATTCTTCAGATTTGTAAGGCTGAATGTTCTGAATAAAACCCTGGCAGACATCACTTGCAAGATGGGATAGGAAAGATCATGGAGCTCCCACACACTCACCAGCAATTTCAACACAGGCACTGAAATTAAACAGCCATTGGTGTCTAGTGTGACGACCACAAAGACAGTGAAAGTGAATGTACGCGCAGAAGGAACTTTCTTGGCGTTTTCTCAACAGTTTCTGGCTTTTTTTTCGGTAAATATTTCTTTCACCAATTCGAAAACGAAAGATTTAATACCATTCTGGTCCAACTGAAACAACTAGTGGAACCACAACAGATTATTATTGAGGTAGGGAACCAGTGGTCGGAAATGCGTATTGGTTGTGTTACGGACACACAGCGTACACAGCACAACAACAACGTAGCTAATGGTAACTGTCCAAAGTGACGACCGCCGATGTCAGTGCACGCACGACAACAGCGCATGAAGTTCTGCCTCACACTCTCAAAAATCCCTGATGTCTGTTGCACCAGGAAACAGGTAGCTTCTACCCCAGCAGGCAGGTATTCATCCGTTTCTACGGCAGTTTCATACACCGCCCCCTAGACATAACCCAGAGGACAAATTCCAAACCTTTGAGAACGGCGGTCGCGCTGGTTATGGCACAGGCCTTCCCTTCCAGTCCAACGATGAGGTGCTGTTCAGGTGCTCGCAGACATTAACATCGGAGTGGGCTGGAGCACCGCCGTCCTTGAAACCACATCCTTTCCAGGACAACGAGGGGTAGTCTCCAAGAAATACGGCAGCACATCTCGCAGGAATGCCTGGTAACGTGGACAAGTCCATTTAGGAGTCAGCAAATGAGGCCGTATTAGGAGGTCTCTGACAGTGCCGGCCCATACGTTGACAGAGAACCGTTGCTGGTAGCTACCGTTGTGGGTGGTGTTGGGATTGTCTCGACACGGCTGTTGAAGCTGTTGGGAACGCCATCACAGGTCAATGAGGCCTCATCCGTGAACAATACATAGTGTACGAAGTTCGGCACTGCAGCACTGTGGCGGATCATCCATTGACAGATGTGAACGAGGAGCTAAAAGACCTTGGGTCCCAGTACCTGCACACGTTCTTTGCGGTAGAGGTATAATACATGTTCCACCAGTACTCTCCACACTGTATCCTACGGAGTGTGCGTTTTACGGGCAAGTACATGCGTGCTTATTGCTGGGTGGTGGGCCACACGATTCAGCACCATCTCCTCAAAGCATTTATGTAAGTGTACACCAGATGTGGCTCAAACTCAAAGATACAGTATCGACAGCAATAGACAGATTCATACCGCATAAGTTAATAAGAGACGGGACTGATCCACCATGGTACACAAAACACTTCACAACACTGTTGCAGAAGCAACGAAAAAAAGCATGCAAAATTCAGAAGAACGCAAAATCCCCAATACTGGCTAAGTTTCACGGAAGCTCGAAATTTAGTGCAGACGTCAATGCGAGATGCTTTTAATAGTTTCCACAATAAAACATCGTCTCAAAATATGGCAGATAAAGAGATTCTTGTCGTATGTAAAGTACATCAGTCGCAAAAAAACAGGCAATACTGTCACTGCACGGCAGCGACGGAAATGTTACCGATGATAGTGCCACTGAATACAGTTTTCTTTAAATCCTTCAGGAAAGAAGATGAAGTAAATATTCCAGAATTCGAAACCTGAACAGCTGTTAGCGTCAATGACATAAAAGTAGATATCTTAGGTGTTGCGAAACAACTCAAATCATTTAAGAAAGGCAAGTCTTCCGATCCAGATGGTATACCAATCAGGTTCCTTTCAGGGTATGCAGACATAATACCACCTTTCTTAGCCCCCTTAGATTGTTTGCAGGTGATGCATGACTTGAAAGTAGCACAGGTCACACCAGTATTCAAGAAAGGAAATAGGAGGAACTCATTGAATTACAGATCCATATTACTGACCTCAATTTGCAGTAGGATTTTGAAGCATATACTGTACTCGAAAATTATGAATCACCTTCAAGAAAATGACTTATTGATACATAACCAACACGGATCTAAAAAATATCGTTCTTCTGCATCACAGCTAGCTCTTTATAACCATAAAGTAGTGAGTGTTGTCGACAAGGGATCTCAGATCGATTCCATATTCCTAGATTTCCAGACGGCTTTTGATACCGTTCCTCAGAAGCGCCTATTAATCAAATTGCGTGAATATGGAGTATCGTCTCAGTTGTGTGACTGTATTCGTAATTTCCTCTGAGAGGGGTCACAGTTTGTTCTGATAGATGGTAAATCACCGAGTGTAACAGAAGTGATACCTGGCGTTCCGCAAGGTAGTGTCATAGGCCCTCTGCTGTTCCTGATTTATGTAAATGATGTAGGTGATAATCTGAGAAGCTCCATTAGATTGCTTGCAGATGATGCTGTAATTTACGTCTAGTTAAATCATCAGACGATCAATTGCATTACAAAATGATCTAGAGAGGATTTCTGCATGGTGCGAAAAGTGGCTATTGGCACTAAACAAAGGAAAGTGCGAGGTCATCCACATGGATACTTAAAGAAATCCGATAAATTTTGGGTTTACGATAAATCACACAAATCTAAGAGCTATCAATTCGACTAAACACCTAGGAATTACAATTACGAGCAACTTTAATTGGAAAGGTCACATAGATAATATTGTGGGGAAGGCGAAACAAAGACTGAGCTTTGTTGGCAGAACACTTAGAAGAAGCGACAAGCCCACTAAAGAGACAGCCTACATTACACTTGTCCGTCCTCTGCTGGAATACTGCTGCGCGGTATGGGATCCTTACCAGGTAGGATTGACAGAGGGCATCGAAAAAGTGCAAATAAGGGCAGCTCGTTTCGTGTTATCACGCAATAGGGGTGATGGTATGACTGATATGATACGCGAGTTGGGGTGGCACTCACTAAAACAAAGGCGGTCTTCTTTGCGGCGAGATCTATTTATGAAATTTCGATCAGCAACTTTCTCTTCAGAATGCGAAAATATTTTGTTGGACACCCACCTACGTAGGGAGAAATGATAGTCATAATAAAATAAGAGAAATCAGAGCTCGGACGGAAAGATTTAGGCGCTCCTTTTTCCCACGCGCCATTCGAGAGTGGAATGGTAGAGAAGTAGTATGAAAATCATTCGATGAACCCTCTGTCAGGCACTGAAGTGTGAATTGCAGAGTAACCATGTAGATGTAGAAGTAGGAAGTCTGGTGTTCGGGATGTATCTGGCGAGAATCTTGGCCGGCTCCCTCTGGCGTGCACGACTGCGTCTCTCACAACGTGGTATCTACGGAGACAAACTTCCAATGACGCCTGTGGGGAAAGCATTCTCCCTACATTCGCGCTCGTTTAGGGTACTAGTTCTGGAGCACCCAACGTTAAGTGAATGTCTGCCAGTTCTGTTGACGAGTAACGTTCTGTCTTTGACTACTCGTCGTGCACTGTACACAGTAACGTAAGTCTCCATCAACACGTAACGAGCTGTCTGATGCAATGGACAACTAACACCAGTGATAATGGCGTCCGTGCAGCACAGATTAACGCGCCGGTACGATGCATGCAATAGTCACATGACGCACGTGCTGTGAACCAAGTTGTATACAGTATGTCTGGTGGGCAGGGTTTTATGCTGTTTATCACGCGCTGCCTGTTACAGTGTCCAACAGACACAGGTATCTTCGTGGGAGTGAGGAAGAACTGCATGCGCCGTTGCAATACATGCAGTGAGACTGCCGGTCGTCGCTTTGAACGATTGCTATGAGCTACGCCCTCGTTATGCGGTACACGCTGTCAATGTCCGGAACAATAAATGTGCGTTTCCCACTATTGGTTCCCTATCTCAGTAAAAATCTGTTGTGTATCCACTATCACCTGTTTCGATTAGACCCTATTTTAAGATCTGAGACACGCTCTATGTTTACATATTGAGATGAACCGGGTTTCTAGTTTTGGTGCCGAGTTCACACAAAAGACTTCGGAAGTATTCCAACTCAACAATAGCTTTCAATGTGGACGTGACACTATCTCTTTTATTACGTATCTTTTAAGGGGCTCCGGAAAGGCTCAAAATCATGAAAAGTTCAATTTTTACTTTTTTGCGTTTTCTGAATCTGCAGACTATTACCTTTTAATAGATATATAATTTATTCAATTCCGAAGACTACAACTATTTTTAAATTTTTTTTGAAATGTGTTCTACATGGGCGTGACCCACTGTGGCGCTGTTAAACTGCTGTCAAATGGTGTTATTATTAACGTCCGTGTTCATCAGGTACATTTTAGTGATGTGAGATAAAGTATGTGTTGTGGCTAACCTGTGATGGTTCAATATATATCGCTGGTGTGATTGTCGATTGTTTCATGTTTATTTACTCTGTCGTTATCTCGAAAATATTCGTAATTAATTCTGTTTCTTGAGTCTCTGTTTTGTTGAAGTATAATTATGAGTGGAAGTAAAGTTATTAGAAATCCTCTGAAGGCTTTTAAGAAAAGGAGAAATGTAGGAAAGCCAAAGGTATGTGTTATTACTGTAAACAATAAAGACGATAACCAAGTGAGTGAACCTAACCTCTCAAGTACACCTGCCCATAGCAGTCAAAGTGGGAAAGAAAATACTTCACAGAAGAAGCTTGGTTCAATGAGTGAAAACTATTAATGTTTTATGGGCGAATCGGATGTGAATGAAATATTTGATATGTCGGTCCTCAAAGGAATTTTTTCAAACTGTGTAAGATGTATTCATTGTAGTGAAGTTGGTCTGCAACTCTCCATAATAAAGCACGTAGGACTTGCTAGTGAAATACAACTGAAATGTGGTAAGTGTTCATACATGACCACCTTTTGGAACAGTGTTGCAGTAACTGCAACTGAAGAAAATGGTAGCAAAATCTACGAACACAACGAGCGATGCTTGCTTTAGACAAGGAACGCCTTCGGGCTGCAGACAGGGCTGTAAAGAGTCTAGAAATACAAGCAAGAGTAAACAGGAGGAGGAACAAGAGGAAGCTGGAGGAGGAGTTTGCAGAGGATGAAGATAATCCATCCTATGGACCTGGAATACACTAAAAAGTTAATCCAATCTTTGTCGCTCGATTCCCAAAACTTTTATTTTCTCATACTAATTACATGTTTTCTAAGGATCTTCCAAACATATTTGTTTCAAACTTTCAGTAAATGTTACACAGTACCTTCTGCATAATTTAACACAGCCTTTTTCCAAAAAACTGTATATTTTTGAATATATAAATAAAAAATTGCAAAAAATGTTGTGAATTTTCATTACAATTGAAAAAATCATCTTTAATAACTGAACTAAATTTTGTAAAATCCCTGTGTTAAGTTGTAGCCCATATTCCAATAAATAATCTGTAAAAAGTTCAACTTCCTACCTCAAATACTTTGTGAAGAAAGATGTAATTTATAAGCGTCATTTTAACATTGCAAGTATAGGGCGTTCCGGAGCCCCTTAACTGGTTTTGTCGGTCTGGCTAATGTTTAGCGTCATTTTAAGTTTTACTGGTTGACAGGTTCTTAAATAAAAACCACTTTATACTAGTTTTACCTGTACTAATTTTGTGTTTTTTGCGCTTATTAATATTCTTGCGCTAAATTCCATTGTAAATAATATACTGTTTTACCTAATTTGTCTTCCGTATATGTTAATCAGTTATGTAATTGCTTTTTGTAGGCACTTTGGTTAGCCCACGGCCTCTACTTTTAATGTCTGCTACTAAGGCCGTATGATCTTGGCTCTACGGATCTATGTATGTGTGGCCGGCGTGGAGGGCTTACATATCCGGTTCTCGTTCGCATTCTCTACTATTTGTCAGCTGTACGCAACACTCCATGCTCTGTACGCTGGAAAGCGGTGGACTCCGTGATACGTAAGATGTCAAATTTTTATCAGTATTCACAGTTTTCCTGTCCAGCAGACACTGTAGCAGAACTTAGCACTGTATTCCAGGTTCGAGGTTTCGTAATGCTTTTATTCATCCCATGACAATAGGTCGTTGGTTCCTTATGATATTTTATCTTAATGCCGTACGTGAGCTTTGTAAGTAGGCTGTTTAGGTTTTTATGTTGGTAACGCCACGTAGCGCTCTGTATCAAAATCACCGACTGTTGTGTGCAATCTGTAGCTGGTTGGCATTGTTGAATATTTGTTATTGTAGTGTTGGGCAGTTGGATGTGAACAGCGCGTAGTGTCGTGTAGTTCGAGGTGAGCCGTCACCAGTGGTGGAAGTGGGGAGAGATGGCAGAATTTTGAGAGCGGACGATCTGGATGTGTGTCGGTCAGAAAAAGGAAATTTGTAAGATTAGATGTCATGAACTGTTATATATATGATGACTTTCGAACATTATTAAGGTAAATACATTGTGTGTGCTCTATCAAAATCTTTCATTTGCTAACTATGCTTATCAGTACTTAGTGCCCTCAGTAGTTAGGTGACCTTTTATTTAGCTGGCGGTATTGGCGCTCGCTGTATTGCAGTAGTTCGAGTAACGAAGATTTTTGTGAGGTAAGTGATTTATGAAATGTATAGGTTATTGTTAGTCAGGGCCATTCTTTTGTAGGGATTATTGAAAGTCACATTGCGCTGCGCTAAAAATATTGCGTCAGTTTACTGTTGTTCAGAATAAGTGAAGAGAAAACTGAGTACGTTTGAGTTTTGCTCAGTTGTTTGTAAATCAAATGACGTAAGAGGTTTATCAGCACAGTCATTCATAATTTTCCAAAAGGGACGTTTCAGCTTTAATGGACGAATGTTGGTTTTCCACAAAGTTCTGTTATGGTTAATTGTAGAGACAGCTGCACAGCCTGGAATTTTTCCTTCTTTTGTGCTTTTATAGTTTCTACATTTCTCCATTTTAATCTTCATATGACTCACTACTGTTATTTTTCACCCCTAGCCCAATCTGACGACGCCTGGGAAGAGCGAAACGCCTCATTTGCCGTAAATAAGAAAGATTTAGTGAACAAGAATCTGCTATCTCAAGAAGAAGTATTTATAACACTGCAGATACATTGCTAAGCCAAAGCATTATGACCACTGTGCACCCAGGTGATGTTTGCTGCCTGAATGGGACAGTCACTTGACACGATAAGGATAACCTACAAACGGTACAGAGCAAAACGGCGAATCATTCTAGCGCGAATAAGAGCCGAAAATAGAGAGACCCTATGACATAACTGTTGACGAAAGGCAGACTGTTATATCATGGTGCTAGTTGGCTGTGTACAATGGTAGAAGTCAATGCAACCACGAGTGGGTGACAAGGTTTTTGACGTTTCCGCCTCATCTCAGAATATGGCTTTTGGACACTTGCTCACGACAGTGCGCGCACCCAAACCTCAAGACGTCAGACGCTCTGATCGGTAGCAAGCGTTGCATGTAGAGAGTACATCAACAGGAACACCGATTTAGTTCGTGCTATGAGCTGCCGTCCAGCAGAACATGGGTGAACTGTAATTAAAAGCCACAGAACAGAAGAAAGGCGTGTCTGTAAGTTACAGTTTTGTAGATCTCGCGTGACTGACTTGGTACAGAGTGAGGTCGTCCTACCAGAGGTCCCGCGTTCAAACCCCACAGATAATTCGTTTTAATTATATACGAGTATACGATATTGCAGTGTCTGTTTTATTCTGATTACGATGAAAAGTTCCTTTAGACATGCATATCTCCGCAAGAACAGGCACTGCGGTGATCACAGCCGTTACGAAACACGTCAAATGAATTAGCAATTGCGAATAAGGACTACTATCAGCTGTAGAATGGAGTGACAACGAAAATTTGTGCCGCTTATCGCGAGCGGGACAGGCGAAATTCCCTCAGACTTAAAGAAGAATATAGTAATTCCAATCCCAAAGAAAGCAGTTGTTGACAGATGTGAAAATTACCGAACTATCAGTTTAATAAGTCATAGCTGCAAAATACTAACGCGAATTCTTTACAGACGAAAGGAAAAGCTGGTAGAAGCTGACCTCGGGGAAGATCAGTTTGGCTTCCGTAGAAATGTTAGAACACGTGAGGCAATACTGACCCTACGACTTATCTTAGAAAATAGATTAAGGAAAGGCAAACCTACGTTTCTAGCATTTGTAGACTTAGAGAAAGCTTTTGACAGTGTTGACTGGAATACTCTCTTTCAAATTCTGAAGGTGGCAGGGGTAAAATACAGCGAGCGAAAGGCTATTTACAATTTGTACAGGAAGCAGATGGCAGTTATAAGAGTCGAGGGGCATGAAACGGAAATAGTGGTTGCGAAGGAAGTGAGACATGGTTGTAGCCTCTTCCCGATGCTATTCAATCTGTATACTGAGCAAGCAGTAAAGGAAACAAAAGAAAAGTTCGGAGTAGGTATTAAAATCCATGGAGAAGAAATAAAAGCTTTGAGGTTTGCCCATGACATTGTAATTCTGTCAGAGACAGCAAAGGACTTGGAAGAGCAGTTGAACGGAATGGACAGTGTCTTGAAAGGAGGATATAAGATGATCAACAACAAAAGCAAAACGAGGATAATGGAATGTAGTCGAATTAAATCGGGCGATGTTGAGGGAATTAGATTAGGAAATGAGACACTTAAAGTAGTAAAGGAGTTTTGCTATTTAGGGAGCAAAATAACTGATGATGGTCGAAGTAGAGAGGATATAAAATGTAGACTGGCAATGGCAAGGAAAGCGTTTATGAAGAAGAGAAATTTGTTAACATCGAGTTTCTGAAAGTATTTGTATGGAGTGTAGCCATGTATGGAAGTGAAACATGGACGATAACTAGACAAGAAGAGAATAGAAGCTTTCGAAAGCTGGTGCTACAGAAGAATGCTGAAGATTGGATGGGTAGATCACATAACTAATGAGGTATTGAATAGAATTGGGGAGAGGAGGAGTTTGTGGCATAACTTGACAAGAAGAAGGGACCGGTTGGTAGGACATGTTCTGAGGCATCAAGGCATCACAAATTTATCATTGGAGGGCAGCGTGGAGGGTAAAAATCGTAGAGGAAGACCAAGAGATGAATACACTAAGCAGATTCAGAAGGATGTAGGCTGCAGTAGATACTGGGAGATGAAGAAGCTTGCACAGGATAGAGTAGCATGGAGAGCTGCATCAAACCAGTCTCAGGACTGAAGACCACAACAACAACGTGAGCGGTCGCCTTACTATCCGGCTATCCGCACACGGCGCACGGCCAGCTGTACTCGTACGTCCATTATCTGTATTTCCTCTGTCCGGTGTCACCTGTACTGGAATACACATAATGGATGCACGAGTGCAGGTTGTGGATGCCTGCTCGACGACATATTGATGTTTAGGTCTGGCCGTGAGTCGTGCACGGAGAAGCCGAATAGTAAGGCGACCGTTCGCGATATGCGGGAAATCCAGGTTCGAGCTCCGGCCCGGCACTAAATTTCATTGTCATACTATTCTACACCTGTTAACTTTGTGTTCTGCCTTGTGGCAGGTCTTGTCATGGGGGAAGCCTCGTCAGAGAGGTCCACCCCATGAGCACCTAGGGAAGTGACTCCAGTGGTGGTTTCCCGTTGCCTTCCACTGGTGATGAAGAAATGATAATGAGGACAACACAACATCCAAACTCTGAGCGGAGAAAATCTCCGCCCCAGCCGGGAATCGAACCAGGGCCCCTTGACATTCCGCCGTGCTGACCACTCAGCTATCGGGGCGGACTGATAGTAGTAATTATTCAGAATTGCGAATACATTTGATGTATTTGTTTTACCTGTTTACCCGCGAAACTGTTATATGGGAGAATATTTTCCTGCCATGTAAAGGGATTTTTAGGGGTTTGTAGCAACGTTCTTTTGGCAATCTGCTTTCGCTTCGTTAGTTGGAAGAAACAAGCCTATAGAGTGCATTCGTATGGACAGGTATTGTGTTCTGTCGGACGTGTACAAGAGAACAGACATCACTTGTGATGGAGCAGCTAGCGCATTTGTAATGTCACAGAATAAACAATCCGAACAGTAGGGTAAAGAAGCAATTGCCTCACATGCCGAAATATTAATAGTCCCATATAACACTTTCACGCGCAATAAAGTAAAAAAATTATCATTGGAGTATGAATCCAGGACCCTTGGTACGACGATCTAACGGTCTCCTAACTTCCCCACGAATGCGACACGTATTAGTTGTTCCAGTTATGCTTTTCCTGTGCTCCGTAGTTCCGGTATCAACTTTTAATTAACGCTTACGCCGTTTCTGGTGGACGACAGTACACAGTACGAACTAAATCGGCGTTTTGGTTGACACTCTATCAACATACAACGCTTGCTCCGATCTGGGTGTCTGACAAGTGGAGGTATGGGTGTCAGTGCTCGGGTGGTTGGTTGGTTGGTTTGGGGAAGGAGACCAGACAGCGTGGTCATCGGTCTCATCGGAGTAGGGAAGGATGGGGAAGGAAGTCGGCCGTGCCCTTTCAGAGGAACCATCCCGGCATTTGTCTGGAGTGATTTAGGGAAATCACGGAAAACCTAAATCAGGATGGCCGGACGCGGGATTGAACCGTCGTCCTCCCGAATGCGAGTCCAGTGCCTAACCACTGCGCCACCTCGCTCTGCTCGGGTGGGTGCAAGTGTTTCGGACCACACAGTTCAACGCACAGTCTTGAAGATGGCACTCTCCAGCAAGAGACGCATTCGTAGCCCCATATTGATACGATATAGTCAGTTCCTATTACAGTTGGGTCGAAATATGTAGGGTTTCCACTTTATTTTTGGTACTCAAGAAAAGTAACGTGATCTTTACATTTCAGTTGGATGTGCCATACTTCATACTTCCGCGCTAAACATTTTTCGAACGGCAGTTTTCGATAGTCGACATGTTAGCCGTAGAAGTTGTGATTACAAGCAGTGCTTCGGTTGTCAGTAGAATTGTCGTTGCACCGGGCGTTCTATGGGAAGCTATTGAGTGAATCACGTGTTAGTTGCGTAACTGAGCGCATGGAAATAGCTTGCAGAGCACAGAGATGAAGATACAGGGAAGGATGAATTATATCTGGTGAAGAGGAATTTCGGAAGAGGAGATGCCGAAGTACAGTCGTTGCTGCAGTATTTACTTGAGCGTAATCATGATGTGTCTGCGTGTAACGAAAGGTTTTAACTTAGTTCTTGTTTATTGGTTTGGGTTGGGTAGTTCATTGTTCACAAGAGAATAAGTCAAGTTCGCAGCTTACATTCAGAAGTTACTTTCACCACTCCTTTACCATTTTCAATAATTAATTTCGTAGCAGAGAAATTTTTGTTACAAAGGATAATTTTTGTAAAGATCGTTGTGATAATAGAGCAATTGCCATCAGTTTTCGTAGCAGTTTATGAATGATAAATTACTTTCAATCATTTAACAAATTTGAATTCCACAACCGTTCTTCACGAAAGAATTTCGTATTTTCTGATTGACTATGTCGTCGCATTGCACTTTGTGGGGCACTGTAGAATAGCTGCTCTCCATTGCATTGCACTGCGCAAAACTTTCCTTTCGTATGCGGCTTGCTTGCTGCTGTGCTGCATATTTTACGTTCGTCACATCGAGCAGTAGAGTGTTTCCGTTGCCACATAAAAGCCACAGTAATTTGCTAGGGCTATTTACAGTACAGTCGAAACACACTGAAGAAACTGGTATAGACATGTGTATTCAGATACATACATACTGCTCTGCGGTCGGAAACGCCTATGTAGAACAAGTGTCTGGCGCAGTTGTTAAATCAGTTACTGCTGCTACAATGGCAGGTTATCAAGATTTGAGTTAACGCGGTGTTATAGTCGGCGCAAGAGCGATGGAACAGAGCATCTCCGAGGTTGCGATGAAGTGCGGATTATCGTGTATGACCATTTCACGGGCGTACCATAAATATCCGGAACCCGGTAAAACATCAAATCTCAGACACTGCTGCGGCCGGAAAAAGAACCTGCAAGAACGGGACCGACGAAGACTGAAGGGATTCGTTCAACGTGACAGAACTGCCACTTCCTGAAATTGCTGTAGATATCAATGCTGGGCCACCAAGAAGCGTACCAACCATTCAACTAAACAACGATACGGACTTTCGGAGCTTAAGGCCCACTATTGTACCCTTGCTTGCACGACACGAAGCCTTGCCCCTCGCCTGGACCCGTCAACACCAACATTTCGACTATTGAAGGCTGGAAACATGTTCGTGGTCGCACGAATCTTGGTTTAAATTATATCGAGCGGATTCACGCGTGCGGGTGTCGAGACAGCCTCATGAATATATGGACCTTGCATGTCAGCAGGGGACTGATGAAGCTGTTGGAGGACCTGTTACCGTGTGGGGCATGTGCAGTTAAAGTGGTATGGGATCCCTGATACTTCTAGATAGGACTGTGACAGGCAACACATAAGTAAGCATCCTGTCTGATGACCTGCCTTCATTCATATGCACTGTTCATTCCGACGGACTTGGGCAATTCCAGCAGGACAATGTGACACCCCACACGTCCAGAATTGCTGCAGAGTGGCTCCAGGAACACACTTCTGGGTTTACATGCTTCCGCTAGCCACCAAATTCCCCCGACGAGAACATTATTGAGCGTATCTGGGATGCCTTGCAATGTGTTGTTCAGAAGAGATCTCCACCACCTCGTACTTCACGAGTTTATGGACAGCCCTGCAGGACTGATGGTGTCGCTTGCCTCTAGCACTACTTCAGACATTAGTTGAGTCCATGCCACATCTTGTTTCGGCACTTCTGCGCGCTCTTGGGCGCTCTACACGATATTAGGCAGGTGTGTTAGTTTCTTTGGCTCTTCAGTATAGTAAGATTATTGAAAATTAAGTGTTCCCTTTCAAAAACATTTTCAGATCGTTTTAAGGAAAATTTAGACCAGATTTAATCTTTTATGCAGACAGTTACGCTTTCACAGGAGTGACATTTGCCTGTGTTGTATTTAGTGTTTATAAATTTGTTAGTTTTGAGTACGTAAATTTACAACGCATTTTTTGTAGAAACATTTTAATTATTCTTTCGAAATTCGATTCGTACGTTATGTAACATGTACATTCTGTTCGCTTGTGTGCTGTACTGAAGTCACATACGACAGCATACATTGTAGCTCTTCACTGTAGTGCACAACAGAACAGAACCGAAAGGCTTATTTAATGTACAATTATGTTTTATACACGCTTTGGCAAAGTTAATTATAAATACTGTTTACGTTTGGGCGACGAATTATATCAGACAGCTATTTCGTAACTTCAGCACTTGCGCTTGAGGGCAATACAGATAAACGTGTTACAAAGAATAGCTGTTCACTTTACTGCAGATTCTGTTCACAGGATTAAATGTAGAGAAGAATAGTCTAGACGTGACAGTGGATCGAGAAGTGTCACCTGGTGAGCTGAACCACGTTTCTTGTTACACGAGGTCGATGTTCGTTACCACCACCTGCTTAAAGACGAGTTTGTCTACCTTTGGAGTACGAGACTCCGTGGCATGGATTCGCCAAGTTATTGGTAGGTTTCTGAGTAAATTCCGCGAGCAATCAGTTTTGACGGCCAAGACATCAACGTGAGAATACTATCATCTCCTCAGATCTCTGTAGCACGTTTCTAGCCTTGTGACTCCGGCAATTATTCTGTTGGAAGATGCAATGGTCATCAAGGAAGACATGAGGTAGGCTGTCTGACAACGTTCATGTAGTCCACAGCTGTCATATTACCCGCGATTACTACCGAAGATCCCACAGGAAATCAGGTGGACGTGTTCTACAGCATAACACTGACCCCACTGCCTTCGTCCATGGCTCAATGCATGTCGAGCAGCCATGGACCTGGATCACGGAGTATCTGGACACTACCATCGACCTCTGGAACAAGAAATGACCAGATGACTAGTTTCTGTTGATCCACTGTCCAATCTCAATTATTTGGATCCCACTGTAATCACGCGAAAACATAAGGGTCAACTGCTGTGGGGCCTCATATGGAATGTGTGTTTTACAGTGTGCTGCAAAATCCTTGAGCCTGCTCCAGCATTGTACTCTGGTGTGAGGACTCACAGATGGCCACCTACCCTTCTTTACTTGGAGGACAAGACTACCACATTCCGTGATTGTAGACGCCGACATCTTGTTGCCCTCCATGATTCCACAATCTTTGAACCACTTTCCTTTAATGCTCCTGACAGTAACGCGCGAACAGCAGGCCAGCTTCTCCCGAGTGCTAGTTCCTACGTGCTGGGCCGTTACAATATGCCCTTGAATCACATGAAACTATGTTCGAGAGACATTTTCAAGCCTCAGACATTTAATATGTATGTAACTGGACTGAAGCGACGAATGAAAAATTGGACTAAGGTCGGGATTGTACCCCAGGTCTCCTGCTCATTAGGCAGATGTGCCAACCTGTAAACCACAGTGGTACAGTGGCTTTTACCAACTGCACCGACTATCCTAGCATGTCTCCCTCCTCAATGCAAATTCCCATTCATGCCTCAGCGCACTTGGTATTGCCTGCTGAACTCTGCACTAGTGTTCAGATTTTGGGGGCAATACGAAGTGGGCTGAAGCGTGAATAGGAATTACATTGAGGAGGGAGACCTGCTAGGATAGTCGGTGCAGTTGTGAAAAGCCACTGTGCCAGGGTGGCGTAGTGGTTAGCACATCAGCTAAGTGAACAAGAGACCTGGGTTCAAATCCCGACCTTGGTACAAGTTTTCATTCATCACTTCAGTCTGCGTATAATCTGCCCTTTGTCAAAGTCACTAGTGTCTGAAGTTTCTCACGTGGGGCCAGTATAATTCTCATCCTTTCGGCTACGCTTAAATATATCCCTTATCACACTACATGTCCACCATGCCACCAGGCAGTACCAAGTCTCGCGGTGGGCAGTGATCATATTGTTTGAATGGAGACTTTTTGAAGGCATACAATGCACGTGAAGCAGCTACATCGATTACAAAAAGAGAGCCAAATAAAACGAATTCATTAATTTCAGCCACAGATTCTTGTTGCCTGCGATATGCTAATTTCATTTTTGGCAATCCCAGACTGGGTGGATCACATATAAAGTCATAAAGCTGACTTAGCACACAGGAAAGTTACAACAGCCTTTGGTGAAATTAAAATCAAGGGCGGTAACATTAAGAGTGCAACGGGAATCCATTGTTAATGGGACATTGTACGTGAAAATTAAGTGAAATTTGACATTTCTGTTTTCTTCTCCATAATGTACTTTGGACTTTTCTGAACATTTTGGTATATAATACATTAGAATCAGACAGTTGTGAGACCTTCAAATAATATTTTGAATGTTGACGTGTGACTGTCGAATTTCGCGTCTACGCATATATTGCCACAGTAGAGCAGTCATATCTTGGGAACTACACTGTCTAGAAGGCGGTGAATTGCTTTGTTTTGTTCCTACTGCTACGTCTCAGCATTTGGCATTACGAATAAGCAAATCAGTCCTTTGTTTCTAATACTAGTTTTTGTTGAAAGTAGTGTGATTATCGTCTATTCTTGTAGTAAGCTAATTTCTATTGCCTTTTATACGTAGATAAAATGACTAAGCGTAAAAGTAACTTCAAGAATTGAAAATTTGCGGGTAACGGATTTGTGAGACCTCAATTTTCTTCTGAAGTACTTTAAAACACGTGTGCTAGCAGTGAAGGAAGCCATGCCATTTTTTTGTGGCCACCTCCCGTAAACACTTTGCCTAAATATAGGCAAACTGAATTTTTTGGCACCCTGCATGAATTTACACAAACATTCTCTTCGTTCGGCAATAATGGAGGCAATCAACCCTATTTACAGAGATTTGGCAAACCCTGAGCTACTAAAGAAGTGCTTACATTTGGAGACCCGGAATGTGAATGAGTCCTTCAGTAATGTGTGTCGCTGTGTTCCTAAGAGTGTATTTGTTGGCCTTATAACTGTGAAGTTTAGCAGTGACTGATGCTGTAATAACTTTTAATGATGGGAACTATGAAAGACTTAAGGTTCAGCAGAAGTCAGGGGTAAGATTTAGATAGAATACAACTAAAGGACTGCGGAAACTGGATGAGCTTCGTGTACGTGAAGCAGAGTTAACTGCTCAGCAAATGACAGAAGAAGCAAGAAAGAAAGAAAAGGAGGAGGCGAGCACTGGGTTCAAATGGCTCTGAGCACTATGGGACTTAACATCTATGGTCATCAGTCCCCCAGATCTTAGAACTACTTAAACCTAACTAACCTAAGGACTTCACACACATCCATGCCCGAGGCAGGAGTCGAACATGCGACCGTAGCGCTCGCACGGTTCCAGACTGTAGCGCCTTTAACCGCTTGGCCACCACGGCCGGCCGAGCACTGGGTTGTTGTGACACTGAAGAAGACAGAATATGGGCCAGGGCAATTGTACTGCATAAAAGACGCAGAAATGAAGTCTGTATAAGAACTTGTAAGGAAAAAAGTTTGTTTTGCTTTTATGTTCATTTATTGACAAAATTCATCAAAAAATTGAGTGTGTGAAGAAAGATAACATGCCCCACAAAACAATTTTAGTAATAATTCTAGTTCAGTGTATCTAGAAAGGTGCATTCAATAATTATGGAAAATTGTAAGTTGGTGTCTTAAAACGTTTCCAAGATAATGGGTCACAACATTCGAAAATTTAACATTGGTGGCATAGGACGTACAATGTCCCCTTAAATGCAGAGGAGAGAGCGGATAGTTGGAAAGATTTCATTGAAGGCCTCTGTGAGGGGGAGAATATGTCTGAATGACGTGGTGAAAGCAGTGACAGTAGTCGATAGGGAAGAGATTGGGAATCCAGTACTAAAATCAGAATTTGAAAGAGCTATGGAAGAGTTAAGATCGAATAAGGCAGTAGGAATAGGTAACATTCCACTGGGATTTCTAACAGCACTGGGAGAAGTGACAACAAAGCGACTACCGACGTTGGCGTGTAGAATGTACGAGACTGGCGATATACCACCAGTCTTTCGGAAAAACATCATCCACACAATTCCCAAGATTGCAAGAGGCGACAAGTGAGAGAATTATAACATAATCGGCTCAACAGCTCACGCATCCAAGCTGCTGACAAGAATAATATACATATGAATGATAAAGAAAATTGAGGATCAGTTCGTAGTCGGTTAGTTCGTCTTTATGAAAGGTAAAGACATCACAGAGGCGGTTTTGACGTTGCGAGTCATAATGGAAACAAGACTAAAGAAA
Source organism: Schistocerca nitens (assembly GCF_023898315.1). NCBI lineage: Eukaryota > Metazoa > Arthropoda > Insecta > Orthoptera > Acrididae > Schistocerca > Schistocerca nitens. The sequence goes on along the minus strand of NC_064625.1, from coordinate 83,535,096 downwards.
AATAAAGACACTTTCACAGGATTTGTTGACCTGGAAAAACCATTTGACATTGTAAAATGGCACAAGATGTTCGAAATTCTGAAGAAAATAGGGGTAAGCTATAGCGAAAATGGGTCATATAGAATATGTGCAAAAAGGAAGAGGGATCAATGAGAGCGGAAGAATAAGAAGGGTCTAAGACAGGGATGTAGATTTCGTCTCTACTGTTCCGTCTACGCTTCAAAGAAACATTCCTTGCTCTCTCCATGGACTTTTATATCCGTTCAGTTTTCATTGTGTTTTAGCACTGTTTATGTTTCGCGTCTCATCCTACAGCAAGGCGGCTCACAGGTAAGTCATTCAGAATTGTGAGTGCATGCTATAACACAAGGTAACAATACTGTATCTCATTAGTTTCTTTTCCTGCAATATATTCAAAGTTAATCACATTCAGTGACTATCATTAAACTGTAGCTTTCTCATTATCCATTTTTCTTTAATTAAAACTATTAAATGGGGAAACACCTGGAAACAGGGGCGGCCCGACGCCAGGATAGAAGACGAATAGGTAACTTCCTATCTGCTAGGAAACGTTGATAAGCAGTATACTCTCCCATTCCAACGAGCTGAGTTTGCAAGTCCCTTCGTGTAGTTTGGCTCGTCAGTGCATGATGGTACTGTGGACGGCTGAAAACAAGAAGAAAATTCAGTGATTACATTTTTCCATGACGAATACTCTTACTGTGGGGCTTAATAACGATTTGGGAAAGTTTTCCGGATATAATACAGTTCACCAATGGGACCTGTGAAGAAGTGGTTCCGCAGAGGAACTTCAGAGAAAATATATCTGGGAAAAGGAAATGGCTTTCTATGCGTCAGAGTGTGAAATGTTATATCCTTCATTCTGATAGACAGGTTAGAAACTTTAAAAAAAGAAACGGATAGTTGAAGTTAGCTATAACTGGAACAAGTGAAGTGTGGTGGCAAGAAGAACGAGACTTATTGTTAGGTGGGTACACGGTAATCAATACGAAATCAAATAGGACTAATGCAAGAGTAGGACTAGTAATGAAGGAAACAGGAATGCCGATGAGCTAATACGAACAGCGTTATCTATGCAATATTGAATCCAAGATGTGAAGACCGCACACACCACGACAGTAAAAGCTGATGTGCGAATTAACTCATGTGATAAAGAGCTGAAAGTACGTATGATTAACTCTACGCAAACGCCGCTGCTCTCGCTCGTTAAGTGAAGACCGTGGACCACTACTTTGTCCGAGGAGACAGGTAATGCCTGAAATTTGCTGTTTCGGTACACTCCTGAGACTGTAGTTCTCGGAATACTGAGTTCGCAAACGATTTCCGAAACTGAACGTCCTATGTATCTAGTTCCAACTATCATTCCCTCTTGAAATTCTGTTGATTCCCTTCGTGCGGCCATAATCACGACGGAAACGTTTCCACATGGACCTGAGTACAAATGACAGATCCGCCAATTCACTGCCATTTTATACCTCGTGTACCCGATCTACCGGCATATGTATACCTGCGTATCTCTATCGCATGCCTTGTCAGCTCAATGTATGATAGCATCATATTATACGTAAGATAAAAATACCAACCGTGTGGTATCGATAGCTACGATGCCACGGGGTAGGTCCAAGTTCGTAGGTTGGCACTACGTCACCGACGACAGCACCCACTAGCCGGTGCTGTACAGCTCTACGAGCGCCGCTCCAGATTAAGCCCATTTGAGCAGCAGCAGACGACCAACCAATATTGTTCTCTTTCATAGTGGGCGAGCCACTACAGATTTTGCCTTTGTTACTTGATGTACGGCTTCGCACCTAAGTGCTCATCTCAGCCAAAGTTACTTAAGCCTAATGGGATCCGAATTCTTCCTATAGTAAAGGTGATTTAAATTTAAACGCTGTGCCGAAGCATTTAACCTTTACGCGCTCCTACCCTTCACTTTACAGGAGCAAACCCATGCGCCGCCTTCCAGGTGGGATACAAAAAACCGAATGTATAATACCTTTACAATCATAGTTACAGTTTACAATATCAAGACTATCGTCTATTAATGTATGTACAGAAGACCTGATGACGGCAATACGCCGAAATGAGCTCATTGCAATGTACGCAATAAAACTCAAAGAGCAATGTAGCTGTTACATCATTATCGTAATGTCACTGTAAGACATACTTTGCACTCAGGGCCCCAAAGGAAAAAAAAATTACCTTGTTCTGAAACATAGGGCAGAACGCTAATGGAGAAGTAACACGGTGTTCTGACACACACACACACACACACACACACACACACACACACACACACGTAGTCGGTCGCACAAAACATTGTCTGGACTGTAGGAATTATTAGAGAACTGATTGAATCATGGTAATAGTGAATTTAGACTCAGAATTGTGCAAGTATGACGAGATAAGTTTCAACTTGTGCGCTCAGTTAAGTGGTTGAGGATGGACAGTTAGCTACAGCCGTGCTTTAGCGCTTTGCCAGGAATTGTCGGCGTAGAAAAACTGAACAGTGAGCAAACAAAAGTCTTCCGTGAAACTTACAAACTCTGTAGCGAATACTTTTCAGAAGAGTGTGCAGAATAACTTGTGCTGCCTCTGCTTGTATTTGAATGACATACGAGATTTTCTGAAGGTTGGCATACGATGGAGCCGCGTTCGATCAGACTTAAGACGAGGACTGAGAAAAATGTTGAAAAGTAATAACGAAAAGACGGAAGACTATGTACTTTGGGCTGTTGAAATGCCGCACAGTAACAAAGAGAGGTATTCGATGGATTTTATTTCAGAATTTCAATATGAGGAAATGTGTGGAATTAGTACCTAAAATCTTTCAGAGAAACGAATTTTATTCTGATGCTACGGAACTGGTTAATGAATTGGCTACATTTTTTATGCATGCTCTAACAGTGGAAGTTTTGGATGTTTGCTGCTACGCATATAGGACAGACCTGGTGAACAACTTGTTTCTGAGGAAACAGCTCTCCACCTTATTACATATTATTTCTCAGCGGTGTTGCTTGTCAGTACGCCGTATCTCTCATATTCCCAAACTAAAATTAATGACCGAAACAATTTTCAAGGTTTTCTTCACCGCTGATGAAAAGTACAGTAATATTTTAAAGCTGTCATTTTGTTTAAAAACATCATTTTGGAAACATCATTGTAGAATAATGTAGAAGGTGCCATCTACTGACAATCTAATTTTACCACTATGCACAACATTAGTTGGAGTCGTTTACGTTCTTTCGCGAAGTGTCGTGCACGGCGTGAAAAGATTAATTCAACCTTCAACGCCACATGTAAGTACCATTTACTTTTATACCATCATTTACTTAACTTTTAATTCCCCATTACTTTACAGAGCTTGCAAAGTTAAGTTACACTTCTGCTAACCTCAGTACTTCTAATCATCATCACCAGCCCACGTAAAACTTTTACTGGAGGGAATGTTTACTTCTCATTAATTTTTCTTAATAAACGATTGCAAGAAACTGTCAAACGTTTGCTAACTTTTTTTCGTCTGCATTTCACGTTTCCACAATGCCACGGGGCGTAATAAGCAAACCATGTTCAGTGCAACAGAAATAAACGATGTAATCTCATTAACGGCGGTTCTCTCAACAACAAAAATTATGAGTAGAACAATTAAGCAACATGTCATTTCTAATTTGTTACCTGGAGAGGAAAAAGGTTTACCTCCCTTCTGATCATGTCCAAGTTACATAAAGTGATCCATTGTTCCCCGTAAAATTCTGAAACTCCTTAAATCCGTCCGCTTTACCACCTGATCAGTTGGTTTATGGTTCAAATGGCTCTGAACACTATGCGAGTTAACTTCTGAGGTCATCAGTCGCCCATAACTTAGAACTAATTAAACCTAACGACATCACACACATCCATGCCCGAGGCAGGATTTGAACCTTCGACCGTAGCGGTCGCTCGGTTCCAGACTGTAGCGCCTAGAACCGCACGACCACTCCGGCCGGCTCAGTTGGTTTAAAAATACTATTATTGATAATTAGAAATCTTAACGCTAATCAGCTCTTAATGGTGCAAGATAAGCGGTAACTCACTTAGGCGAGTACATCACTTTTCAATTCATTGCCTCCGCTACAACTATGCCTATACCCCGCATTAATCTCGCAGGCTTTTGACCCAACCGTGCCAGCCAATGATAATGAAGTAATTATCAATAAAAGTAGCCTTAGCTATGATAATAAAGCACGAAGCTTCAAAGGGCGGGACTGTATTTACCGGAACCTGTTTCTTCGCATGGGCAATCACATGTGGGTTTTTCAGAAGTTCGCGTACTTAGTGATATTTATGTTTGTGTTAAAGACACACAACCAAAAAGGAAACGATCACATAAAAGCTGTTAACACCCTCTTCAAAGAAGTTTTGTAAAACGAAGAAGTCTTAAAAAATAACAATCTTATATAGAAAATAATTTTTGTGTGTTTCACAATTAACCATGTTGCATATAATGAATTCGATTTTTTCCAATGAGAGTAATATTTGTTACTACTGTTGAAATTACAATACGTTTTACTGGTAAATACTTGCATTTACTTGTTTCTCCTTTACCATATTACTTATCGGTGACTGATTAGGAGAATTTATGAAGGGAACGTAAAAGGTACAGACACGAAATACATTCGTAGCAGTCCATAACAGAAACTGTATAATACATTGTTCTGCAGAATACTATGAATGTACTATTACTGTAAGTACGTCGCGCATTTTATAAACGAAGTCCCTTCAAGGCCCTGACTTATCTTGCGGTGTCAGGAAGATACAATGTAATAATCCGAACCGGATGTAAATAACAATTTTCTCCCCCGTTGATGGGCTAAGTCAACATCAACCGAATAGTACAATTATGTAAAGGCAGCTGGCAGGTGTTTCTTTGGAAATCAGACGTCGTTGACGAGCATAACCACCGTCGATGGCGCGGATTGTTAAGTAAAACCCAAAACACAAGAAGCAGTGCGTTCACTCTATACCCACCATGTTGTATACGAGAGAAGAGGGCGTACATGTAGTATTTGGAGTTCGAAGATATGCTCATCGTTCCTTTGATATGCAGGCCATGATTATGACTGAACGGGCACCTAGTGGTCACACAGTCCAAAATACTATAAAGAAATTGTGATGTTGCACGAAAGTGCGGAAAAAAGAATCGCCTTCAGAACTAGAGGAACAGATGCTTGTAATATCAGGAAGGTAAAACAGGTGGCAGACTTCGATTTATTGATAGGATACTGGGAAAAGTAATTCAGCTCATAGGACATTCGTGGGATCTGTCCTAGATAACAGTTCAGGAGACCGGGACCCACAGCAAATAGCAGTAAAATGGGGATATTCAGGGTCAGTAAACAGTCGGTACCAGGCCGACAGGCCGATGACGTTACAAACCTGGCGAGGATAACGAGCCTCAATGAACGACCACTCGATGACACTCGCAACGCGAAAACTTTAGTAAAATAAAACCCAAAGTAACAAGAGTTAAACGAGAATAGGGGATTTTCGACAGGAGTTCGAATCGTTAATGCAGTGGAAAATATTAAAAAACATGAAACTGAGCGACAGTAGAAATGTAAGAGCTATTCACCAGGGAATTATAAAATATGGTGTGTATATAAATAATGATTGTTTTGTAAAACAACCAGATCAACCCTTCCCAAATGAACCTAGACGTAAGGCTACGCTACGTGATAGTCTCATTTTCATTTTAAACTGGACTACCACCTTCCAAACTAATCTAGATTTCACGGCAAGCTGCAGATCAGTCTATGACCTCTGTATTCATTTGTAAATAATCACCATGCACTGTAACCTATACCTCATGCTACATTAAAGATCAGTATTTCGTCCCTATCTTTATTAAAGAGAAGACTACCACCTTCGAGACTAGCCTAGACCTAAGCCTACGCCACAGATCAGTCAGGCATCTTTCTCCTCATTTAACACCATAATATCAACTTACAAACTAAAATAGATCTCAGACAATACTACACATCACTGTCGTCTCTGTCTCTTTATATAAGGCCACACGTTCATCTTCCGAAGTGGTCCATTCCTCAGGCTACACTACAGATAAGACTGACATCTCTAACTTTATTCAGAGCCAGACTCATCTTACGAACCAACACAGACCTCAGGCAAGATTTCATATCATCCTGTCGTCTCCGTTTTCATCTAAAACCAAAATATCGCCCTCCAAAGTAACCTAAACCTCATGCCACACTACAGACGAGTCTCATGTTTGTCTTCATTTAAAACCAAAGTATCACCATTGAAACTAACCTAGACGTCAGGCTCTTCTAGCTGTTTGTCATCTGTCTAGACCTTTCAGCTCGAATGCCCCACAGTTGAAGAGGACGGATATTTTTCGGCTACACATGATATACTTAACACTAACAGTAACTGCTTGAAAAAGAAAAAAAAAAAAGCATTAGAGAACAGCATCTTGTGGCTTGAGTTTCAGAGATTCAACTTATCACAACGTCATATATACGAAATTATGTTTTTTTACCGATAGTTTGATAGATGCTCTCGTCTTGGGCCGCACTGAGACTTGTGTTCTACGGGCCGCAGGTTGATGCCTCTGGTCTAGACTAGGACTGTTGATACTTTTAAAAATATCGGGAATCTGATATACTAATATTTAAAAATTATCATTATCGGCGCTCGATATATCTAAAAAGGTATAGACATACAGACGAAAAAAATATCGACGCACTGGCCAATAAAAATATCGGTTGCACATTGTAAATATAATGCCCGTTTTAGACCTGTAGATTTTAAAGTATTGGTTTACTATTGGATATTCTATAAATCAACAACTTAGCAGGCTACCTACGCCCATTACAGCAAGGACAAACGAAAACTATGCACGTTCACGGTTGGCGATGACCACTTTGTTGATAATGGTGACAACATGTAAGTGAAACAATAAAAGGTGTCCGATGGGGCCCGTCGTTCGGTTTCGTCACATATCGGATTTGTCCGCAACGCTTTATGCCGACTTTTTTTTCATATCTGCAACCATACGCGAGATAGCAAATGTAGTGTCAAAACTGCGTGGTTGAGTTAAACGTTGCCATTTCTGTTAGTAGCGCAGATTACGTCAGCATATCCCCTCACACGTCTCCACCCACGGCAAAAACCAATCTTATTAGATTACGGTAATCTTTTTCAGCTCCCATAGGACCTTACCAAAAATAAGCTTTTTCAGCAGCTGTCTTAAGAATGGGGATGTGAATGGCATATTACTCGCATTAAAAACTATAAGGTAACTTGTGCTATTTCTCCACATCGCACATCGGAAATCTTGAAGAATACGAGTGACTGCAATGCAGTATTTGCCACTCATGTAGGATTTTTTTTTTTCAGTAGAGGGGTCACGGTTCCTGAATAGTCAACTCACGCGCCTGATGTGGCATCGCGATTTCACTTTTACGGTTCCGTACCTCAATATGTACCGATGGCTGGTTGGTCGGTCGGTCTGCCCCTGTCTGACTTAAAACACCTTTCTCAGGACGTATCAAATTCAAATTAACGTCATAATAAGATCTGTGGTCCCTTGGAGGCGTAAAATTTGTAAGCTTTCAGGTCAGTGTAGTAAAAAGATATAGCCATTCAATCGTATTTCACATAATTTGATTCTCGAAAATTCATCAAAACCTAGGTGCTTCCCGTTGACCTAGTATCATGAAATTTGACAAGCAAGGTTTCACAGTACCATTAAGGGAGAAAACTGGATACAGTAATTTATAATTACATCAGACGAAAATATTTTGGCATTTTTATCCGTCTATCCGACTCTCTTAAGACCTCTTTCTCTGGAGCAGGCCAGCGTATAACGTTCTAATTTATGTAACATTTACCTCTACGGTCGATTGTCGATGCAAAAATTATAAGCGTCTAAGTCAATGCAATCAAAAGATACGAACATTTATGTCGCATATTTTGATACTCCAAAAGTCAACTCATCAAAACCTATAGGATGCTTTCCGTTGAGCCACGATCATGGAATTTGGCAAGAAGCAAAGTTTCGAGGTACGAGCAAAGCAAAAAATCTTGCATTTTAAACTGTAGATGTATCAGGTAAAAAATTAATCTTGCAATTTGAACTTACAGGGCAGTCATTCGTCAAAAGCATTAAAGACGACCATTACTGCATGCAAACAGAATTCAAGTTACGTTTTAGTAAGTAAATAAAAGTTTCGTTAAATATTCTCTCCCTACACGTATAAACTGAAGTCCACTGCTCCGTTTTTCTTTTACTTCCGGGCGAGTCTGAGAAACTACTTTAGAGATTTTGATACGGCATTGGAATTCTCGTGACCAATGTATTTCCAGTAGCTATAACGGTACCTGGCAGAAATCTTTGATATTTTTTATTCCCTGAATGGATTAACTATCTGCACACTTAATTAAATTTGTACGGAACCCTCACCGCGGCAGTCTTACCCGCATTTGGCCGATTTCATTTTGTTTACGAAGATAAAATCTATGCTGAAGGGGGTTACCTACAGGCAGTGGGAGACGCAAATGCAAAAACGTCGCAGGTTATGGGCAGTCTCACAGAAAAAAACATGCAAAATTACTCTAAACAGCCTAAGGAACTGCTTTAGACGTGTGTGGACAAATGGGTTCACTCTAAAGCAAGTTAACTTTTTTTTTTTGGAAAGTTCAAAATTCCGCAGAGTCAGCCTAGTTCTTTTCCTGATTGATACTGTATGTACCTACAAAAGCAACGGGTACAAAATAACGCACTTTAGCACACACACGCGCGGAAACACAGGAGCAATTACAGATGACAATTACCTGCTTTGTAGCTCGTACAATCCTCCGCCTACTGCCAATGGCGACGAACGCGTCTCAGCTAGGAAACTTTTCCGCCCGCAGCTCCACCGTTGATACCCGTAAGCAGCCCGCCTGCCGCTAGCGTATTTGTTTAGCATCGCGCTCGCAACTGCTGTCAACAAAATGGCGGCCCGAGCGCACACACACTTTCAACGAGACCTCCTCACAGCTACGACAGGTACAGCCAAAGAGTTTACATTTCACAGAGTGGCTAACAGACGAGTTACAGCGCTCCTTGCGTCAACCAAGCTAAACTCGACAGCAATATTTACGGTGGTCAGAACACTGAAAGGAAATGTGTGGAAATCGAACTGCTTCATTTGCAGGTTCGTTTAATTCCTTCTTTCCAATTTGTTTAGCAAAATATAAATTAAACACTCCTGAAGTGTGTTTAGCGTTCAGCAGCGCGAAACGAAGTTACAGGAGCTGACGTAGAGATGGGCAGTAAATATGAGACGGGACGAACTGTTGCAAACTACAATGGGCTACATGTGCTCTAATCACTTTGTAGAGAAATCTATGTTCTACGCAAATGATCAGGGACGCCTTTTCTCCAAGGCAACCATAACTGTCTTTAATTCCCCACACCATTAAAAAAATAAAAAGATGAACTGGCACAACCAAGGCCCAGAAAGCGAACTTTCGACAATTTCTACATCTACACCGATACCCTGCAAATCACATTTAAGTGCCTGGTAGAGGGTTCATCGAACCATCTTTACAATAATCCTCTATTATTTCAATCTAGAACAGCGTGCGGAAAAAACGAGCACCTATATCTTTACAACTTCCCTTATCTTATTGAGATGATCGCTTCTCCCTATGCAGGTCGTCATCAACAAAATATTTTCGCATTCGGAAGAGAAAATTGGTGACTGAAATTTCGTGAGAACATCCCGTAACAACGAGAAACGCCTTTGTTTCAATGATGTTCACCCCAAACGTTGTACCATGTCCGGGACATTTTCTGTCCTGTCCCTGTTTCTCGGTAATACAAAACGTGCTGCCCTTCTCTGAACTTTCTCAGTGTGTTCCTTTAATCCTTTCTGGTTAGGATCCCACACCGCGCGCCGGTATACCAAAAGAAGACGGACATGCGCATTGTAGGCAGTCTCTTTAGTAGTGTCAATAATACTCTGAACGAGTCGTTAACCAAGCGAGGTGTCGCAATGGTTAGCATACTGGACATACATTCGGAAGGATGGCAGTTCAAACCAGCGACCTGCCATCTTTATTTAGGTTTTCCGTGATTTCCCTAAATCGCTTGAGCCAAATGAAGGTATTTGAAAGGGCACGGGCGACTCCCTTCGCCATCCTTCCCTAATCAGATAGGTCCGATGACCTTGCTGTTTGTCCCCTTCCCCAAAATCAACCAACCAACCGATCAGTGAGTCGTCAGTAGCACATAGTAAGTATGCAGTTCAATAATTATACCTCTAAAAATTTTCATTTTGTTGTCGTTTTGGTCCGGAGACTTGTTTGATGCAGTTCTCCACGCTATGTGTCCTGTACAAGCAACTTCATCTTCGAAAATCTACTGCAACTCACATCCATCTGAATTTGCTTACTGTATTCATCTCTCCTTCTACGATTTTTACCCCCCCCCCCCACCCCATTCCCTCAAATACTAAATTGGCGATCCCTTGATGTCTTAGATTGTGTCCTATCTACAAATCCCTCCTTCTAGTCAAGTTGTCAAGTTGTGTCACAATTTCTTTTTCTCCTAAATTCTATTCAATGCCTCCTCATTAGTTACTTGATCTACCCATCTAATCTTCAGCATTCTTTTATAACACTACAGTTCTCTTCTTGTCTAAACTGTTCAGCGCCCATGTTTAACTTCCATACGTGGCTACACGCCATGCAAATACTTTCAGCAAAGACCTCCTAACACTTAAATCAACATTCGATGTTAACAAATTTCTTATTCAGAAATGCTTTACTTGACATTGCCTGTCTACATTTTATATCCTCTCTACTGTCATCGTCAGTTATTTTGCTGCCCAATTAGGAAAACTCATCTGAGATTTCAAGGTGCTTTATTTAATTTGAAATACAAAACACAATTCAGAAAAAAGTGAAAGACAAACAGCTGTGTTTCATACATCAATTTGTTCCCAAAATACCTGTTAAAAGATGGTAAACATCACATCGGCTTACAGCTCTTTGAGTCACACTATTTAGAAAACTGACAGTCAAATTCAAAATGGCTCTGAGCACTATGGGACTTAACATCTATGGTCATCAGTCCCCTAGAACTTAGAACTACTTAAACCTAACTAACCTAAGGACAGCACACAACACCCAGCCATCACGAGGCAGAGAAAATCCCTGACCCCGCCGGGAATCGAACCCGGGAACCCGGGCGTGGGAAGCGAGAACGCTACCGCACGACCACGAGATGCGGGCAACTGACAGTCTTTTCAACGTTTTCCCATGTGTTCAAGAACCAGTCCCTTTAAAAATTTTTGTCTCCTCTCCCTGAACTTTAATTCCTACTCTGACTTTTTCTTTGGTTTCCTTTACTGCTTGCTCGATGTACGAAAAAATGGTTCAAATGGCTCTGAGCACTATGGGACTTAACATCTGAGGTCATCAGTCCCCTAGAACGTAGAACTACTTAAACCTAACTAACCTAAGGACATCACACACGTCGATGCCCGAGGCAGGATTCGAACCTGCGACCGTAGCGGTCGCGCGGTTCCAGACTGTAGCGCCTAGAACCGCTCTGCCACTCCGGCCGACAGCCCCATGGACAGATTGAATAACATCGAGGATAGGCTACAGCCCTGTCTCACGTCCGTCTCGAACGCGGCTTCCTTTTCATTCCCCTGCCTATGACTCCCTGCGTTTTGGAGCATCCTGCATTCGCCGCTTTCACATCAGGGCGCTCCTTTTCCCCTCAAAAGCACGCTTCTGAAACTAACGGCGTTCTACCGATAGTTGGACGGCACATTCGTGGTGTGACCGCATGGCGAAAGAAACCTGAAGGACTTTCTTAACCACCTTAACAGTATACATGCAAAATATAAAGACCACCGTGGAGGTAGAAGAAAACGGATGCTCACCTTTCGTGGAGGTAGAAGAAAACGGATGCTCACCTTTCTTCTATATCCTGATAAGGTACAAAACTAGTGGGATGTTGGGGCGTACTGTCTATAAGAAGAAAAAGACACGCACGAACCTGTACCTCAGCTACAATAGCTGTCACCACCCATCACAACACAAATCAGTACTCACCACCCTGGTGATGGAGCACAAGAGATATGCGACAAAATTAGTCTATCCATCGAGTTGCAGCATCTGAAGGAAACGTTTCGCAAGATCGGCTACTCGGAGACACATGTAAGAGACACTCTCCTCCCTGTTGAAGATGAAGAAATAAGACGAGCTGGTGGAAGACATAAAATATCTGGTGCTCCTTCTGTATGCTGGGCCACCTACGAGCGAGATTGCCAAGATACTGGAGAAAAACAACATGAAAACTATTTTTCGACTCATCGGGTAAAATAAAAAGAAAGAACTTGGGAAAACCTTGGGTCAATGAAATACAAACTCGGATTATGGACACCTGGAGACTACAGCATCAGACGCACCGGTGTATTTCACAGTGCCGCTCAGAACATGTGAAGAGCGTCTGATTCGGCCAAACGGACAAATCTTCAGTCGCAGAGCACAGTCTCAACGCATATCACACGTTTACCTTTTAACAGACCGAGATGCTGTGCCGGGAGAACTGGTTCTGGGACTCGATCATGATCTTGTCGACTGGGATAGCGGTTTCAAACTGAGCTCTGCATGGGATGCCAGTTCAGTTTCTTCAGTATCTCCCTGCCCATGTCCTATGGGTCAAACAAAGACATGAGCTCACGTTCTGTCCTTTGAATACGTTCAATATCCCCTGATACTTCTATTTGGTACGGACCTCACATTCTTGAGCGCTATTCTCAAGTGGGACCTGAGTATTCTGTAAACAATCCCCTTTGTAGACTGACGGCATTTACAAGTATTATACCAATGAACGGAAGTCTGCCATTTGCTTTGAGTACGATGGAGCCCATGTCATGGCTCCATTTCATATTCGCACAAATTGTTACACCCAGTTATTTGTATGATTTGACCGATTCCAGCTGAGACTCTTTGACATCGCAACTTACATCTATATAGACACCCCTCAAGCCACTGTACGGTGGGTCCTTTGTACCACTACTTGTCATTTCCTTCCCTGTTCCACTCGCGAATAGAGCGAGGGAAAAACGATTGTGTATATGCCTCTGTATGAGTCCTAATTTCTCGTATTTATCTCCGTGGTCCTTACGCTCAATGTATGTTTGTTCGGCAGTCGGTTTGAAATTTATACCAATCATGGGCTACTACGCGTTTTTATCCTTTCAAGTGAGCAATTTTACATTTCTTCACATATAAGTGAGTTGCCTGTCTTTGTTCCACTTTGAAATCTTCTCAAGACGCAAAAGAATGTACGTACCGCTCTTTCAGGGCAATGCTCTGTCATAGATAATTGCATGACCTTCAAAAAGTGTGGAGGTATTATCTATATTTATTGCCACGTAATTACTATGCAACATGAACAGTAAGGGTCCATACACTGCATCCTCACCGCTGACAAATCTACAGTCCAACCATAAATTTTGCTTGTTATTTATATGAACGTACTGCTGCTAATAATCTTTGGTATGTGATTCTTGAGGTTTTCCCAACGTACTGAATATTCTATGAGGTACCGGGATTTGGAGCCGGATCGTGTTTAGTTCGTGCCACTATACTTCCGCTGGCAACCGAAGAAGAATCTATGGAAATACGTCTAGCGCAAGATCTTATAAACGGTGATGACGGTTTTCAACTCGACAAGGCATGGGAAGCGGTGATTTCTTTAATTTGTTGTGGAAGAAAACAGTTCATTCGTAATGGCACGTCTGGCGACATTTGACTTTTGTTTTTAGCTCCGCGAGCGCGCTTTCCGACAGAGGGCGGACGCGTAGTTTCCACCTTCACGCATGCGCCTGCGCGCCACAGATGGAACACTATTTGCAGAGGGCGCGGATTTCGATAGAGGACGCTACTGTGGCGCCCGCCAATGCGCATGCGTCACCGCGCCTATTTTTGCTATAAAGCCGACACCGCGAACTAGCGATCTTCCATCTAGAGGGTTGGATCCCCTCCTTCGAAAGCGTCAGATTGCAAAGCCTGGGCTACTCTCAGGGTGGAATCTCCGTCTTCGAAGATTGTGTGTGTTTGTCTGTGTGCCCGCCGCTTGTTGCTGTCGCTGTTCGTTCGTCCGTCCGTCCGCCCGTCCGCCTGCCTGCCTGCCTGCCTGCTCGCCGTCCATCGCCGTCGTCGTAACTGCCTGCCTGCTCGCTGTCCATCGCCGTCGTCGTAACCGCTGCCGCCGCCGCCGCGGCCGCCGCCGCCTGCTGTTCGCCGCCGACCATCGCCGACGCCGACGCTGACGCCGACGCTGACGCCGCCGCTGCCTGCTGCACGTCCGTCTGTCCGTCGCCGTTCGTCTGCAATGAGTACTCCCACCTCCACCGTCATCTACACCTCCCCCTCCCCTTCTCCCACAGTCACTTCCTGGAGTGCCGCCCCTGGCCTCCCTCCTTCCGCCTCCCCTTCCCTTCCCCCGCTCACACATCCCCCTATCTCCTCCCCTGCTGTATACCCACACCTCTACACCCTTCCTCCAGCTTCCACACCCTCAACAGCTCCCACTCCTACCCCCGCCCTCACGTACGCCTCTGTTGCCGCCTCTGCTGCCGCCCCTCAGGTCGTTGGCTTCCCCTCTCTCACCGACCCCGTCGCTTCGTCTTCTGCATCTCCCGCACGCATCACGTCGCGCCGAGCCACCATCGCCGCCACTGAACCAGCTGCTTCTCCCGGTGCCTCCGCTACGCCACAGGGATCTGCCACCCGCCACCTCCCTCTCCTCCCCGTCCCTCTCCCCTCCTCCCAGCCTCCAGTCTCCAAAAAACCCCAAAAGCGCGTCCTTACCGACTCTGCTCCCGAGACTTCCCACAAAAAATCAACACCACCTCCCCCTCCCCCTCCCCCTGCCGTCACCATGGACACCACCCCTCCTCCTGCCCCCCATACCTTGGCCCCCACCCTCCACACCTTCGTCCTGTCAACTCCCGATCCTAAGTTCCTCGACGCTCGTACCCTCACCAAGGAAATACGAAAGTACTTACCTGGTGCTCCCATTTCCCAACTCATTCCCCGCAGGGACTCAGTCCTTATCAAGTCCCCGTCCCCATCCTTTCACACAGACCTCCTGCGAAAACTCCCACGAGTTATGTTTGGCCCCCACGCCTCTCTGACACCCTTCCTTTCCGCTTCCACTCCTCGTCAGCCCCAGCCTCCCCGCCGCCCCCCCACCTACACCGCTGTGATCACCAAGCTCAGCCCGGTGATCACAGAGGATGAAGTGTTGGTAGAACTGAACTCCCACCCGGACTTGGAAATCCGCTCTGCCCGCCGTATCCACAATGCCTCTGGTCCCACCTACCTCATGCGGGTATTCTCTGAATCCGCCCCATCCATAGACCATCTCCTCACCCAGGGTGCCCTGATATACCACCGTCGCCACCCTGTTGAATCCTCCAAATCCCCTCCCCAATCCTACCGTTGCCAGCGGTGCCTGATGTACAATGACCACCTGACTCCCAACTGCAAAAACCCCCCCACCTGTCCCCATTGCAAGGCCTCCCACTTTCTTAAAAACTGCCCCAACCTCGCTGCTCCTCCTTCCTGTAATACCTGCAATGGCCCCCATCCCACATACTCCCACAAATGTAAAGCTAAACCCCCTCCAGCCACCCCTGAACTTACGGTCCCAGTTCGTCCCGTCGATCCCCCTGTCCATCCCAACAATTCCCTCCGTCCACCCCCCACGGCCGAGGACATCATCCGGTTCATTACCGTTGTCCTCCAAAACATTCACCCTTTTCAGCGCCCCCACACCTTCCAACAAATATCCCTTGCTGCTCGCTCTGTTTTCCACCTGAACGCCTTCGCCACTTACTCCCACAACCAAGCCCACTTCACCTTCACCCGCCTCGACACCCTAGTTTAAGTCTCTTCCCTTCCCTCTCTTCCCCCCCTCCTTCCCGTCATGGCGCGGCACGAGTCTCGCATCCTCTTCCAGAACATTCGCTCCTTCCGCTCCAACAAATACCTCCTCATGCACACCCTCTCCCACCACCAGGTCGACACCTTCCTCTTGAACGAAACCTTTCTCCAGCCCCACCATTCTATCCGCACCTCCCCCTATATCCTCCACCGCACTGACGCTCCTGGTCCTCGTGCGCAGGGTGGAGTCGCGATTGGTCACCTTAAGCATATCCCTGTCCGGCCACAACCTCTCCTCAATGACCCCACTGAACACCTTATCCTTAGCGTCTTCTTCCCCTCCCTCACCATTACCTGTGCCACCATCTATGTCCGCCCCACTGCTCCTCTTCCTTATGACTTCATCTCCCACATTGACCACACCTTCTCCACCTATGTGATTGCCGCCGACCTCAACATCCATAGCCGCACTCCTGCTGCCCTTCGGCGGTGGCATCAGTTCCTCTCCACACTTCAAGGTGACCTAGTTCCTCTTCCCCAGCACACCCGACCTGAAAGTAACACCACCCCCGATGTTGTCATTGCCTCCGCCAACCTCCTTGGGCGTATCACTGTCGCCGTCCTTGACCCCACAGGTAGCGATCACCTCCCTGTACTTCTCACCATCGCATCTGCAAACCGCCCCCCTCCGGCTCCGTACCCTGCACCCCCTCCCAAGGTCGTCCATGACTATCGCCGTGCCAACTGGGATGCCTACCGGGACTCCATCTCCGCCCAGGTCGAAAGCCACCCTCTTACCTATCACCATCCTGACGACATCAACCACGCCTCGTCCTTCCTTCAGCAGGTAATTACTGACGCCGTGGAGGCCCATGTTCCTACTAAAACCATCCACCCACACCGTCCCACTCTCCCTCCGCGGGCTGTCCTCCTCCTCCGTGAATCCCGCCGCCTCTATCGCTCCTTCCTGCGCACTCGTGACAGGGATACACTCCAACGCCACCGGCAAATACAGCGACACGTACGGAACCTCATTACAGCAACGAAACGCCGAGACTGGCGCCAGACCTGCACACGACTCAACGCCACCCTCCCTATCAACTCCTCCAAGTACTGGTCCGCCTTCCATCGTCTTACTGGTTCCCTTTCCGCTCCCCACTACCCCCTTCTCCATAACGATCGCCCCCTTCCTGACAACCTCAGTAAGGCCAACCACTTCGCTTCCCACCTTTCCGAGGTCTTCTCCATCCCCGATGATCCCCACTTTGATTATTCTCTTTTCCCCACGGTCATGGAACGTGCTGATACCTCGGTCGCTCCTCTTGCTCCTAGTCTCCAGTACTTGGGGCAGTTGCCCCCCTCCGACATAAACACTCCCATCACAGCACAAGACATTAAACTTATCCTCCGGTCCAAACGTAACACGGCCCCTGGTCACGACTGTGTCACCTACCGTCACCTTCGCGAAAGCCCCTATTCCTTCCTGACTGTCCTCGCCCATCTCTATAATGTCGTCCTCTCTACTGGCTTCTACCCTGACCTGTGGAAGACCTCCCGCGTCCTCTTATTCCTCAAACCCAACAAACCCCCTTCTGCCGCCTCTTCCTATCGTCCCATCTGCCTCACCTCCGTCTTCAGTAAGGTCTTTGAATCCATCCTCTCCCGCCGTATCCATCAGCACCTTGCTCAACACCACCTCCTCCCCCTTACCCAGTGTGGCTTCCGACCCTCCTTCTCTGCTGACGACCAACTCCTCAACCTTGTTCACCTTCTGTCCCTCCAGCTCAACTCCCGTCGCTCCGCCATTTTTGTTTCCCTTGACCTCCAAAATGCCTATGACCGTGTATGGCATCCTGGTCTCCTCTTTAAACTCCAAACCTACGCCCTGCCTATCAATTTTGTCCGTCTGGTCGCTTCCTTCCTCTCGCACCGTCCTTCCTATGTCACCCTCCACAACACCAACTCCCGTATCTTTTATCCCACGGCTGGCGTCCCCCAGGGTTCTGTCCTCTCCCCTCTCCTTTATCTCTTGTATACAGCTGATATGCCCAAGCCACCCCCACCAGTCCACCTTCTCCAGTATGCTGATGACACCGCCTTCCTGGCTCTCTATCCTACCCTTCAACGGTCTCAACGTACCCTCCAAACCCACCTTAACCAGTTCACCACTTGGTGTAACCAGTGGTTCCTCCGTCTCAACCCCTCCAAAACCCAGGCAATCATCATAGGCCGCACCACTCGCTCCTTCCGCCTCCATGATTTCTACCTCACCCTTTATGGTCGTCCTATCCAACTCACCCCCACCCTGAAATACCTTGGCCTCACCCTTGACCGCCACCTCACCTGGACCCCTCATCTCCTGACCATCCAGCAGAAAGCCCATTCCCGCCTCCGCCTTCTGAAACTCCTGTCTGGCCGGACATGGGGCTTGCATCCTTCTACCATCCTCCACACCTACAAATCCCTCATCCGTCCTCTCCTCTGTTATGCCAGCGTTGCCTGGATCTCCGCCCCCACCCGCTTTTACAAAGCCCTCCAAATCCTTGAACGCCATGCGCTCCGCCTTGCCTTCCGTATCCGCCTTCCTTCCCCCCACACGGCTCCTGTATGAACTGATCCCCTTCCCCCACCTCCTCCGGTTCCTCCAACATCTCCGCATCCTTTACGTTGTTCGCAGGCTTGATCCCCCCCACCCTCTGGTTTCCTCCTTCCTCTCCACCCCCCGCCCGTTGCCGCGCCTCTATCGCTGTATCCCTCCCTCTCTCCACCTCCATACCCTCCATCTCCTTCATCAGGGCAATTTCCAACGCCTCCCCCTCCCGGATGACGAACTTCGCCGTGACATCTACCCTTCCTTCCAACTATAACCTGGCCTTGTCCCCCCCCCTCCCCAGGGCCCCTTTCCCTCTTTCCTCCTTCTCCCAGAGCGGATTTTCCTCTGTCCACCCCTCCCCTGAGACCCTGCACCCCATACTTGCCTCTCTCCTTCCCACATCCCTTCCTCCCTGGCCCTCTTCCACGCGCCCCCCGGTCACCTCCCCCATCTCTTCCCCTCCCTCCCTTCTTCAGGTCTCCCTCATCTCCTAGCGCCTGGCAGATCCTCTGTGTTGCTCTTCATCAGTGTGCCACATCAGTGTTGTTTAGTGCTGTTTCTCGTGTGCGTCAAGAGGTGTGATTTTAATTGTGTCCTGCCTTGAGGTTCGCCGTCAGTGTTACATTATGTGCTATGCCTTACGTCGCTACCTTTATGCTCCAGTCATACTGTGCCTCGTGTTTCTTTTAACCGTCGCAGTGTGTGGCTTTTTGTGTGTGCTACTTTTAAACAGTTTTTTATCTCCATTTTACAGTCACCCCGTTTTTTGTCTATTGCCTTCCATGATGTTCCCCTTTTTTATATCTATGTTCACCTTATCCTCTCCTTTGCTGTTTTTAACTGTCTTCTGTTGTTTTGTTCTATGTCTTTCGGCTGAAGAGCAGCGCCTATGCTGCTGCCAGCCCGCCCCGATGGGGAATTGAAATACAATAAAGGAAAAAAAAAAAAAAAACTAGCGATCTTCGCATTCGAGGGTTGGATTCCCTCACTTCCTCATCGAGGACTCGCACTGCCTGGGCTACTCTCAGGGTGTACCTTCGACGTGGAAGAGCCCCACTCGTGCTTGTCGCGTTGTTGCCCGTCTGCACGCCGTCACTGCTGCCCGCCGCCGCCGCCGCCGCCGCCGCCGCCGCCGCCGCCGCCGCTTGGTCGCCGTCTGTCGGTGCTCGCCGCCGCCGCCGTCTGTTCGCCGCCGCCCGGTGCTTGCCGCCGCCGCCGCCGCCGCCGCCGCTTGGTCGCCGTCTGTCGGTGCTCGCCGCTTCCTCTTCTGCCGCCGCCACCTGGTCGCCGCTTCTTCAGCCGCCGCCGCCGCTGCCGCCGTCTCTAGGTGCTCGCCGCTTCTTCTGCCGCCGTCTCTTGGTGCTCGCCGCTTCTTCTGCCGCCGTCTCTCGGTGTTCGCTGCCGCCTGCGATCATGGACGCCCCAACTACCAGCATCATCTACACCTCTCCTTCACCTGCCCCCACTGTAACGTCATGGAGTGCTTCCTCTGGGATTCACCCGTCTCATGCACCTCCCCTACTCACAGTCTCCTCCCCATCTATCTCCTCTCCATCGATGTATCCCCACCTGTACGTCACTCCTGCTCCTACCCCTGTTACTGCCCCTGCTACTTCTCCCGCTACTGCCTCTGCCCCTGCTCCCAACCCCCCTCCCACTCCTGTCGCCCGCCGAGACGACTTCCCCCCTCTACCCCCTGCGACAACCGCTGCTTCCCCTACCGGAGTCTCCGCCCGCCGCGCCACAGTCGCCGCCACAGAGCGCCCTACCCTCTCATCCGGTGCTCCTGCCTCACAGGAGGGCCCTGCCTCCCACCACCTCCCCATCCATCCAGTCCCTCATCCCTCCTCCCAGGCAACACCCGCCAAAAAATCTTCCAAACGGCCCAGTGGCGACCTCTCCTCTACTCCTTCCTCCAAAAGGCCACTGCCCGCCCCGCCTCCCCCACCTCCCACTGACCCCACTATGGATACCACCCCACCTCCCTCCTCTCCAGCCCCCTCCCTGTATACCTTTGTCCTAGCAAACCCTGATCCGAAATTCCTGGATGCCCGCACCCTCACCCTTGAAATCCGGAAGTACATCCCCAGTGCACCCATCACCCAACTTATCCCTCGCAGAGACTCTGTTCTCATCAAGTCTCCCTCTCCATCCTTCCATACTGATCTCCTCCGGCGCCTTCCCCGCATCACCTTTGGGCCCCACGCATCCCTCACCCCATTCCTTACATCCTCCTCTCCTCGCCAACCCCAACCGCCTCGTCGTCCGCCGACCCTCACTGCCGTCATCACAAAACTCAGCCCTGTGGTCACGGAGGCTGAGGTGTTGGCGGAACTGAATGCCCACCCCTCCCTGGAAATCCGCTCTGCCCGCCGTATTTACAACTCCTCTGGCCCTACTTTCCTCATGCGTATCTTTACAGAGTCCGCTTCCTCCATCGACCACCTCCTCACGCAGGGAGCCCTGATTTTCAACCGCCGCCACCCTGTTGACCCGTCCCGTTCCCCTCCTCAATCTTACCGCTGCCAGCGTTGTCTTCTGTACAATGACCACCTCACCCAGAACTGCAAGAACCCACCCACCTGCCCCCATTGTAAAGCCTCCCACTTCCTCAAACAGTGTCCCAACCTCGCCTCCCCCCCATCCTGCAACACCTGCAATGAACCTCACCCCACCTATTCCTCCAAATGCAAAGCCAAGCCCCCTCCCACCAACCCTGAACTCACTGTCCCCCTTCGCCCCATTGACCCACCTATCCACCCTAACAATTCCCTCCGCCCTCCCCCTACGGCAGAAGACATCATCCGGTTCCTCACCGTCGTCCTGCAGAACATCCACCCCTTCCAGCGCCCCCACACACTCCAGCAGATTTCCCTCGCTGCCCGCTCTGTTTTCCACTTAAACACCTATGCCACATACTCCCACAACCAGGCCCACTTTACCTTCACCCGTCTAGACACCCTCGTTTAAGCCCCTCTCCCCTTCCCGCACCCTTCCCGCGCCCACTCTCATGGCTCGTCAACAGTATCGTCTCCTCTACCTCAACATTCGCTCCCTCCTTGCAAACAAATACCTCTTCATGCATACCCTCTCCCAGCACCAGGTTGACTCCTTCATCCTTAATGAAACCTTCCTCCGACCCCACCATGTGGTCCGCATCTCCCCTTATCTCCTTCACCGCACTGACAATCCCCTTCCCCTAGCTCGAGGCGGGGTCGCTATCGGTCACCTCCGGCATCTCCCTGTCCGGCCACAACCCCTCCTCAATGACCCAACCGAACACCTTCTCCTCAGCCTCTTTTTTCCCTCCCTCACCGTCACCTGTGCCACTATCTATATTCGCCCCGCAGCTCCTCTCCCCTTTGACTTCATTTCCCATGTTGACCGTACCTTCTCCACCTATGTGATCGCCGCTGACCTCAACATCCACAGCCGTGACCCTGCCACCCTTCGGCGGTGGCATCAGTTCCTTGCCACCCTCCATGGTGACCTTGTTCCTCTCCCACAGCACACCCGTCCTGAAAGTAACTCCACCCCCGATGTTATCCTCGCTTCCCCCAACCTCCTTGGTCGCATTGCCGTTGATGTCCTCGATCCCGTCGGTAGTGACCATCTCCCTGTCCTTCTCACCATCTCCTCTACCCGTCCTGCCACTGCAGCCACCCGCCCCCCTGCCCCTCCAAAGTCTGTCCATGACTACCACCGTGCCAATTGGGATGCCTACCGGGAATCCATTGCCTTACAGGTCGACAGCCACCCCCTCACTTTCCACCACCCTGCTGACATCTCCCGTGCCTCTTCCTTCCTCCAGAAGACCATCACTGACGCTGTGGAGGCTCATATCCCTACCACACTCATCCACCCTCACCGCCCTACGCTTCCTCCGCAGGCCGTCCTTCTTCTGCGTGAATCCCGCAGGCTCTACCGCTCCTTCCTCCGCACTCGTGACCGGGATACTCTCACCCGCCACCGGCAATTACAGCGACATATCCGGAGCCTCCTTACAGCAAAGAAACGCCGGGACTGGCGTCAGACATGCACACGCCTCAACTCCGCCCTCCCTGTCAACTCCTCCAAGTACTGGTCAGCCTTCCACCGCCTTACTGGTAGCCATCCCACCCCGCATTACCCCATCCTCCATGACGATCGCCCTTTTCCTGACAACCTCAGTAAGGCTAACCATTTTGCTTCCCACCTATCCGAGGTCTTCTCCATTCCTGACGATCCCCATTTTGATTACTCCCTCTTCCCCACTGTCCTTGACCGCACTGACACCTCGGTCCCCCCGCTCGCCCCTAGCTTCCAGTACTTGGATCGGCTACCCCCCTCAGACATCAACACTCCCATCACCATGCAAGACATCACACTCGTCCTCCGCTCCAAACGCAACACCGCCCCTGGTCATGATGGCGTCACCTACCGTCACCTCAAGGAATCCCCTCCATCCTTCCTGTCTGTCCTTGCTACCCTGTACAATGTCCTCCTCTCCACTGGATTTTACCCTGACCTGTGGAAGACTTCCCGTGTCCTGCTGTTCCCTAAGCCTAACAAACCCTCGTCTGCTACCTCTTCCTATCGTCCCATCTGCCTCCGTGTTCAGTAAGGTCTTTGAGGCCATCCTCTCTCGCCGTATCC
Source organism: Schistocerca nitens (assembly GCF_023898315.1). Classification (NCBI taxonomy): domain Eukaryota; kingdom Metazoa; phylum Arthropoda; class Insecta; order Orthoptera; family Acrididae; genus Schistocerca; species Schistocerca nitens. The sequence continues at coordinate 83,511,890 of NC_064625.1, read as the reverse complement.
ACTGCCACCTTAACCAGCACCGCCTCCTTCCTCTTACCCAATGTGGCTTCCGGCCTTCCTTCTCTGCTGACGACCAGCTCCTTAACCTTACCCATCTTCTTTCCCTCCAACTTAACTCCCGTCGCTCTGCTATCTTTGTTTCCCTTGACCTCCAGAACGCCTATGACCGTGTCTGGCATCCCGGGCTCCTTTTCAAACTCCAGACCTATGCTCTCCCCATCAACTTCGTCCGTCTCGTTGCTTCCTTCCTCTCCCATCGTCCCTCCTATGTGACTATCCACAATTCCAACTCCCGTACTTTCTACCCCTCTGCCGGCGTGCCCCAAGGTTCTGTCCTTTCCCCTCTCCTCTATCTCCTGTACACTGCTGATATGCCCAAACCTCCCCCTCCTGTTCATCTTCTCCAGTTCGCTGATGACACCGCCTTCCTAGCCCTTTATCCTACCCTTCAACGGTCCCAACGTACTCTCCAAACCCACCTTGACCAATTCACCGCTTGGTGCAACCAGTGGTTCCTCCGTGTTAATCCCTCCAAGACCCAGGCGATCATCATAGGCCGCACCACCCGTTCCTTTCGCCTCCATGATTTCTACCTCACCATTTATGGCCGTCCTATCCACCTCACTCCTACCCTCAAATGCCTTGGCCTCACCCTCGACCGCCACCTCACCTGGACTCCCCATCTCCTTACCATCCAAAACAAAGCTCACAACCGCCTCCGCCTCCTGAAACTCCTGTCCGGCCGGACATGGGGTCTGCATCCTTCTACCATCCTCCACACCTACAAATCCATGATCCGCCCCATCCTTTGTTATGCCAGCATCGCTTGGATTTCCGCCCCTCCCCGGTTCTATAACGCCCTCCAAATCCTCGAACGCCATGCGCTCCGCCTCGCCTTCCGCATCCGCCTTCCGTCCCCCACGCGCATCCTCTATGACCTCATCCCCTTCCCCCACCTTCTCCTTTTCCTTGAACACATCCGCACACTCTATGTTGTCCGTCGCCTTGATCCCCCCCACCCCCTGGTGTCTCCCTTCCTCTCCACTCCCGACCAGTTGCCGCGCCTTTACCGTTGTGTCCCTCCCTCTCTCCATCTCCACACCCTTCATCTCCTTTCCCACCACAACTTCCACCGTCTACCGCTCCCGGATGATGAGCTTCGCCCTGACATCTACCCTTCCTACCAACTCTAACCCCCTCTTCCTGCCTCCTCCTCAGGGCTCCCTCTCCTCCCCCTCCCTCCTTCTGAGCGGATTTCCCCTCCCCCTCCATCTCTTGTGCCTTCTTTCAGTGTCTCTGCGCTCCCTCCTGCCCTGTCTTCCCTTTTCCTCTCCCGCCCCATGTGTCTCCTGCCTCTTCGTGAACCCACGGTTCCCCTCCTCCCTTCCTCCCGCCGCTTCCCCAGCTGCCCCATGCTCTCCCCTCCTTTTCCATCCTCTCTGCCCTTTCCCTCGGCAGGTCCCACCTGGTAGTTTTATTCTTCGTCGTGTGTGCTCCGAGTGGGTTTTAAGTGTGTTGTTTCGGAGTGTTTTTAATACTGTGGCCGACTTTTAACCTGTGCCTGTGCATCTAGTGACTTCCATGTGTTTTAAGAATCACCAATTGTGTTTTTTAACTTTCTGGTGACCTTTTTTAACTGTCCCCAATGAACGTCTACATATCAGTGTATTTTTACCTCCATTTTCCCCCCCTTACTCTGTTTTATGTTCCCCTTTTTTACCTCCTTATGTATGTATTATTTTATTCTTGTTTTAATTGTCATGTCACTCGGCTGAAGAGCGGCGGATTGTGCTGCTGACAGCCCTCCCCTGCCCATATGGGGCAGGGGAATGAAATCACAATAAAGAAAAAAAAAAAAAAAAACTAGCGATCTTTATTCGCAGTGGAGCAGCCGATCCGAGCGGCCGGTTGCTCTCTGTATATGGCGTAGCTGCCCGAGGATAGCTCTACGGAGTGGTCGCAAATAAGCTGAATTGTAATTGCCGTATGTGAGACGTATACTGCTGCTCTCATGCGCTAAGAAAAGAAGAGTCTACGACTCGTAGTTCCCGCAACTGTTGTTGCACACTTCCCCGGCGGGACTCGCCCGTCCTTTGGTAGGGACGTCGAAGGCAGTACCAGGGACCCGTTCACGTCGGTCATTCCCGCGTGCTGCAGGCCTCCTCTCTTCCTCCCGCGCTTCCTTTAAGCGCCGCGCATTGCACTCAGCGCTGTTAAGTCGTAGGGACTTCCCACTTCTGTAGGACCCATATGAAATTTAATCTTCACAAAAAAGCAAAATATGTCTGATCTCTTTATACATAATTTATAGCGCTCATAAGATGCCGGCTGACCCCGGCAGTGTTTACGTGCCAGGATGCAGTTGTATTAAACTGTTATATCGGGAACCATTTGCGGGGGTGGCCTGACGAACATTTACCACACAAACGCCTGCTGCAGATATCTTTCATACGTGTGCTTTGTTTCTCTGTATGTGAACAGCTCGATCCACAACGCAGACACACAACCCCACAAACCCGAGGCACTTACACAGCCAACACAATCCTTTAACTGGTTTATAGCGACGCACGCAGCACGCAACATTTGCTGGCTTCCTAAGTCATTCTGTAGAACTACGGACTCTCAAGTACAGTGTGTAACACTACTCCAGGTTCATTTTTTCATCACTGGTTTCGGCAATTCACCACCAATTTCCCTTCTCCGCTAACCTCTTCTCAGATTAGCAATTGTAACCCACGTCCTCAATTGTCTGTTTTTAATTCCAATCTTTCTCTACAGCTGTCTAATACCATGAAGAGTCCTTCCCTCAGGCTTTAAAGACCTAACATTCTGTTCCTTCTTAGTGTTCCCCCCCCCCCCCCCCCCCATGTTTCTCTCCTTCCCGATTCTACATTCACGCCAGATATGGTTCAGAGACGAAGTTACATACTTCGTGTGGGGTTGGGCCAGAAATAAAATTGGGCGGAGCCACATGGAATGCTTCCCCAACAGAGCGCACGCGAGTCCCGAGAAACTATATCCAATACTCAACAGGGAAAGCACATCGGAGGGTGTCGGTCTATATACATGCCTCTGGTCAGGCCTCTGACGTAAAGTTCAATTCTGGGGATATGCAGCTCCCACACGCATGCGTCGCCTGTGAATCGTGGACAGTAAGTGCTAAACATTATTACCAACGATCCAAGCTACACTTCACAATGAATACCGCCTTCAAACCTTAAGCGAATTATTCAAAAAAAAAAAAAGTTAAACGACCGTACAGTAACCAGATACGCGAACAATCATTAAATTGTTAGACTGTGAACAATAAATAAAACCATTGGTAGAAGTATAAGCTACCAGACACGGCTAGCTAGGGTAATAGGCATCAATTATAATTTTGGCATCTGAAAAGATCGTGAGCGAGCAGCGATATTGTAAAGCTGTATCGCAGAAATTATGTTCAGTGTGCGCGGAGGCGAAAGGGCAGATAATGTTAAGCTGTGTTGCAGTGAGGAAGCAATGGTGAAGTTGTTAAGAGTGTAAACTCTTAAACTATCAGTGTTTAATGGACGTGATTATATCAATATTCTAACGGCAAATAATTTGTGAATGAAGTTTAATGGAACTGTTTAGAGCACAAATGGAATGTCGGAGGCAAATGTATTTTGTCACTCCTGAGCCATCGGACTAAATTGATTATACTGAGAATTGCTACACCTGATAGGAAAGTGTTTGGTTGTTAAGACGTTCATTAAATCCAAAATCAACCGCGAGCACTTCCTCCCAATATACACAAAACTTGATGCCATTTATGCAAACATTTCATTTTCACCTTCTCAAATTTATAATTGATCATGGCCTTGTTGAAAAAACAAGTGTATACGAAAAATAGCTGTGCAACTAACATATAACTCATTGCAGCTTCTGCAAGCGGCGCTTAAGACGGAGCAGTACTGCAAGCAGTATCTACATGTATGCACAATACAGGTGAGGACTAAATTTTTTATTCAATCAGGGATAACTTCTCATTCAATTAGATTTTCTGCGTTGTCACCTTCAGTCCCGAGGTCTAAGATCTAATGTAGATATCCTGCAGTCAGATTATTAATTTTTACAGTAAGAGCTTCCTTCACATTAAAATTACTATAACGCGCCTTTGCCTTCACACTAATGCAGTTAATTTAGTTTATTACACATTACATCTTAAAATCAGTCACCCATATTTTTATTTATTTAAACAAGTTTAAAGGGCATAACCACCTATCGCGAGGTAACACTCACAAGCGACAACGTCTGAAGCCCCTGCTGAAACCGGCAACGCTACCCTACATTGCGAATCCGCGATATCACCTATCGAACACAAACCGATGATGAACCAACCTGTTACTAGTATGCTGATGTCGGCCGACAAGTCTATGCAGTTATCCAGTCTCAGCCCGACGTCAAAACTATCGGCCTGCATGATAACCCAACTTACCTAATTGTTGCAAGATCTGTCGCAGATAGAAAACAGTCCGCTACTGCTTACCACCCTACTCGACGCGAAAATACTTTTTCATTTGGCTCTTGCCTTGACAATGGTTTCGCTGCTCTTCAAACCAGTATCTTCTGACACAATCTCTCCAGATGAGCACGTACTAATGACTAATTGTAAATAGATGTAAGCAAACCATCGCAATACGTACATCCTGCGAAGACCTCTTGCGTTGCCCATCACGCCGCTGTGGCCTCCAATAGTTCCCAGTGGCAAACACTTCAGGATTTCTGAACTGTTACTAGCCCAAATATTGCAGAAAGAATTAAGCACAACGTGGCTGCAATCCTGAAACCTCCCAGAATAATCGTCAAATGCTTTCCGAAAGTAATGAAGTCCAGCTGATAACCTTAATCCTCGTTCAGTGTCTCCACTCCAGATCGCCTTCCAATTTTTAGTCGTTTCTTTCTTGCTTTTGAAGACTACATTTGTTGCAACTATACTACAGATAAAACTTTATTTTCTTTCTTTGCCAGCAGTTCTTGTCTTCCTGAAGGCTACCTTTAGGTGTGTTGTTCTTTTCGTTATTGCTTTCTTTTTCCATTTCATGGTTTCGTGTATAGTGTTTCCGTAATGCCCAACACTTCCACAAACATCTATGCTATAATCACCAGGCTTATCCCACTAACTGCGTCAAATGATTGTACACGATAAGAAATAGTCAGTCTTTCCTTATTGTCAGATTTGTTTCCGCGAGGTGTTCACTTCGTTTTAAAGCTACTAAATCATGAATCTGTCATTTTAGAAACAGCGTAAGTCCGTAAAGGCAGATTTTTCAGCAAGAAGCTTTCATTTGCGAAGTTAAACACGTATCAAAGCTTGCTTCGTACTTGACTAGTTTGGTGAGCAATTCAATACAATATATTCAGCTTCTAGAAGACACAGCCAAAGCGGCGGTCAGTGACAAGTTTAATTTTTCCTAAAATTAACTCAAATAGTCGAGAATTTCACTCAAACGTACTATTACGATCAAAAGCTATGAAACATACAAATTTACACGGCAAAACTACCTTCATTTGACATCGGTATCATGCCATTAACATTAATCGAAAGCAGCAATATTTTCAAATTGCGCAACAAAATAATTTTCTTGTAACTTGACAACGCAAATGCAGGACTGACAATTGGCTTTTTCAAATTCTAAAAGTTTATCCAAAATTTCAACGTAAATGCTGATATTCCTCCTGAGTATGCTCACACCTTCAGGTCAACATGTTTAGCTTCACTGACAGATGTCTGTATGCCCTTTCTGAGGTGTGGGGTTGATCTGTCATTCTGTGCAACGAATTAATCTGAGATTACCCTTTACCCTGTGGCTCCTGCAAGATGCAGTTTCCACCCCCACAGTACCACAGACGTCACAGACGCTACTAACGTTCTAAAGACAAATGCCTGAAAATATTTCAGAAATAAACCTTCTGGAATCGTCCGCTGTAAGGAAATGACATAAACATTCAAAATTTCATACATAACTAGAGGGATACTTCGGTACTGGAGTTATGCTAGTTAGTGTAAAAAACCATGAAACTGACGAAAGTTACTTATTTTGCAAAAATTGAGAAATAACAATGGCACTTTTAGTTATGAATTGAACAAGTTACATCATGGTTCTTTTCGGAATGTGAAGTTACTTATCAAGGCTAGGAATCGCTAATCAAATTTCTAGAGTTGAAGATGGTTGTCGACTTCGCAGAATGGCTGAGAGGCGCGCCTACTCAATTTGAATAATTATCCTTTATAATGTTGCTAGGTACGGTCGAGGCTTTCGCGTGTGAAATGCAGTGAAGTGTACTGTTGTGGAGGAAATATTGGGCTCGCAATAGCTGTAGCGCACAATACCGTAAGCTGCGATGACTGCTGTCTGCGCCGCTCGCTGCTGACGAATAAGATAACTCTCGTTCTATCTGGATTGACCTTCGCCAATCAAACTCTCCCTACGCCTTGATGAAGTTAAGAACTCCTATTCGCTCGAAGTCTAACTATTGGCGTGGTACACCGGTCAGATAACCAGTCCACCGCGATGCCACTCAAAATTCGCTCGCAGGCGTTTAACTATAACTCTGTCCGTTCACACCGCACAATAAGTGTGTCGGCCAACACAGTGAACGAAGCTTAATTGCAAGGACTCATTATAGAGTAGCACTTCGATTCACTGTCGACAGAGGTGCTCTCCCAGTGAAGTTCTCAGGAGAGACGTGTTCCTCGCTCTTTGAGTACACGTACAAACGCACACGCTTTCGTTACGTGTTCTCGCTCAAAGAGCGACAACGGAACCGCCCCTCTGCACGCCAGACATGAAGGGGTATATCTTTCGGTCTCTTCCATTACTCCTTCAGCTCAAGGCCTCAGAAATATTGTCTGCCAATCAGCATTGCTCTTACAAAACGGGAGAATGACCTTTTGTTTAAGGCGACCAATCCGGAAACCTGTAGCATTGGCATTTGCTGTCTCCCTGTGGAAATCTCGGAAACTGCGTGCATATATGTAAAATATGCCTAGGCTGGCCACTCCCACACAATGTAGAATAATTTGCTTTTCAGCCGAACACAGGGTTGTTCCCCACATTCACTCGGGCCCACGCTGTCCACTACATGGCGGTTACTGGCCGACATAGGCTGAGTTCTCCTCTGAAGGGACCGCGGTCCTGTTGTGCGGTTTCTCTCCCGAACTATAAGCCTCTGTCATTTTCGTGTCTGGAATGTGTGTGTATGCGAGCCTCGAGTATTTCAACCACGGTCCACTTACTTGTTAATTGCATATCGTTTACATGAAGTCATACAACATTGACTTTATCTTGTCGAGTTTCGGTTCGAATGAAGCGTCTCAGTATCCGGAATATGATTGAGAGGGCGGAAAATGTAAGCAATGAAGGTCAGGAGACGACGTCTTACACCTTGGTAGCGGTATATTTCGGTTCCCTCGGCCCCGCACAATGCTGGCGTGTTGAGCGGTAATGCAGCTACTACCCCTGGATGCCCAATGAGTACTTAAGATGCCTTAAAATTGACATCTGGAGTGCAGTAAACTTGTCTCTTCAAAGATGTTAGCTTTCCAGGGAGTTTACTACCTTCTTATACAGAGAAAGTGAATAGCCTTTGAAATTGTCTTCAACGTGTTCCATAGTAACTGCAGACTTCACAGGGAGTCTCGACTATCCCATTATCCCACAGTTTTCTGGCACTTAAATTCGATCATGCCTCGACAAAAGCCTTATCAGAGCAACAAAGTCGTGGTCGTTCGGGAGAAAACAGTCTTCTTAGGGGAAAGAACTGCTAAATTTTATCTAAACGATCTTGTTTATACAAGAGCGGTTGTAGACGTTAGTATGGTGTCCTTCCTATTTTTCCCACTACAGCTATCACTAAGTCAGTTTGCATTCCAGTTATCTATGTAACACAGAAGGGGAAAAAGTTACTTCATTGCATCCTTTGTTACCCTAGGTTTCATCATCGAGGTAAAAATGATCTTCACTTGACTTTCGATTATGAATTTCAAAAACGTTAAGGGTTAACTGTCAAAATCCTGCGCCGGAATATTCGGCAGTGAAATATTCTGTATGTAGCCTACCGCTAATACAGCCACAGATTCGTGGAAGCTTGAGTGTTGTAAAATTTTTAGCTCTCCTTTCGTGAATATAATCCTGCTTCACCAACGTTGTCTTCTCATTGGCTAATGACTTCAGTTTCTGTTCCAAAATACTAACATACAGCAGGTATGTACCTGCGGCTTCCCAAAACAGATGCAAATGGTCTTCGAAGTATGTATCGTAGTGCCTATATGTAATGTCTACGTTAGGGTGTTTAGGGGAAACATCTGAGACAACTTTCACATTAAAATTTGGATCTCTCTTCACTTAGAAAAATCAAACTGATCAATGACACCTTAGTTTCCGCAGACTTAATGGTTATCAGCAATTCTTCCAGATGACGGAGTGAAGTCTCGCAATCATGGAGAACTATAAAGCCTTTTTGACAGGACAAATACCTTTCATCACTGAGTATGAGGTACTTCAAACTGTGAGTGCGCTTAATGGATGAAACTTTTTGAGACGGACGAGGTCTTTGAATATTCCATTTGTCTTTGCTCTTGAATACATTCTCTCTCAATTTCCACTCTTGCATTATACTTGATTCCTGACACCATGTATTAAAATCAGTAATTGCTCATAAACCTGATACATACGTAAATAAATTCTCATTTCCGAGCGTTCAAACGTTTCCACATGGTCCAAAAGGTGTTTTAATCATGGCCTTTCAACTGATTCATTTCTGAAACAGTACTGTATTGACACAACTCGTTTGGCATGACTTGCTTCTAGCATCCTGCAACTGGTACCAGTGGGCTATAAAGTCTGATCTCATTATCAGTGTTAATTCTGAACATTTAAGCGATGCAGTGAGGCTTAAGAATAGTTACTAATCCACCACTCATAACTAACTTCAGACGCAGATGGCCGCCACCTCTGTTCGACCGTTAGGAGCTGGATAACATGGGCCCGCCTACATCAGGGCTAAGTGTTGGGCGTCTCACATCGACGCCTGTGGACCACGATGGCCTCAAGGCTGGCCCCATATCCTGGCACGGTTGCCACCGCCACTACTAGAGTGCGTTATTGCAAGTTTCCAGATAGGAATGGCGGTACATAAAGTTCCACCTACAAACTGCTTAGTTTCCACCTGATAAAAGAACTTACCATACATGGCTTCAGATCTCCAGCTCATATCAATAATGCGCAGAAAATTCAGGAACTTGCAAAGAAAACGAAAGATGACACTAACCAAACTCAAGTTATTCTGCTAAACACATGTGGTGAATTGGATATGTCCTAATTTCCTTCTACCCCCTGTCCATTTTCTCCCCCCCCCCAACCCTCCCCCATCCCTGTCAATCTCTTCCCTAATCCAATTTCCTCGCCCCCACCTGTCCATCTCTTCTCACTTCTCTGAAGTTTCATTCTAATTCCCAATAAATCCTTGATTGGGAGCTGAAGTCGCTCAAATGAAAGTCATGAATGTCACTCATAGATAGTGCGACAAACCTTCCTTGCTCCTGCATCCGTGAGGACAAAAGCTTCAGTGACATAATTTGGCCTAGTTCTAGAATTACTAAGGATGATCCAGAGTCCGTGATAGTATTTTAATTAAGCCGCATATAGATTTTCCTCTCTTCCGTTAAAACTGATTGCGAGGAAGGAAACAGAAGTTGTTTACAATTTTTAATTGTATAAGAAAACGAACGTGTGGCACAAACAACCAGAAATTTGTAGTCCATCCGTACGAACCTAAATTAATGTCGTGTAGAAATGCGGCAAGCAAGAACTTTCCTAAATTCGTGGTAACGACGTTAAACGACAGCTTCATATGATGGTATACGTACCATCTATATAAAAAACATACGTACCCTACCTCTCGCGAAACATCCATCACACTCGTGTAAAAATTTGAAGTAAATAGGCCAAGAACTCACGGACATTTGTCTCCTTTGTATACTGTAAGTACATTAAAGATATGTGGCCTATCTCAATATAAATGTTTCCTGGACTATCGTGTATAAATTTCACGTCCGTCTGCCTCAAACTTTCCGAGAAGTTTGATAACGTTAAACATAACCTTGTCCTCATATAGTAACCATTCACATGCCACATCAAAATTACGACTTAGGTTTCTCTAAATTTCCTTCAACAAAATAGTGTTAAAACGACAAAAAATTTTCATTCACTAAAATATTAGTCCACTCGAGATCCTTTAGATGTGGGAGCGGCGATCGCTGGGATCCATTTCTGGTGGATGTCAAGGCACTTAAAATCGAAGGTAGTACAGACGTACATCAGTAGATGTCTTCGTGTGTCAAATACCTTTGTTCAGATATCGATCAGAATTAAATCCATTGATTGGTCCAAGGAAGTAAGTCTTTCAGCCCTTAACGACTACGTCATTACTTACCGAGTACAATCGCGGAGTTCACAAGATTAGGGGAAGAAATAAGTCTTAAACAGTGTAGTACAGAAAAAAGGAGCAACTAGATACTGTTGAGAAACGATTCATTGTGCCAAGGAACAATCTGGGTTTTACACTGATTACAGGTATTTGCGAAAACAGAACAGGCAAAGCAGTTTTCCTCAACACAGAAAACAGTGAATCCGTAGTTTGCCGTGTTGAATTTGATGTGCCTTCCTTTGACAGTCAGGAGTAAGGAGGCTCGCTATCATTGAAGACTGCTGTCAAGAATGGCTGTTCGTCAGTGACGTAGAGCAGTGAACATCTCACATCTCACATTTCACGTGAAGCACGGTTTAATACAACTCCATAATATTTTTTCGCGTCCTAGCTTTGTGCCTCAAGTATTTTCAGTGTCCCGTATGCAAATCCCACTGACAAAGTATCCGGAAACCACCAAAAAACATGTTTTTCACATTGGGTACCTTTTGCTGCCAGGTACTCCATATCAGCGACCGCAGTAGTCATTAGCCATCGTAAGAGCACTATGGGACGCTCTGCTCAACTCGTGGACTTCGAACGTAGTCAGGTGATTGAATTACTTCCGTCATACGTCAGTTTGCGAGATTTCCACACTCCTAAATATCCCTAGGTCTACTGTTTCCGATGTGATAGTAAAGTGGAAGCGTGAAGCGACAGGTACAGCACAAAAGCGTACAGGCTGGCCTCCTCCGTTGACTGACAGACTGCAGACAGTTGACGAGGGTCCCATTGAGTAGTAAGTGGACATATATCCAGACACACAGGGAACTTCTGGCAGATTAAAACGGTGTGCCGGATCGAGACACTAAAAAGAGCAAGTTGGTACAGCACTTGCTCGTGAAAGGCAAAGGTCCCGAGTTGGAGTCTCGGTCCCGCACACAGTTTTAATCTGCCAGGAAGTTTAATATCAACGCGCACTCTGCTGCGGAGTGAAAATCTCACTCTAGAATCGTCACACAGGAATTCCAAACAGTCAGGATCCACTGCAAATACTAATCTGTTGGGCAGGAGATGAGGAAACACAGATTTCATGTTTAAGCAGCTACTCAGACGCCACACATCACGCCAGTAAATGCCAAACGACTCCTCGCTTGTAGTAAGCAGCTTAAACATTACAGATGAACAGTGGAAAAACTTGTTCTGACTAATCTTGGTACACAATGTGGCGATCCGATGGCAGGGTGTGTGGCGAATGCCCGGTGAACGTAATCTGCCAGCGTGTGTAGTGCCAACAGTAAAATTCGGAGGCATTATGGTGTGGTTATTTCTCATGGAGGCGGTTTGCGCCCTTGGGTTTGCGCCCTTGGGTTTGCGCCCTTGGGTTTGCGCCCTTGGGTTTGCGCCCTTGGGTTTGCGCCCTTGGGTTTGCGCCCTTGGGTTTGCGCCCTTGGGTTTGCGCCCTTGGGTTTGCGCCCTTGGGTTTGCGCCCTTGGGTTTGCGCCCTTGGGTTTGCGCCCTTGGGTTTGCGCCCTTGGGTTTGCGCCCTTGGGTTTGCGCCCTTGGGTTTGCGCCCTTGGGTTTGCGCCCTTGGGTTTGCGCCCTTGGGTTTGCGCCCTTGGGTTTGCGCCCTTGGGTTTGCGCCCTTGGGTTTGCGCCCTTGGGTTTGCGCCCTTGGGTTTGCGCCCTTGGGTTTGCGCCCTTGGGTTTGCGCAGCACTAAGACAGCACAGGCCTACATTGATGTTTTAAGCACCTTCCTGCCTCCCACTGTTAAAGCATGATTCAGGTATGGCGACTTAGTCTTCCAACAAAACTACCTGTTCATAATGCATGGCCTGTGGTGGAGTTGTTACGACACTTACATCTCTGTAATAAGTCGTGTGAAGTTAGCACCTCTTTTTCAAGAAATACACATTTTTTCACAGTTCTTGATAGATGTAGCATAGTTCTAGAGTTCTTTGTACAAAATTTCAATAGTCCTGCAGAATTTAGCGACGAAAACAATCTAAAAAATTTTCGTATCGAAAACATTCTTTGTCAATTTTCGCAAATTGTAAATAAGTACAAGAGTTCTGAGCACAGTTCTGAACAGAGCTCCAAGAGTTCTATCGAAAATCCAAGTAACATTTTCTTGTGCAGCTAATAGTTTACGAGATAGTTGCAATTTAAGGAGAAAATCTTTTCACTTACTGTGAAGTTCGCACCCTTCTTTTTTTCAGAGTTCTTGATAGATATGGCGTAGTTCTAGAGTTCTTTGTACAAAATTTGAGTAGTTCTGCAGAATTTAAAGAAGAAAACAATTCTCGAAAAAAATTTCGTATAGCAAACATTCGTTATTAATTTTCGCAAAAAGTACATTCGGACAACAGTTCTGAGGGCAGTTCTGAACAGAACCCCAATAGCTCTATCGAATATCCTAATTACAATTTTTTGTGCAGCTAACACGTTACGAGATAATTGCAATTTAAGGAGGGAACCTCTTCACTTACTGGGAAGTTGGAATCCTTTTCTTCAGAAATATATATTTTGTCAGAGTTCTTGATAGAAATGTCACAGTTCTAGAGTTATTTGTACAAAATTTGAATAGTCCTGCAGAATTTAGCGAAAAAAAAACAATACTCGAAAAAATTTTCGTATCGAATAAATTCTTTGTCAATTTTCGCAAAAAGTAATTTTGTACAACAGTTCTGAACAGAACACCAAGAGCTCTATCGAAAATCCTAATAATATCTTTTTGTGGCGATGATAGTTTATACGGTAACAGCTTTGAACGTAGACCCACTTTCTCCACAGAAAAAGGAAATTCGTTCAACATTTTTGATGAACAGTTCTGGTTAACACCTCAAGTCTTCTAGCGATAATCATAATTTTTTTGTGGTTGTAGTAGTTTGTATGGTAATTGATTAATTGTGGGGTACACTTACTCAAAAAAAAAATTCTGTTCGTATGTTCTGATGCCAGCTCTGGATAGCATTGTAAGAGTTCTGTCGAAAACATTAGTAACATATTCTGTGCAGGTAATTGTTTACGTAGTAACTGCCTTTATTAAGGAATGCTTATGAGCATTTCCCGTTAAGTTTGAACCCCTTTTACGATAAATATACATTTTTTTCATCGTTCTTGATATATATGCAATAGTTCTAGATTTCCCTGCTCAAAACACGGATAGTTCTGCAGAATTTCGGGAAGAAAACAATAACTCGTCAAAATTTTGGTATGGTAAAAAATTGTCAGTTTGGAAAACATTTTGTATAACAGTTCTGTTCGCAGTTCTGGATAGCACCAGAAGAGTTGCATTGAAAATAAGAACATTTTTGTGGCGATAATAGTTTATACAATAATTGTTTTCATCTGATACCCACTTTCTCTACTATATCAAAATTCGTAGAATAGTTCTAATGACAGTTCTGAATATCACCCACAGAGTTCTACCAAAAACGATAATATTATTTGTGACGATGACATATGAGAATTAATGTGGGACTCACTTTTGTCATGTAAAAGTAAAAAATTCGTATGAAAGGTCTGATAGCATTTCTTAATACGACCCTAAGAGTTCTACCGACAACTGTAATAACATTCCTTGTGGGGATAACAGTTAATGAGATAATAGCAATTTCGAGAGACGCACTTGGTCTACATTATAATAAACTGGCACAACCATTTTGCTGACAGTTCTGGATAGCACCGAAAGAGTTCTTTTAAAAACCCTCCTAACGTTTTTGTGGTGCCAGTAGATCATGAAATAGATTGTGTGTTCACTCTGCAGTGGGTTTGCGCTGATGTGAAACTTACTGGCAGATAAAAACTGTGTGCCGGACCGGGTCTCTGACCCCAGGCCATGACGAAGGAATATCGTCACAATATCCTTTCGTCCAGGAGTGCTTCTTCTGCAGTTTTCGTAGGACAACTTCTACGACATTGGGAACGAAGGAGATGAAGAACTGCTGGAAGTACAGCTATGAGGACGATCGTAAATTTTCACTTTTACTTTGGAAAACCGAAAATCGAAAACCCAGATGCATATTCGACTAATTTCAAAAAGTCTAAATGTTCAGCACTATACAAATGCCAGTACACCTTCTTAAGACTGACTGTAGTAACTGTAGGTGGATGCGTGGGATGTGCACGCTTAGATGATTCAAGGAGAGAAGGCTCGTCAGTGCAAAACAGATGGCGGAGAGCAGATTCATTCACACGCGCCACTTACCAGATGGTGTCACACCTGTCGAGAATCGCACCAGAGGTATAATGAGCTATGGTGGAGTGCTGTTCGCGTGGTTACTGTGCAACTTACTTGATGGGCATCAATACACCATTATATTGATGTACAATACTTGAGAAACAATGTCATTCACACACTCTAAGTTCCTTATCACTCAGTACTAGACTAAATTACCGGCCTAGTGATAAGCAGCTTATGTACCTCACCGACTACACATCTTCGTGTTATAAGAAAAAAAGAGAAAAATACCAAGGGACACAAAATATGAATCCGGATAAACCGGAAATCCGGATTGAGGACCAAATAAACGAGGTTCTTATTTACAAATTTCGAACTTCTTATTAACTTTAATACTGTATCCCCTCAACATAACACCTCTATCAGTCATGTATTGAATTAGGATTTAAACATACTACTTAGTTCGTTTGTACAATATATTCAGTAAATATACTTAAATTTCTATACATTGTAAAGACTTTAAACTCTCGCTGTAGTGTAACTCATCAAACTTCCACACTTCCTTTCTAACTAGAACAAATGTTTGCAACAATATTAACGACAGAAATTTCAAATTTGTTCGTTACACACAGCACATGTTTTTATGTATCCCAGCGTCTGGTGATGTTGCCACAACTTTCATCCATGAGGGTCCTGGGCGTATTTTTAGCTGTTAGTGGGTCCTGGATGTCATGAGAGCTCAAAACAATTACTGTTTCACGTAATAAAATTCATCTGGTTCTTCCTGATTCTAAAAATATACACTTCATGTATGCCTTTCATTGTTGTATGATTCAGTATCGACGCTAATGCCCTTGATGAGATACGAGCCGATTGCTCGTTTTTATCCACTGTGCCCTTTCGTATTTCATTTCAGCGATTAATTTATTTGTTTAGCAACGTAGTAAGTTGTACACAGCTAATCCAGAATGTAAACTGCACTTAAATTCTGTTTGAACTGCTTAATCGTCAGTGTGCGCTGTCTGAACGTCAAATATCAGATTAATACACTGCGCCTGGTTGCGTTATTTTATAGGAATTTTATTATTTTAAGTGGGAAGTACTAGATAACGTTGAAGAAATCCAAAGCATATTGTTCGAAGAGCATAATATTATTCGAAATTTACCTGTACCAATGGGTGCAGCCAAAGCAGCATTTGTGATGCTGTAATTACCTCATAGATAACAATATTTGTCTATTGTAGTTTTGTATTCCAATCAGAATTTTGAGAGCATCAAAGCCTCATTTCAGCGTGAGAGAGGGGTAAAATCAATAGAGGATATTGAATTGAAAGCCTTCATCAGTCTCTTGTTTTTAATTGTTGTTAACAAAAGCAACAGATAAAGCCTGGAAGATCTGTGTGGAACTGATGGTGATGGCATTGAAAAATTACACCTCGCAAATGAACATAAAACGTTTCAAATTTACTCTGGAGAACCTTAGATTTTACAGTCGCGCTATTCGTGATGAAAGAAGACAATTAGACAAGCTAACAGCTATTCGGGAAATATGTACTGTGTTTGTACGCAACTACCACAAATCTTACACCCTTGAAGAAAATGTTACAGTAGACAAGAAGCTGGAAGGATTCTGTGGAAGGTAGTTTTCGCCAATATGTATCAATCAAGAGTGTGGATTCTTAAGTGTGGATTCTTACGTATTTTACCTGTACAATTTGGGAATGTACGCTGTGTTGCAACCAGAAGGATTTACCAACTGAGCAATAAACATTTTGATGTTCTGTGACTGTGTAGACCTATATATCAGTCAGGTCGAAATGGGAAAGCAGACAACTGGTTTATTAGTACTGGAATGATAATAGAGCTATGAAGGAAGAATTTTTTTTGTTGGCATGATGAAGAAAAACAAGCGTGGAGATTTCTCTAGAGTTTGCTATCAGTAAAAGGGCTGCCCACATTTCCTTTTTTGGCTTCCACAAGACTGAACTCTAGTTTCCTCCATACCTAAAAAGGGGAAGTGAGTGATCCAGGCATCACGTTTGCATGAAGATAATTCGATAGATGCTGACATTGTAAATAAATGGAAGCCATCCACCGTAAATTTTACAATAGCGTTAAGTGTGGTATTTTCACAGCGGATAAGCCGAATGCTTTGTACAACGCTGCAGGAAATGTGCGCCGCTGGTCAATGGTTATATTTTTGTAATGATCAGTACAGTTGGAATCTATGCACAAGTGATTTATTGTGGCAACAGTAAGAATTATATCAGAAGGAAAGGGTTCCTGAATCAGCTATGTTACACAATGTTGTTTTCTTCGCTAAATTCTGCAGAACTATTGAAATTCTTTACAAAGAACTCGAACTATGGCATACGTGTCAAGAACTGTGAAAAAAATACACATTTCTGAAAAAAAGGGTGCCAACTTCACAATAAGTGAAAAGATTTTCTCCTTAAATTGCAATTATCTCGTAAGCTATTAGCTGCACAAAAAAATGTTACTTCGGTTTTCGATAGAACTCTTGGAGTTCTGCTCAGAACTGTGCTCAGAACTGTGCTCAGGACTGTGCTCAGGACTGTGCTCAGGACTGTGCTCAGGACTGTGCTCAGGACTGTGCTCAGGACTGTGCTCAGGACTGTGCTCAGGACTGTGCTCAGGACTGTGCTCAGGACTGTGCTCAGGACTGTGCTCAGGACTGTGCTCAGGACTGTGCTCAGGACTGTGCTCAGGACTGTGCTCAGGACTGTGCTCAGGACTGTGCTCAGGACTGTGCTCAGGACTGTGCTCAGGACTGTGCTCAGGACTGTGCTCAGGACTGTGCTCAGGACTGTGCTCAGGACTGTGCTCAGGACTGTGCTCAGGACTGTGCTCAGGACTGTGCTCAGGACTGTGCTCAGGACTGTGCTCAGGACTGTGCTCAGGACTGTGCTCAGGACTGTGCTCAGGACTGTGCTCAGGACTGTGCTCAGGACTGTGCTCAGGACTGTGCTCAGGACTGTGCTCAGGACTGTGCTCAGGACTGTGCTCAGGACTGTGCTCAGGACTGTGCTCAGGACTGTGCTCAGGACTGTGCTCAGGACTGTGCTCAGGACTGTGCTCAGGACTGTGCTCAGGACTGTGCTCAGGACTGTGCTCAGGACTGTGCTCAGGACTGTGCTCAGGACTGTGCTCAGGACTGTGCTCAGGACTGTGCTCAGGACTGTGCTCAGGACTGTGCTCAGGACTGTGCTCAGGACTGTGCTCAGGACTGTGCTCAGGACTGTGCTCAGGACTGTGCTCAGGACTGTGCTCAGGACTGTGCTCAGGACTGTGCTCAGGACTGTGCTCAGGACTGTGCTCAGGACTGTGCTCAGGACTGTGCTCAGGACTGTGCTCAGGACTGTGCTCAGGACTGTGCTCAGGACTGTGCTCAGGACTGTGCTCAGGACTGTGCTCAGGACTGTGCTCAGGACTGTGCTCAGGACTGTGCTCAGGACTGTGCTCAGGACTGTGCTCAGGACTGTGCTCAGGACTGTGCTCAGGACTGTGCTCCTTATTTACAATTTGCGAAAATTTTTCTAGTATTGTTGTTTTCTTCGTTACATTTTGCAGAACTATTGAAACTTTGTGCAAAGAACTCTAGAACTATGGAACACCTGACAAGAACTGTGAAAAACATGTATATTTCTCGAAAAAGAGGTGCTAACTTCACACGACTTCTGTAATAGACTAGCCTGTACAGTCCTGACAAATTCTATGGAACGTCTTTGTGATGTTTTGGAACGCAGGCTTCGTGCCGAGCCTAACCAAGAGACAGATACCTCTCATCAGTGCAGCACTCCGTGGAGAATGGGCTCCCATTCCGCAAGAAACCTTCCAGCACCTGATTGAACGTATGCTTGCGAGAGTGGAAGCTGCCATCAAGGCTATGGGTGGGCCAACACAATATTGGATTCCAGCATTACCGGTGAAGGGCGCCATGAATTTGTAATTTACAGCGTGGTGTCCGGATACTTCCAATTAGTGTAGCTCTTCTGACCCTCTTTTCCATGTTTTCCATCGTCCATCTGTTCGATCAACTGAAATTAACTTCTGAGGCCCTTACCATATGCTAAAAACTACTGTGCGAAACATTGTGGCTTCTCACGTTCTCATAAATCACGTAAGCGGTGGGTGAAATGTCGGAGAATGCGGAAAACGTTCACTCTACTGGGGACTAGGCGATAGAGGAAATGCTTTCTCATGCGATGACTGAAAAACACTCCAAATCTAATACACTTCAATTTTAAATGGATATTAAACTGTCTGGGAGAAGCTGGCAATCTCAAATACAGTGTGAATTACGTACAACTTCCACCACAGGTACTGCGGAAATGGAAAGTGCTATTTACGTGCCGTTTTCACAGAATGGATTGATAGCCACAGGCTCGCATTGTTAGCCAGTAAACAGATGGTAATATTTCTCAAAGAACAATATCCGTTTACACTAAATAAACGAAATTAGAGTAAACTAGATTATCAATCGGTTTGTTGAAAGATTCTAGAGTCGTTTGAGATCGCAATTTGAAAAGTTTCTACACACACTTCTACAATATATATGGTAGCTCACGCTGAAAACAACCTTAGTGCATACACCACTTAGTTGCTTCTGACCAGTAACCAGACAACTGACCTTCACAGGTTGTGTTCAAAATGACAACCGGCAGCGGCAATACAAGCTTAGTTCGGTAAGGAACGACTGCACACTTAGCAGCATTTCAGCAGAGACGTCCGAACAGGTTGCAGTAATCCGTCGTTGGATATCGAATGTAGTTGGTATTTCTTAGGCATCGTCTTTCAGAACAATCTAGTGTGAAATCCGGGAAACGGTCCGGCGAACACACAGGTCCGTCTTCCAATCCAACGATTCGGGAAAAATTGCGGGCTGGACAGACCTCACGATTGTACCACAGGTTCCTTCTTGTCGCCTAGCATCCGTGGAAGATAGCCTGTCAGAAGGCTGCGATTCTTGAGTCAAGTGTCTTCCATAAAAAGTGGGCCTATAAGCTGATAGCCTACCGCCCCCACACCATTGGTGGACGCGGACGTTCCACCCGATGAAGCCAACGGGGATCGTAAACAGACCAATAGTGCATGTTTCAGCGATTTACCTGGCCGTGATAGGTAAATGTCACTCCATCACTGAACAAGATACACGATACATCTGCAGTATATTGTCTTAATAGCCATGTGCGGAAGTTAGAAAAATTCTCACCCTTCGTGGAGAGAGATGTGATAGGAACGGAAGCTATGTGGACTACAAACTTCACGTAACAGCCTGATGAATTTGATAGGTAACTGCCGAGATGCTTCATGTATTGGGATACCCTGCCGCATACACCGTACAAGAACTTAAATCTTCGTAAGGTCTCCATACCCCACGATCATGCCGGCTTTTTCTTCATTGCTAAATCTCGTCGTCCATTAACGGCCTTCTGCTTGGAGTGCACCCAAGGAACACAAAAGCCCACGTTAAGCAGACATAACGTGGTATCTAGAAACTACACAGGTTGAATAGCACAATCGAGTGTCAGTGAGAAAACATTTCAAAATACTTTGTCTCGTAAACTACTTCCACTATAATCCTGCAAGAAACAGCAGAGACATTCTAATTTACGATACTTTGTCTATCAATGTCAATAGGCATTGTTCTTCAAAGTGTTTGCTCAAAATGGACTTCCTAACAATAACAATCTGTTCGCTAACAAGTTCCTCACTACCAATCCATCCTTTGAGAAACGCGCGTCAACAGCACTTACCATTTCCGCAATATTTACGTTGAAACTTTTATGTGATTCGCCCTGTACATCAGCTAAAGAAAATTTCAGAATGGAAGAACGAAATTTTACTTAATTGACAGCGAAGACAACTTAAACAACAAATGTATTAATTTTTCAAACCAAAAACGATACAAATTACAATGAAATCGGTTCTTCTTAGCCATATCTCAAAATAACTATGCATGTACTCCACGTGTTTCGGAGCATACAAGCAACATAAGTAACTAAACAAAAAGACGAGCCCTTAATTAGTAAATCGGTAAGAAAAATATAGTTAATAGGTACTTCACTTAAAACATAAGCAATGAGGTGGAAAATTTTTCTCTGAAAGTGACTGATTAAAATAGAACAATATAACGATATAATATATGAAAAGGGAAAGTGTATGCTACTTTCAAAGTAGCATACCTTTGTATACACAAGCAGTCTTAAGTAGTTGTTAAACATTTATAGGCATCGATACAGTGAAAATACATTTGTCATCAGTGTTCAACACAGTTTCTGCTAAGTGTTTCTTTATATTAGCAAGTATCCCTGTTGTCTCCTCGAAGTTCTATTTATTGTTTCGTGTGTGTGTGTGTGTGTGTGTGTGTGTGTGTGTGTGTGTGTGTGTGTGTGTGTGTGTGTGTGTTCTTCTTTCACGTATAATCTCGGTGTCGTTAATGTTCAATGTATGTTCTCATTCATGTTTGGGTAGGTGTACATGTTTGTTTCTGTACAAGATGACATTTAGTGTGCTTAGTTTTCAAAATGACACCTTCGTTAAAAATATTGATTCCGACAGCTGGAGTACCTCACTGGAAAAATATGTAAAATTGCTGGAAGACAACAGGTTGGTTGGGGAGATTTGCGAGGTGATGGGAACAGGCTTGATTAAATATTCAACAGCTGTCGTCGGCAATGATTTTGTATTACAAAATTACGAACTTACGAACTTACGCACTTACACACCCTGTGCCCTTCTACACTCCTGGAAATTGAAATAAGAACACCGTGAATTCATTGTCCCAGGAAGGGGAAACTTTATTGACACATTCCTGGGGTCAGATACATCACATGATCACACTGACAGAACCACAGGCACATAGACACAGGCAACAGAGCATGCACAATGTCGGCACTAGTACAGTGTATATCCACCTTTCGCAGCAATGCAGGCTGCTATTCTCCCATGGAGACGATCGTAGAGATGCTGGATGTAGTCCTGTGGAACGGCTTGCCATGCCATTTCCACCTGGCGCCTCAGTTGGACCAGCGTTCGTGCTGGACGTGCAGACCGCGTGAGACGACGCTTCATCCAGTCCCAAACATGCTCAATGGGGGACAGATCCGGAGATCTTGCTGGCCAGGGTAGTTGACTTACACCTTCTAGAGCACGTTGGGTGGCACGGGATACATGCGGACGTGCATTGTCCTGTTGGAACAGCAAGTTCCCTTGCCGGTCTAGGAATGGTAGAACGATGGGTTCGATGACGGTTTGGATGTACCGTGCACTATTCAGTGTCCCCTCGACGATCACCAGTGGTGTACGGCCAGTGTAGGAGATCGCTCCCCACACCATGATGCCGGGTGTTGGCCCTGTGTGCCTCGGTCGTATGCAGTCCTGATTGTGGCGCTCACCTGCACGGCGCCAAACACGCATATGACCATCATTGACACCAAGGCAGAAGCGACTCTCATCGCTGAAGACGACACGTCTCCATTCGTCCCTCCATTCACGCCTGTCGCGACAGCACTGGAGGCGGGCTGCACGATGTTGGGGCGTGAGCGGAAGACGGCCTAACGGAGTGCGGGACCGTAGCCCAGCTTCATGGAGACGGTTGCGAATGGTCCTCGCCGATACCCCAGGAGCAACAGTGTCCCTAATTTGCTGGGAAGTGGCGGTGCGGTCCCCTACGGCACTGCGTAGGATCCTACGGTCTTGGCGTGCATCCGTGCGTCGCTGCGGTCCGGTCCCAGGTCGACGGGCACGTGCACCTTCCGCCGACCACTGGCGACAACATCGATGTACTGTGGAGACTTCACGCCCCACGTGTTGAGCAATTCTGCGGTACGTTCACCCGGCCTCCCGCATGCCCACTATACGCCCTCGCTCAAAGTCCGTCAACTGCACATACGGTTCACGTCCACGCTGTCGCGGCATGCTACCAGTGTTAAAGACCGCGATGGAGCTCCGTATGCCACGGCAAACTGGCTGACACTGACGGCGGCGGTGCACAAATGCTGCGCAGCTAGCGCCATTCGACGGCCAACACCACGGTTCCTGGTGTGTCCGCTGTGCCGTGCGTGTGATCATTGCTTGTACAGCCCTCTCGCAGTGTCCGGAGCAAGTGTGGTGGGTCTGACACACCGGTGTCAATGTGTTCTTTTTTCCATTTCCAGGAGTGTATTAACGCTGCAGAATTCTCCGGTTTCAGCCGGTTTCCTTCCGTACGGGCATAAACATAATGCCTATGCAGCTAAGATATTTATGCATTTGAATGACATTTACATAAAAATGTCAACGTATAAAAGGTTAACATTTATCGTACGAAACGAGTCTTTGCCCGAAATGAAGACGAAAATTTGAATTTTTCAGTGGATAATAGTGAAATACTAAAGTGTGATTTAAATTTATGGTACTAGTAATTCTCACGAAATAACCCAATTGATAGCTGGAAAGAAATTTTCTTTTTTCTTTTGTTGCTGGTAATTTATTGGGCTAGATACTTAGAGTAACAAGAAAAAATATCACCCACTTCCCATAATTTGCCTAAGTACATAATTCAATATTACTGTTAGTGGATTATAGAGGGTACTTACTAGATACCTTAAACAAGGAACCAATCTCCGGAACGTCTGAATATAAAACTTGAGTATCGTATCACACACAGAAGAGGGCGCTGCCGCAATTATTTAGACTTCAGACGGGATGTTCAGTCGCGAGGAAGTAAACCAAAGACGAGAACTCGAAACATTATTTTGCACGTCCCTCTTGCTCAAAGTTTGAGGGACTTCGGCCGTTCACTACCATAATAAAATGGAACACCAGCACTGTCCTTCAGCTATCTTATGGCTACCAGTTTCGGTGATGAAGTAAAATATCTTCAGGTATTAACTGACGCTGAGGGGATTAGCTCGAATGGTATACACAACTCCAGCAGAGGCAAACATCTATGAACCGGTTTCAGTAGACTGTAACGATGTTGCCTCTCCAACTATAGATACACATCGCTTTTAGTCTACAGAAAAACATTTA
Organism: Schistocerca nitens; assembly: GCF_023898315.1. NCBI lineage: Eukaryota > Metazoa > Arthropoda > Insecta > Orthoptera > Acrididae > Schistocerca > Schistocerca nitens. Next base: position 83,488,238 of record NC_064625.1, on the reverse strand, counting down.
TAGATGTCCACTAATGGAATCGTGTATACGGTGAGAGTTAACTCCCTCAGTCAGTTACGCCTGAAGAGGCTGCACTGAATCACCGAAACAGGCAGCCATGTAAAAAAAATAGGGTACCTGCCGTGAAGCGGGAGATAGGAAACAGGTCCGACCTTCAAAATTATTTTGCATGCAAACGATGTATTTCCAGACATGGTCCCCTCTGTAGCCCCTAAAAGCCTATTAAATAAATTCTGGAACAACAATTTTTAGTTACTAGTCTCACTGTTCATTCTCAGCTGGAATTGTATTTCTGAAACGAGAGCTTGTGATGGATCAAGACAACCGGTAATAGAGGCCGTGACAGTAACTTGAAAATTACTGTAACTTGAAAAACTACTCGTGATTCTTAAGTGAGACCTTTACGTGTGATGTGAAACTGTTAAAATTTTTAAAAAATTGGCAAAGTGCAGGAAGGACTCGCCATCTAGGGTTTAGAGATTACATATATCAAAACAACGCATGTCAGGTGGGAATTAGTAATACTTCCACAGAAATTTAGAACAAGCAAGGATTTGTTGCAAGCGTGCCCCATGTCAACATATTTAAAATGTAGGCATGTCTTCAGACATGGTCTCGTAAAACACTGGGATGTGTTTTCAAATAAACTTAGACTTATTTGCTGATCATAAAGTAGTTAAAACACAAGGGAGGATGCAAATTACATACGTAATTAGTTGGCAATGGAATACAGGAACTGGGAGCTGAAAATTACCAAAACAAAATACTTCAGTAGTTCAGATGACATGTGGAGGGGAAAAGAATTAAGGTCAGCTCTTTATTTGGGAACAGTTGGAAACGGAGGGGAAAGTCAGAGGTAAAAAACTAATAATTAGCAGTGGAAGGAAGGTCATTAAGATGCTCCACTCACTCCTTATAGAGCAGAAATATGAAACAGAACCAAAAGAATCACATATAAATGGATACTAAACTGCATAGTTACACAAGTAGACATGGACTATTAATCTGAAACACTTAAAAAATTGCAAGCACTAGAATTGGACTCTAGTTTTACACGAATTCCTAGAAAAGATAAAGGACGAAATAATAGAGAATGGAAATAACACAATCCGTGACGTTACGGACAGAAGCAACTTAGTGATACGAGCATGTGACAAGAATGGAAGAATACAGAATACAGAAAATATCCTGGAATGGGGAAAGAAGACGCCCTGTGATCAACTGGCTACAAAGTGTACAGTTGACAAAGAGCAGACTTCGTGTAAAGGAGTAAGGCATAAGAGCCAAACACCTCGAGGGACATGATGAAAGAGGGATACAAATACTATTTAACAGATTTACAAATTTCCCGATATCTTATGTTGGAGAACCCCTTTGCATAAAGGAAAATCTAAAATCAAAATTGGCAGCAGCAAAACTACCAAAAATTTATTTCATGTTCAGAATGAACATCATCTTGTTCTTCAATATACTTACCATCCACTGTTCGTTGCTGTTACACATTTTAGTATTGTACTACCTTACACACATCCCGCCCTTTGTTTGTAACGTCTGTATTCTACCTATGACATTGTGATTTCTAAGCACATACACTGGCTAGGGTACATTTACTATTTTACTGTTTATAACACTCCCCCTACTATATTTGTTCATATAGCATGATTTTTAAGTACGACCACTCCCCTTAGCATAATGCTTAATCAGTGGTGATCTACCCTCTACTTCGTCGTCGTCCCCCCGCCCCGCCCCCCCCCCCCCCCACCATTCACCTCGTAATTTGCATTTGTCTCTCAATATATGCAGTTTGTCAGTGTGTCCTTACCACAATTTTCCTGTCCACTTTCAAGCAATAACTTAAATAAAAGCCTTATTTGAAAATTTGAGAGTTAATAACGGAACTGTTGTCCTGATGAAAAGCTTGCGTTACAACAATTTTTGTTTGACTTGTTACATAACAACCGCGGTCATGGTGCAGTGTCATGCAATATTTTATACCATGTGACACCTCTTGCCTTACTTTTACTCATTAGTTACCTGTCGAAGTAAAATTTTTTGAACGCTAATGCAGTAAAATTACGTAGTGAAGCTAAACGTCGGAGTTCCTGTTGGTAGCGCTGGATTTCAAACTTTTCCCTGACACGTCTCCACCTGCCGCAAAAACCAGTCTTGTCATTTAGATGTTTGTCAACAATTTTCAGCAATTGTTCTGGAAGATCGCCGATATTAAGAAATAATACACTAGTTCCCTTAAAACTAATTTTAACGCAACTCATGTGCTATTACTTCACATCGGAAATCTTGTTATTCCATTCCGTCACCCCCTGCCCTCCCCCAGTGAAATCGGACTTCTTCCGCGCCGTATACACTTGCTTCATACAGCCAAAGAGAGACTGGACGTGACGAAAGCTCAATGTAATAAAATGCTTTCATAGTAAATTCCAGTTATATCCGGCCATCCTAATAAGGTTTTCAGTGATTTCCCTAAAGTTTCACACAAGTGCCGGAATGGTTCCTTCGAAAGGGCACGGCCGATTTTTCCCAATCCTTCAATAATCAGTGCTTGTGCTCGGTCTTTAATGACCTCGTTGTCGACGGGACGTTACACAAATCTCCTCAAGCGACCGTATTCTGGTGCCATTCTTCAACTGGACAATGCTCATCCACACAAGACATGTCTCTATGAACTGTCCGATGTTGAGACACTGTAGTAGCTTGCAAGCTCCCGAGATCTGTCCCTGATAGAACAGGTTGCGGGAACAGCTCGGACAACTGCGTGCCACTGCAGTATGCAGCCTATCAAAGACCCTCAGGAGGCGATACAATAACTTTGAGACGCTGCGCAATAGAACCAGTACATAATCCAGGTACTGATGTGGGCTCATCCTGCCAAGAACTTAGTAAATTTCACTCGATTTTGGAATCAATTAACATCAGATGCAGTGTCTCATGGAGTTGGACTTCATTTACATATCCCCTTCTGGGAGCTTCACTTTGTCAGGGAGTGTCCATACTGTCTCTGTTCAGGCCTTACCCACAGAGGCGAGGTGTGTCTGGTGGTTTAAAGATTTCCTGTACAACGATTGGGCTTTCAGATGAAAGTATTTCACTTGGCAGCGCCTTGCACATTCGACATCACTTAATTACCCAAATTCACGAACACCCAGCATTCCATACCATGGTGGTGTGAAAAATATAATAGGAAAGGAAGTAGCTCTCAACATATGTTAAGTGTTTCCCACCTCGCACGTCGAAGTGTAGACGAAAACATAATTTAGAGGCAAATAGCTTTAAACGTGACTGTTCAGGCTTACCGATGCATCTGTTGCAAATGCTCTTCTCTGGTTTGCCGCCGGATCGTAATGTGTAACTCCCACAATGTTTGATAGATGTAACTGCTAGATATCTTCAGATGGCGGTAGTTGCTGCTCAGTGCTACAAGACGCCACTTACGGCGCGGCAGCGTCGAAATTTGTCGGGCTGTGAGCAGGCAATATGCTTGCGCTGTAAGCCGCTCGCGATTCGAGGAAGACGGCTCCTGGTGCTTCCTACTGGGTGCGTAGGAAGGCCTTCTGCGTATGCTGTGCGGGCAATAACTGTGCAGCCGGACGCTCCTGTGGTTAAAAGCTGAATTAAAACTAAGCAGTGCGTTGCGTCGAGTCGTCAGTTGGAAGTTCTTGTTTTCCCTCCTTCGATTCAATGGCATCCAGTGCTGGATTGCAGGCGGCACTTAATTGAAACCTTGCATCCCAGTTAAGACGGTCCGCCGTAGGGATACGTATCGGCTCATTAAGGGGCTCCGGAAAGGCTCAAAATCATGAAAAGTTCAATTTTTACTTTTTTGCGTTTTCTGAATCTGCAGACTATTACCTTTTAATAGATATATAATTTATTCAATTCCGAAGACAACTATTTTTAACTTTTTTTGAAATGTGTTCTACATGGGCGTGATCCACTGTGGCGCTGTTAAACTGCTGTCAAATGGTGTTATTATTAACGTCCGTGTTCATCAGGTACATTTTAGTGATGTGATGTGTTGTGGCTAACCTGTGATGGTTCAATATATATCGCTGGTGTGATTGTCGATTGTTTCATGTTTATTTACTCTGTCGCTATCTCGAAAATATTCGTAATTAATTCTGTTTCTTGAGTCTGTTTTGTTGAAGTATAATAATGAGTAAAAGTAAAGTTATTAGAAATCCTCTGAAGGCTTTTAAGAAAAGGAGAAATGTTGGAAAGCCAAAGGTATTTGGAAATATGGGAATGAAGATAGGTTCTAACATGGTACGAGCGATGCTTGCTTTAGACAAGGAACGCCTTCAGGCTGCAGACAGGGCTGTAAAGAGTCTTAGAAATACAAGCAAGAGTAAACAGGAGGAGGAACAAGAGGAAGCTGGAGGAGGAGTTTGCAGAGGATGAAGATAATCCATCCTATGGACCTGGAATGCACTAAAAAGTTAATCCAATCTTTGTCGCTCGATTCCCAAAACTTTTATTTTCTCACACTAATTACATGTTTTCTAAGGATATTCCAAACATATTTGTTTCAAACTTTCAGTAAATGTTACACAGTACCTTCTGCATAATTTAACACAGCCTTTTTCCAAAAAACTGTATATTTTTGAATATATAAATAAAAAATTGCAAAAAATGTTGTGAATTTTCATTACAATAGAAAAAAAATCATCTTTAATAACTGAACTAAAATTTTGTAAAATCCCTGTGTTAAGTTATAGCCAATATTCCAATAAATCTGTAAAAAGTTCAACTTCCTACCTCAAATACTTCGTGAGGAAAGATGTAATTTATAAGCGTTATTTTAACATTGCAAGTATAGGGCGTTCCGGAGCCCCTTAAGAGCCCCATAAATGAAATGATCGTATGGCTTTGTTGGCCGGGAGGCCCCATGCGGGGAAGTTCGGCCGCCGTATTGAAAGTCCTTTTTAGTTCGGCGACTTGAGTCGATGAAGATGCCGCCAGGTATAAAATTGTCTTCTCGCGAAAAAATGTGATGCCTCGTGTCCAGGCAATACTTCGCCACTGCTGGTCTATCAGGTTGTCCTAGGCGTATACGACTGTGATCGACGCATCTTTCTTGTACTGTTCGGCACGTCTGCCCAATACGATTTACCACACTGCTATATTGGCATGGGGTCTTCCACACGTCACGTTTTCCGAGAGCTCTATACTGCCGGTGACCAAAAACACATTTGATGACACGCCACGACGATAGGGCAAGAACGCCGTTGCAGTTGGTACCTCCGCATCTTCATTTACATCCCTGCTTTGAATTTGCTTACAACAGATTGCATAGAGTATCTGTTCATCGGAATAGCTATTCCGTAGAAATACCGTTCTAAGGCGTTACAGCACACTAGGTATACTGTCGGCATCCACACTTGCTCTCTGCACCATAGAGCGTGCAGGGTGATAACTTGTGGCATGCAAACATAGCTCTGTATGAGTTGGTTTCAGACACCCTATCTCTGTGTGCAATCGGTTTTCCTTGTATCTGACACGTTGGAATGTAAGATGCAGTCTTCTCCCATTTCCATCGTGAACTGAATATTCGAACAGAGCGAATACACATGCTGGAGAAACACAGGTAATGTCTCTTTCGTAGGGGCCACATTAAAGATTCACTGTCTACATACCTCCAGAAGCACAAATGTTTGAGACTTTTACCCTGCATAGTCCTCAGTCTTCCATAAAGCAGTTGACCACCACAGTAGAGGATTTACCATGGCGAAACTGTCAACTTCTTACAAATACTGGTTGCTGAATAATAAAGGTTCAGATAAGCACATGTTTAAAAAATGCTAGAATGCGTTTCCCAAACTAGCTACTGATACGCTTTGAATCCTGCACAGGTACTTATACTTTCGTGAATAGACACGTCAAAGCTAACCAAAAGATCCGACGGTTGTAGCTTAAGGATCTTCAGGTCCCCTTTGAACCCTGTGAACTTGCCTATCACAGATCCCAACAGTGTAGTAAGAAGTCTCGCCAGAAAATAGATTCAGTGTTGCTCACTATTTGTCAAAGAGGAGACTCACTTTGATTTGTCTTGGGTAGGCCGTATAGTCTTTGGGAACTGCAGTGTGTTGGTCTAAACTATTAACCACCTTGGAAGAAATAGAACTGTATTTGAAAAGGTCTAATGTTTTTTTATTGATCTTCACGGCCGGATAGTAGTATATGTATGAGATTTCTAAACCAAAAAGGGAATTTTTTAAAAAATTCCCTTACATAACAAACACTTTAGTTTTGCTATGTTTTCTAACCTAAAAATTCATCTATGCCCACGATATTATCATTTAAGATAATAAAAACTGATACCTTCTTATCTATAAATAAATTTTGAAGAACGTCAACTAACTATACCAACGATTGAAATTTCCATTTAAAAATTCAAACGTACATTATGATCTATAAAAAAGTATGTGGTAAATATTGGGATAAAGATGAATCTCGTTTTTATTACGATAGATACGACCAGAAAATTTGTGGTAAATGTGGAGAAAAGCCAGTGGTCTCACTGCAGTGGTAACACCAATTCCCGTCACGTCACCGAAGTTAAGCGATGTTGGGCTTGTCTAGCACTTGAATGGGCGACCATCCAGTCTGCCAAGTGCTGTTGGCAAGTGGGGTGAACTCAGCCCTTGAGGCAAACTGAGGAGCTACTTGACTGAGAAGTAAGAGCTCCAGATGTGTAAACTGACATTCGGCAGGGAGAGCGGTGTGCTGACCACATTCCCTTCATATTCACGTCAACTGATGCCTTTGAGCTGAGGATGACACGGCGGCCAGTAAGTATCATTGGGACTTAAAACTATGCAGAAAAGATTAAAATTTTAAGCACTGAACATACCAGAACAACATAAAATGAAAATTGTTTTTATCCTTAAAAACTTTTTAAAATGGAGAGGAAGTTAAAGCTACATGAAGCAGAAAAGTAAAAGAACAATTAAAATAACGCAAAAAATGGAAAAACAGTGAACAGAATATGGAAAGTTTAAAGTTACCCAGTTATCAACGTAATTGAAAAAGAAACCGAAGGATAGGATGAAAACACTTTGATATTGAAGAAAGTAGAGAAACTGAAAACAAATTGTTCCTCATAAACACTAAGAGTAATTTAATGATATTCGAACAACTAAGATTTGCTAGTGACAAGAGATTACACATTAAGTGAAATGGAAATAATTTCCTAGAATTATGAAAAACAAACAAAATATGACAAAGATATTAAAGTAAATATAAGTGAAAGAAAATTTGAATTAATCATAGTGAAGATCGTTTTAAGATGTACTGGTACTTTCAAAAACACTGATAAATAGCCAATGAATTCATAGGTGATCAGAAATTGGTGAAAAATGAAAGTACTGATAGAGGAATGAAACTTAACTAAAAAAACAAATTACTATAGATGACATAGTGCTGAATTCATTGCATTTATTTACAATAGCATGCCACAAGTTTACTACTGAACTGCTGTATTTAATGAAAGTAATAGAAATAAAATAAAACTAAGTAAGGGAAATAGACATAAAAATTTGATGAAACCAATGGTTCAAGACAGCATTCATAGTTTTTCAGAAGGAAATATTCATGATTTGTTTACAAATCTGGTTGAAGGTTTAGTTAAAAACTTGCATCAAAATCAACTGAATATATTTGGATGAATGATGTTACAGACTTAATCGATTGTTTAACAATCCATGGAGGAGAATTGGCAAAAAATAAAAATTATCATAATGAAAAGTTGGGAAGACAGATGTTAACAAATTTAGTGATTTTATTGTTAATAATTGAAATGGAACTCCATATTTTATTAGGTTTTTGAATATTTTAATACATTTTTGGAAAGGGCAAAATATGGAAAAAGTTTAGTAAACACTTCAGCAAATTACTATTCAAAATGCATTTTCCCAGTTATAATTAAAGTGGTGGTGGGACAAAATTAGAAGAAAATTATGTACAGAAGGTTAAGGAATAAATCCATTAGACAAACCTTGCACAATCATATTACCTGGAGACATCATAAATATGTAAAAAGAAAAAAAATGAAGTATATAAGTAAATTAAATTGGTTAAAAATAAAGAATGCATGACTCAGTCAGTGAAAAATTAGCTGCAACTGCTGTTAAGGTACAGTGTACGGAAAACGAAAATTAGGAATGCAATTAATGTTGATGAAAATAGTTGGGGTTCATAAAAACCTTATTTTTTTAAGGTACACAAATTAATATTGTATATACTATCTGCAAATAGTCTAATCAGCTACTTTCAAAATTAAGTAGATACCATTTATAGACCTAAAAACCTATATTAGTTTTAAAGATATAAAACTGGTGGATTTAAGAGATCCAATAAGTGGTTATGATGAAGATACCAAAGAGTACTTAGAAAACAAATTATCGAACCTTGTTACAAAACCTTTAGTGCAGTTGAATAACTGTTACTAAAATGGATTTTAATGGAAAGATTAATCAATATAGAAAAACTAATAGATCAGATTACTATAAAAAAGAAATTACTAAAAAGCTTTTCAGATTATTTCGAAACAGATGTATCAACATACTTAAGTGATTAAGTAAACTTAAAGATATAGAATATGATAAACAAATTACTCAATTAGCATTTTTGGCTGCAGGTGAATAAAAATACTCAATTTCAGTTAGCAAGATTTATTTTTCTAAATGTTTTATTGTTGGTAAAAATATAAACATCTTTAAGAACTAATGACTTTGAACTTTCATTTGTGAAGTAATTATTAATCAATTACATTTTCTCTATTAAAATTTGTCTGTGGTTTGTGTAATTCTTCTTGGTATCGATGCTTAATGGCAAAATACTTCAGTTGAAATGGATTCATGTAATTTGAACAGATTTTTTAAAAACTATTTAATGTAATTGTTTTCCAAATTTATGTGATATTTTTTCTATTAAAGATTTTGAAAAAATAATCCAGTCCAGAATACTCAAATTTACAATAGGTTAGTTAGGTGTAAGTAGTTATAAGATCTAGTGGACTGATGATCTCAGATGTCAAGTCCCATAGTGCTCTGAGCCTTTTGAACCATATATTATGAAATACCTGAAAATTAATTTAAGTACTTAAAAATTCCAAAAAATCAAACTGTCACAAGATTCCATGACAGAATGTTAAGATCAACTTGACTGGATTTCTGTCTCCTGTGAAGGAAAATTATCTGAGGTTTGTGACTTTGGAAATAGAATATTTCAGCTATTATATCAAAATTTATATGAAGAATTTGTAATATATTTTCAAGGTAAAGTTGACTGGGAACATACATAATGACAAAAATATCTGAACGTTAGGAGCAGGGTATGTTTATGAAGATATCGAAAAGTTTCTAGACAATTTAAATTCTTATAAAACTTTATTTTATAAAAATGGATTCAATTATTTACAATTTCAACATGTTTGACATTTCAATATTCATTACACTCATGAATATATGAAAGAAGATAATGTAATTTGAGATTAAAATTAAAGTTAGACATTGACCTTATGTCAATACTGTTGGAGAATTTAAAATTTGAAACTGCAAAAGATGGTTTTGGTAGTTAGATGAATACAAAATTAGTTAAGAATATTGAGTTAATTCATAATATGGAAGGGACAATTGGAACTTTGTTTCTTAAAAACAATCACTACATTAATTGTATAATCATACAATGGTTCTCATGAATAATTACTCAATATTGTTTGTTGTGGAAGATATTTTAATACACATTTCTTTCACTCTTTGGAATAAATTATTGACTTTGGTATCAAATTCTTCATATTGTGGATGTATATTCCCTTTATTTTTAATTTTTTAATTGTTTGATTACTCCATTAGTCTTAATTATGAATAATTTTAAAATAAATAAGCATTAACATGTGGTAATATATTAGTTACTTTTCCATTTTTCATGTAAAATTTTCATTATGTTTCATCTAACCTTTCTCTGAAATTATCCTTCATTCTATTTAGATATTTTAAATCATTTGTTTGGTTTCAGTAAGTCAATTATTTCTTTTCTTATTTTGTATTCACTGTGTCCATTAACCCAATCATGAAAGTTCCCTGTGAATTCGATAATTAGTGTAAAACAGGGTTCTCTAACAATTAAGTATGAGGGTAAATAGTTTTAGATAGCACCATTTTACTCACCTATTCTCAAATGTTGATTTGTATTTTTCTTTTGGCTGATGAGGGATTCTCTGTAGTTCTTTTATATTCAAGATCATTACAATTCCTTTTGCTTTAAACCTAGTATTATTTTATAACTAGTAATTACTCAAACTGATTTAGAACAGTAAATTCTGATACTAATAATTTTTCCTTTATAAATGGTAACTGGTAAGTCTATTGTTGAAGCAAGAAAAAAAAATTCATGCAGAAATAAAAACTGCAACCAAGAATACACATTCAAAATGGGTTGTATAGACCAGATACAAACGAAACGAAAAGAATACAGCATACACAACAGAACATATAAAACAACTTAACAGTAAGTGGACTAAAAACAGTAACTTGTGAACTTTGCATAAAAGTTAAAAATTCCTGTAAATATTCATTCGTGACAAAAAAATCTTTAAATTATGAAAAATATGAAAGTATTACCAGAAACCTGAATGCTTTAGTGAAATATTTGATGCTAAAAATAGACACAAAATATTGCCATGTAACAAAAACTTATGAGTGAATTTAATTACTCACACACTAATTCTTTAATTCAATAATTGCTACATGTAAAGAATTTATTCCATCTTGTAATATGTTTATAATTGTCTGAACTTAAATTTTATTACTGTTGATTATATTGTATGTAATTATGAGGTCTAGTCAAATTCAATTTTCTGTACTTTCATTTTATTGTTTAAGCAATTTTTATAGAAGTAATTTCATTTCTTACAGTAGATATTTGCACTCACTTAGATTTTTATGTTCTTGATCTTCATGAGTGTACGTTTTCGAACTACACAGTGTTCTAACAAAATTTTTCCAGAATTTTCATCTTTAATTTTCCTAAGAATTTCCTGCTTGCTTGCGAAATTTCATAAATATTTTCAGACTACCACTTGTCAGATTCTATGTCATCGATTTTTAATCTTCAGAAAAATCTTCAATTATTGTCACCAATAGAAGAATCTGTCTTCATACAACATAAATTAATATTTTAACCATATTTCCATGTTTCTTTATAATTCATATCAACTATTAGAATTTCTGACACTACAGTAGTATGTTCATAATTATATTCTGTAATATTTCACCTAGTGCCCTGGATTTGCTATTACTTTAATATTCTGACTGTTTTTTATATTTTGCATCGTTTGATGAAAAATTCAGTTATTCATTAGTTTATGAAGTACTTTCTCAAATTCCTTAGCTGCATTTTCTCATATCTGTATTAAAATGAATGTACTTTTCAACCAACCAGATTGTTCAAATGACAATCATACTAATTTTTGTTCATTTTATCAAAGATTTAAACATTAAGAATTCTATAATATAAAATTTCTTTATTTACTGTTCATACTTTTCTAAAACTTTCTGGTGCCTAATGGTAATTCTTTGTGTAAATCATATTTTTCGCAGGTACAAAATGACTTTTAACATTTAACCATACTTATCATTTGTTTTAAGTATGATTTCAGAATAAATATATATGGTATAATATTTTAAATTTTAAAAATTGATGCTACATAACAGTAAAGATTACGTCTCTAAATATGGTATATAATTAGATACTTTTTCTGCCTAAAATGTTGTCACCTTTTCATTACTTGATTTACCACTTCTTTCCACATCTTCAGAAATTCCACCTCTAATTCATTATTCAACAAATAAAATCATAGCATAATTGTCTAACGAATCTAATTATATTTTTTGTAATTCTAACACTGAATCAAAGATGACTGTGGTCCATTAAGATATTAAGTGGGATAAAGATTGTGGTTAACATGTGTCTAAATTATCCAAAAATGTCCACTATCAACACATTAGATTTATTGTATCATCTTGTATAGTCATCTAAATTTTTATGACAGAATTATTTTCAAACTAGTTTTCAAGTTAGTCTTTATTCTGTTTGTTGTAATTTTTCTTCAGAATGCATATATTAGTAAGGATGTTCACTTAATTTTAATTAGTGAATCAAAGTGTTCACCCTCAAAAAAATTCTACTGTTTCTCTAAATTGTTCTGTTGTAAGATTAGAAGGTAATTTATCAATAGTTGCAGCTCTAAAATTACACACATCCAAAAATCTTTCTTTATCTGTCTTCAGCAGCTTTACTAAAGAAAAAGGATATTTTTCTTCATCTCTTCATATGGTGTTGACATTTTGTCAACTGAAACTTCTGTGATAAACAAATGAAAATCGTAATTTGTTAAAAAATAGATATAACATGGAGTAACCTTAGGATTTTCGTAACTAGGATTAGTCTCCACATGCAGCTCCTTGATATTTTCATGACAAATGACAATGATCCACACTTCCTCATTTAGTAAAACTTCTTTCACAAATAAAAAAAGTTGTTGAATTTCAAAATTTGTTTTATCTTAGTTTGTCGTTTTCATTGCAACATTTCCATCATGTATTTCAGCAATTCCTCTAGATTCTTATCTCGACATTTAAATGAATTTCATGCTTCATTTTTACCAATGTACATAAGGTTTCTTACCCTGAAAACACATTTTCTGAATTTGGTTGACAAGTGTTAAAATCTCTTAGGACATTCGAAATTTGCATAAATTACGAAAGGTGTTCTTAGTGATCACGTGTAACTCAGTATTTAATTTTTTGTGCACTTTTAACAGGCTTACATACTATTTACTTCATATTCATTATATCTAGAAGATTTATCACTAGGAAAAATTTATCCATTGTAATCTTGTTTGAGAACTAATTAATCCAGATAAATTTTTATCAAACAATGAGAATAAGATACTTTTCAAATTAAGACATTCAATGTATCTGTTAATTTCTTGTATAATGACGATGTATAACAATTTTTATCATAAGCATAAACATTAATTGCAATATTTCACTTTTGAAAAATTTTATCAATTCTAATGCAATATCTAATTTTTAACTGCTTCCCCATAGTTATTTGCTGCCTATAAAGCTTACTTTATTAAATTCAAACAAAATTCTGGTGGTTTATTGACAACCATTAATAATTTCATTAGTTATTAATATTGATTTAGAAGCAGAAGCTTTTCTATTAATTTGTTTAGGTTGTTTAAAAAATTATATAGAAAATTTTAGGCAGGAAAATTTTTCTGATAGTTTTTTGTTTCACTTATTGAGATTTATCTACTAGAAGCTTCTGAAAATGATAGTCATCAATATAACTAATATTAACCATCAGGTCCTCTGATCAGACTAAGTAATTGTTTATTTACTTAGTTTGAATTACTAAGTCACCAAAGATCTATTAAAGGTCCTTTCTTCAATTCATTGTCATTAATATTGTCAACAGGATTTGAAATTAATTTTTCATTATTAAGTTTGGAATATTTCTTTGATCAATTTGTGAAAGAAAATGTTCGAAGATCTCTTATATTTTTCATTTCTTAGCTCTTTATTTCTTTCATATTAAAATAATAAATTCAAAGAAATTATCTAGTTACATTTGACTAACCTTTTTCTAAGTATTGAAATTGTTCAGCTTTTGAGTACACTTTTTCTATTTATATAAAGAATTACCTTTTTAAAAATTTATGTTTATGGTTGAAAAGTTTACTTGAGTTCTTAAACGAAAATTTGTCATTGGTATAGACAAGGTTCTTCAGAATTTATTTATAAATAATTTATTGCATTTTTAATTTCTTAAATTTGTAATTTCGTTCATCGGTATAGATAAATTTTTAACTGGGGATAAAGGAAAGCTAAATCTAGTTTTATGCAATGGAATTTCTTAAAAATACGGTTTTTGATTGAGATCCCTCATACATGTACTACTTAAGCCGGGACTTAGCGTAGCACGTACATCTTACTGTTGTATTCACCCTGTGAGAGGACAGTAGTGTTCCCATTGTCAGCAAGTAAAATGACAATATCTTTGTCCACTGTAAAGTGTTACAGAGCCTGCCTTTCTGCTAAGCTAATACTCTTCATTAGTAGAGTTAATGTTAAAATTAGGCAGGTGGCGCTTCTAATCTCTTCTGCAATGTCTCTGGGAAGTTTTAAAATTGCCCTTTCTATGCCAGCTATGAAATCTGGAATTTGATCCCTCTGTGATTTGGGGCATAGTTCAGTGGTTGAGAAAGGTTTTTTAACTATGCAGCAACTGGACTATTTAATGTTGAAGCAAGTAGCTTTCAACATCTTTCTCTTTTTGTCTGTTGTCTTCCTTTCCTCTTCTCACATGCTGACATATACATGGAAAAAATTGTATAAACATAAGTATCTTAACACAGATTTTTCTTTTCGTCTATTGTCTCGAGTTCCTGGCGCGTTGGTAAATAAACGGAATAAATAATATCGAAGCAAGTAGCTCTCGTCTAGTGTCTTGAGTTTTTCGTCTCACGCATCGGCGCATAGACGAGACTTGGGCAGAAGATCACGCGACAGACAGTAAAAAGAAGCGACCTCGCGAGGCATGGGAGAGGACCGAGCGCGCGCCAGCCGCTGAATATGCATGCTGCCGAGGCGCGGCGAAGAGTGGGCAACCGACCAGAGGCCGCGGTAATTGTAGGAGCGCGGAGGCTGCGCTGATGAATGGCTGACGGCCGGGCCTTCGGAACCGGGGAATTACAACGCAGGCACCCGCGGGCGCCCAATTTCGCCGCAATTAATACTCATTATGCGAGCAGGGAGCGAGCCGGATCATCCCGGACGCCAGTACACCCCACCTCTGCCAACCACTACACTAAAAACCACTCCACGCCCTGTGTCCCACCCCTCTTCACTCTCCTCGCTTCTCTTTTTTGTTTTTTAAAAAACGTGTTGCCTCTCGCCGCATTTACAGTAGCACAGGGCGATCAACAATCGAGGCCTCGTTATGTTCTCCCTTAAACTGTTCCGATGTTCATCGTTCATTTACATTTGATACTTCCAGATCTAGCACACTACTACTTAATGTACAGAAAAACCGATCTGTCGATTGCTGTAATTCCTTTTCTTTCATTGTCAACAAAATCCTTGGTCTTCGTGTACTGTATTTTTGTAGTATTGTTTCATCAAATTTGCGTAATAGATATTGGGAATTCTAATCCCTCCCTGTCATCATTCGTTTTTAAAGGCTTGTGAAGATACTGGCCTTTCTCCTTGAAAAAAAAACAGTGGGCCTGTTCATATCCTTCATGGCACAGACAAGTAGCGACAAGTAAACAGCGCAGATATCACGAATCTGCCGGACTGAATAGAGTTGTGCTGATCGATAAACGCCGCACCGCTGCGCTAAATGAAATGTCTCTGTACTTGGCGCTTTTGAGAAGGATCGAAGCCGAAGCAGGCCGAGCGTCGGGCTGCACGCTGCCCACATTCCTGGCCCGCGTGAAGTTCGGCACGCCATGACCGTCCTTGACTAAGACAAACAGTAAGTGAAACAGGCATAGAAAATGGGTGAACCATCAGTCTGGGCAAACAACCATGGTAGGTTAGTTGGTTTGGGGGGACGAAACAGACCAAACTGCTTGGTTATCAACCAAAACAACCATGTCTCCACGCTCTGTCGCACATCTGGCTGCCATATCTGAGTTCGCCCTCTCTACAATGCAGTATCTGAAAGGTTGTGACGAGCTCGCCCTTAGTGGAGCTGGGAAGTACTCCACTGACGATAATACGGGAACCCGTTAAAGATATTGCCAGGCACTTGATCCACATGACTGCGGAAGATTTTTAATGTCTTTCGGCCACTGATCAGTTCTACATCTACATCGATACTCTGCAAATCACACTTACGTGCCTGCCAGAGGGTTCACCGAACCACCTTCACAATTCTCCATTATTCCAATCTCGTACAGCGCGCGGAAAAAATGAACACCTATCTCTTTCCCTACGAGCTCTTATTTCCCTTATTTTATCGTGGTGATCGTTTCTCCCTATGTAGGTCGGTGTTAACAAAATATTTTCGCATTCGGAGGAGGAAGTTGGTGATTGGAATTTCGTGAGAAGATTGTCGCAACGAATAACGCCCTTCTTTTAATGATTTCCAGCGCAAATCCTTATCATTTCTGTGACACTCTCCCCCATATTTCGCGATAATAAAAACGTGCTGCCTTTCTTTGAACTTTCTCGATGTACTCCGTCACTCCTATCTGGTAAGGATCCCACACCACGAAGTAGTATTCTAAAAGAGGACAGAAAAGCGTGGTGTAGGCAGTCTCCTTAGTAGGTCTGTTGCATTTTCTAAGTGTCCTGCCAATAAAACGCAGTCTTTGGTTAGGCTTCCCCACAACATTTTCTATGTGTTCCTTCCAATTTGTTGTTCGTAACTGTAATACCTAGGTATTTAGCTGAATTGACTGCTTTTAGATTAGACTGATTTATCGTGTAACCTAAATTTGAGTTCCTTTTAGCACTCATGTGGATGACCTCACAATTTTCGTTATTCAGGGTCAACTGGCACTTTCCGCACCATTCTGATATTTTTTCTAAATCGTTCTGCACTTTGTTTTGATCTTCTGATGACATTATTAGTCCATAAACGGCAGCGTCATCTGCAAACAACCGAAGACGGCTGATCAGATGGTCTCCCAAATCGTTTATATAGATAAGGAACAGAAAAAGGGGCCTAAAACACTACCTTGGGGATCGCCAGATATCACGTTTGTTTTACTCGATGACTTTCCGTCAATTACTACGAACTGTGACCTCTGACAGGAAATCACAAATCCAGTCACATAACTGATAAGATATTCCATAAGCATGCAGTTTCAATACGAGCCGCTTGTGTGGTAGTGTCAAAAGCCTTCCGGAAATCCAGAATTACGGAATCGATCTGAAATCCCTTGTCAATAGCACTATTCACTTCATGTGAATGAAGAGCTAGTTGTTTCACAGGAACGATGTTTTTTAAACCCATTTTGACAATGTCACTAGAAGAAAATCAAAAATAATGGGAACGACGCAGGGAGAGGCAGTAACTTTTCACTCTAGGCTAACTAAGAATGGCTTATTCCACAGATGGATGAAACGTATGCCTTCTTCCTGCCTCGCGTTCCGCAAGGAAGTGTTCTAGGCCCTCTGCTGTTTCCGATCTACGTTGACGATTTAGGAGAAATGAGTAGTCCTCAGATTATTGGCAGATGACGGTAAGTGACAGCATTGTCGTTGACCGTCTTATAGTCATCACATTAAAACCAATCGCAGAGTGATGCAGACAAGATATGCCTGGGGTGAAAAATTACAATTGACTATAATGAAAAGTCCTCCGCATGATTACTAAAAGGAATCCGCTAAATTTCGGTTATACAATAAATCAATCAAATCTAAAGGCTGTAAATTTAAGTTCGTACGTAGGAATTACAATTACCCATAACTTACAATTGGAACCATTAAACAGATAATGTTGCAGGGAAAGCAAAACGAAGATTACCATTTATGGCAGAATACTTGTCACCTGTGACAGATTTACTAAGGAGACTACTTACACTATGCTTGTCCGCAATCTTCTGGAGTACGGTTGTGTGGTGTTGGATCCGCATGCGATAGGATTAGCGGACGACATCGAAAAGTTCAAAGGAGGATTCCTCGCTTTGTAACATCGCGAAATAGGGAAAGAGTAACACGGGTATGATAGGCGAATTGGGATGGCAGTTATTAAAACAAAGGCGTTTCTCGTTGTGGCAAAATGTTCTCGTGAAATTTTAATCACCAACTTTCTCCACAAAGACTGAAAATATTTTGTTGGTGCACACCTACACGAGAAGAAATGATCACCATAATGAAACAAGACGAATCAGAGCTGGCACGAACTGTTTTTCCCACGTCCTCTTAGAGTGGGTGGTTCGGTGAACCCTCTGCTAGGCACTTTAGTGTGAAGTGCACAGTTATGTCAATATTAGCGTACTATCAGTTTCATAAGTCGTAATTGCTAAACATTGACACGAATTCTTTACAGAAGAATGGAATACTCGGTAAAAACCGACCCCCAGAGAGAGTTAGGATTTGAGAGGAATGTTTGAAAACGTGAGGCAATTCTGTCCCTACGACTTCTCTTAGAAGATAGGTCGAGAAAAGTCAAACATACGTTTATAGCATATATATATACACACACACCTAGGGAAAGCTTTTGACAAAGCTGGCGTGTCAGATTCTCAAGGTAGCAGGGAGCGAAAAGCTTTCAAAATTTCTTCGGTAGTTAAGATTTGAAGGGCCTGAAAGTCAAGCAGTTGATAAGGGACAGATAGGGTTGGAGCCCATCCCCGATGTTATTCAATATGTACATTGAGCAAACAATAAAGGAAACCTAGGAGAGATTTGTAGTGGGAATTAAAATCTGAGAAAATAAAAACTCTGGCGTTTATCTAGGACATTGTAATTCTGTCAGACCGCCAAAGACTAGGAAGAGTAGTCGAACGGAATGGACAGTCTCTTTGAAAGAGGATATAATATCAACAAAAGGAAAACAAAGATAATGGAATTTAGTTGATTTAATTAGGTGATGCTGAGGGAATCAGATTGGGAAACGAAACAGTTGAAGCCGTAGTTCAGTTTTTTCTATTTAGGCAGCAAAATATCTGATAACCGAAGAAGATACAAAACGAAGACTGGAGTTGGTTAGAAAATAGTTTCTGAGGAAGAGAAATTTGTTGACATTGATTATAGAGTATAGTGTCATGGAGTCTATTGTGAAAATATTTGATGGAGTGCTGCTGTGTATGTAGGTGAAGTATGGACGATAAACAGTGGAGAAGAGCACCTTTGGAGATCTTCCGCTACAGAAAGATGGCGAAGGTAAGATGGATAGAATATGTAAGTAATTAGAAGGTACTGAATAGAAGAGAGGGGGAAAAAGAAATTTGAGGCACAACGATGACGACTGCTTCGCGTAGGACATTTACACTCTGCGAGAATTGCCTCGCGAAGCTGTCACTCGAGGTTGTTTCGTGTAGCGTAACATGTTTCTCACTTTCCTTACATGAACAGGGGGAAGACGTCCTCGTCACTTAAACACTGTGACGCAACAGGGCGTAACGCGGAGGGCAGTTTCTTTTTTCCCCGGCCTGGCTGTTCGTCGGGACGGGTCCGTCTGTCGTCGGTGCGCCTTGTGAAGGGCGCTAACCCGCGCTTTCACCTCGCGCCGACCTCTGCTCGGAGGATTTGGCTTCTTCTCTCACCGGTCGTTTCGGATGCAAATTGCTCTCGCGGCACGAAATCACCGCCGCCGCCGCCGCCGCCTCCTCCGGCGACGGAAATTATTTAAATCACCGCCCTCTCCGCTCACGTGGTGCCGTCTTCATATTCTTGTTCCTGTCGTTCAACTATGCCCGCTTACCAGATTCCAGGCTGCACTTAACGTAATTTCTCTACGAACTGTTTGGCCTGAATGTATGATGGTGTGGTGGGGGTAAATAAGGAGAGCATGTGATACACACACAACCTCCCTTTCCTTTCTCCACCACCCCCTCTCTGTTTTGTGATATCCAAACTTGTTTCGAATGTGACTTCACAGCACAAATACGGCTAGACATTTCCGGCAAATAAGCTACAGGGCGATTTCTTCCATCGTGTAAAAACTCTAGGGTTTGATTGATGAAAGTATATGAAACAAACAAGATCTAAAGAACTTACGTCCGGAAATGCAGTGTTGAAATGCTAGGGACCATTTATTCAATCTTACTTCGTTCCAGAGGCTGCAGTCTAATAAGCACTGTAGCATACAGCCATAGTTGCTGTATGTATGGTTTCCTCCGAGAGCACGGGTGACAGCAAATGATCAGCATCGGTGCATCCGGAACATTTGGGCCGGGATAATTGGCGTCCGTATTTTGGGACCATTTTCCTTCCACATCACTTAACGGGCAGGAACTATCTGCGTCTCTTGGTGGTGACTGCTCCAAGAAGTGCCATTGATAATTCGACGAGTTATGTGGCTGCTACATGATGGTGACCCAGCCCACTTCACCGTGAACGTCCGGACGCATCTGTATCGCGTCTTCTTTGGTCGATGGATCAGCCGAGGGAATAAAGTTGCATGGCCTGCTCGTTAACTGGACCTCAACCCATGCGATTTTTGGTTATGGGGCCGTCTCAAGAGTAGCGTGTTTGCAGAGTCCATTCCACATTTGGAGACATTGGACCAGCGTATTCGTGTTGCCTTGGACAATGTTCGGATGCAGCCTGGCCGATGTGAACTTGAGAGACAGAACATGTTACGGCTCGTACACACATGTGTTGAGGCAAATGAAAACCATTTCCAACACAAAATGTAACTATGGTTGCATGGTAAAGAGCGTATTAGACCGCAGTCTCTGACAGTGCATGGGTGAATAAACGATCTCTACTTGGAAACCATTTATTTCTTGACATATGTTCATTAGACATTTTTGGTCCGTATCGTCTCATCGATCAATCTCTGAAGTTTGTACAATGTGGAAAAAGCCACCCTGTGTAGTAACGTAGTATTCTGTTCCCGACGGGGTTGACTGCAGTGAGCTCCGAACCATCGCAATGCTTGATTTCAATGACCAGCCTCGAGGCCCGTCATCTGGGTGATAAATTTCGGTGTGTTTCCATCCAACTGCATCAACTCTGGAGATGACGACTACTTGACTACTGGCGGACTACAAACTACAGCCATTTTAATAATGTATAATGTACACAGAGGTAGTAACTGTGGCTCGCAGTGAGAAAAAGTCTAGGAACCCCTGCTCTAGAGTACTTTACAATACACAGCCGACCGGTTCGCGCATTCCTGTGTCTTTCCCATCAGGAGATAGCACCCACCGCCACAAACTCCCAAATGGCTTGTGGTGGTATGCAGCATGCGAAGAAATTGGTGGTATGAATGGTAATTTTTTTAAATTGCACACATTATTTCGATTTTGAAATAATTGCAACAGTTTCCGATGAAACTGAATAGAGAGCATGGAGACATTATCTATTACTGCAGTTACTGTTGAGTCAAGCGGCATACCTGGAACGGTTTTGCGATTTAAATCTTGCTATTTTTGAGTTTATGAAGGAAAAAGGAGTGCAGGAGCATATATTCGAACATGTTAAAATGGACCTGACTTCACACACACAAAAATAAGTCTTTGCAAAGTGAGAAAAACCTCTAATTTGATGGGGATTCGTTTAAAAAGTAAATCGCATTATACGAGTAGAAAGGACAAATGGTGACAGTCCACTTCCCTATGCCTAAAGAAAACATAAGGTCTGGGGTATTCATTAGGGCCTTTAAGGAATTAAAAGGATAATATTCTAAATGTTTTGAAGACACTACCAGTCTTCATCTATCTTACAAGGGAACCTCCCCATCGCACCCCCACCAGATGTAGTTATAAGTTGGCACAGCTGATAGGCCTTGAAAAACTGAACACAGATCTATCGAGAAAACAGGAAGAAGTTGTGTGGAACTATGAAAAAAATAAGCAAAATATACGAACTGAGTAGTTCATGCACAACATAGGCAATTTTAAGGAGCAAGTGATCTTACGAGGGCCGTGGTCCCGTGGTTAGCGTGAGCAGCTGCGGAATGAGAGGTCTTTGGTTAAAGTCTCCCTCGCGTGAAAATTTTAATTTTTTATTTTCAGACAATTATTATCTGTCCGTCCGATGCGAGGTAACTGCGCCGTAGTATGGGGACGCTACACCTAAACAAACTTCGAAACACACGACGTCAGTCGACTACAACGCACGGAAAAGAGAGTATTCCTCCTAACGAGGCTCCCTGGCTGGCAGTTGACTGTTCGCTACTTTGGACGAGAGTGCATTAAATACGTGAGATGTATACCGTGGGCAATATGAATCCAGAAAATATAGCGGACGGACGGAGAGACAATAATTGTCAGGAAATAAAAAAATTAAAATTTTCATTCGAGGAAAGACTTGAACCACGGACCTCTTACTCCGCAACTGCTCACGCTAACCACGGGACCACGGCGCTCCTGAGCTTGTGTTATCATTGATGTTGCATATGTGCGCATGGACTACTCAGTTTGTATATTTTGCTTATGTTTTTCATAGTTCCACAACACTTCTCCCTGTTTTCTCGATTGATCTGTGTTCAGTTTTTCAAGGCCTATCCACTTTGCCAACTTCTAACTAAATCTGAGGGGGGTGCGATGGGGAGGTTCCCTTGTTAGAGCTGTTCTCGAAACCGTTGACCGTTTCAGCCGAAGCCGACCCTCTGCATGTGCAGATGTAACTTACTGAACTTCCTGCTACAGCAGCTTTTCCCAAACCATTACTTTCTCATACTTAAATCTTTTAACTTTCATACTGTTTCCAGAAATTGGTTTTCTGCAACCAGGTGCTACTGGCTATTTGTTGTATAAGAACAATTTGTATTACAGCAGATGTTACATTTTCAGACATTAAAGCAAAATCATCAGAATATGTGAAACAGCTTCCAACATGCTTTTCTTCTGAACCTTATCTGTAAAGCCTTAGTCATTCAGTTGTTTATTCCAGTGGCTTACTTCTTTCCTGAAACACAGTTATAAACGAATTAAATATGTGCTTCTGGCTTGCCATATAGGGTTCCCAAGGGCTGAAATATTTCTCCCATGAATTTCACTTTACATTCAATGTCTCCAAATAATTCATGAAACAGGTATGTTAATTCACTTTACACCACATTTTCAGTTAATTATGTCTATGGTTTCCCTGTGGACAGAAAGATCTTTCTCCAGTCAACAAACATTACTATTATATCTTTTGTAATCAATTTATAATGAATGATTTACTTCAGGTCAGATATTTGTCCACAACATGATCTGTCTTTCCTAAAATCTTCTTGACATTCACCTAAATAACAGTCGCATGTTGTTTATATAATGTTAAGTAGAAAGTCGGAAAATGTTGCATACCCAACTGGTACAAAGAAATTTGCCTATAGTTGTTAATGCCGTGTTTATTTCCTCTTTCATGTAGCATATGTATCAAGGCTACCTCCCACACTCCAGGATTCATTTCCATTCTTTATATTTCTCTGGATATTAATTTTAACTAATTTCTTCTGATAGCAGATATTTCAGAAGTTCCACTCCAGTACTCACCCTCACTAACTTTGTTTTAAACATTTTAAATATTTCCTCAATTACTTTGATAGTTCGAGTAAAGATCCCTCTAGATTTTCTAGAATGTCTAAGAGTTCCAGTTTATGGATTGAATCCTGACAATTGAAAAGGTGACCGAAATATGTTCCAATTGTTTAGGAATTTTCACTATTCCTTAAGCCAAGTATGCTATTATAAGTTATGAAATAGACAATAACCGTTCAGTCTGCCCTTAAATGACTGACTTTAATCAAATATTGCCTTTTGGAAAATTTTCCTCAGTTTCCACAAGTTTTCTCTATCCAATATTTTTTTAGTTCATTTCATTATTCTTGTTCTTTCCTTCCTTTGTTGTTTAACTTAATCATATTGGCCAATTATTTTTAAGCATTTCTGCTTTTTCAGTTTTTGTCCTTTGTTAAACCCTCTTCACATATAATATCTTAATTTCTGATTGACCCAGATTTTTTCTGTTCAATATTACTAATGTCTTCACACAATTCTTACGAATTCCATGTTTATCTGATTTAATTTCATCTTGATATTAATTATTTTGTAAAATAACAGTTAAAATTATATTTTATTAGTTTTGTGATATTTATATTTCATTATATAGAATGTTAATCTTTGTTTTGGAGATAAGGTGCACATAATAAAATTCACCATTCCTTACCACTTTCGTGTTCATAATTTCCTTAGTGCATTACAAATATTCTGAACTGTATACAATGCACCCAAATCAGATTTGGAAATACCCATTTCCTGGGAGCTTCATGAAGGTCAATGTTAGTTTCACATGTGAGCTTTGACATACTGATCAATCTTATACTGTTTGAATTACTATTACTGTATCCATCTACATATACATTTCCAGCGGTTCTCACTAACAGCACTTCATGCAAATGATTTACTTATATTTTATTTTACTTTATATTGCTTAAGTATTATTATTTATATTGTCGATTTGTATGAGTGCAATAGGTCTTGCAACAATGAGAGAAGTAAAGTAATTATCAATAAGATTGGTTTGCACACTCATTGTTTTACAAATAGGACCATCATGGAATACATCATGGGAATAAAAACGTTATCTCCTGGTGCAAACTTGTTAACTCCAAATGTCATAAGCAGAGGACCTGCAGCTAGATGGTGAGCCCAAAATATGATAAATTTTATTTTCTGTACGTTTTGAAAGTCCAGTTGGGTAAAAACAGTTTATGGCACTAGTCTATAGGTATACCAAACAGTACAGTTGGCTGCAATAATAAATATTAAATGTCAAAATTTTATACAAAATATACTGCAACATTAAAAGAAAAGGATTTATAATGCAACAATGAGCTATTTTGGAAAGACAAATATAAACATAAAACAATCATATCGGTGACAAAAGGAAGTCGACACCAGTTCATAGAAACTGGTTAGTTTTGTTACTAACAAATTTTCCAAAATTACATAGAACTGAGAGGGAAGGTTTAGGGAAAAAACCATCGTTATCCGCCACCAAGCATGAACTAACAAATACAGGACTGATATTTAAGAAACAAATAGCTTTTGATGAATTTCAGTTTGCACATTGACATTCATTTTTGGTAGTATAGTACCATATAACCATCTTTAAAAATCAATAAACAGGTCATTCAGGTTACATAGTATCTAAGAGCATATAAAACAAGTGAGAAACGAATTTAATAAACAAAGGTAAAGCAAAGGTACAGGAAACTATGGTCTAGAAACAATGCAGTCGACAGTCAGTGAATGGTAGATTCGTAAATTATCTGATTTTATACCTCTCCAGCAAAATGTAAATTGGGAACAATGCATTTAAATTGATGAATCAGCTACAACATTTATGAAAGTAGTTCCTGATCCCCTTGATGCTGATTTAATAACATGTATTTTACAGACCTATCTACTACATTTCCTTCTGTTGAGCACAAAATTTTATCGATTTATTTAAAATCATTAGGACAAAAAGGAATGTCTAATGTGAAGCGTTCATGGTGTTCTGAGAAACCTCGAATGAAGGTAAATAATTGATGAAGCTTTTTGAGGTTTGGAAATGTCGCAGAGGAATTTATCTGGACGGTGTAATTAGACTGGTACCAATCGACTTATACATTGTTCTACCTCACTTTCTGAAAGAAAATTTGTCCTTGCCAGAGATACAAACACTGCAGTCAACAAAAACAGCTGTTGGTAGTGAAAGCAGAAGGGAACACTCAGGAATAAATAAGAATAGTCAGTGTCCAATGAGAACCATATTAATCATACATTGGGGATTATTCAGTCAGCTGAAGTGGAAAGGCCACAGATAGATATCAATAAAGTATGTCCAACATAAAAGATATAGAGTTCAGAAATGAATCTGCCACAACCATTGTCTTGCAGTTACATACTATTGATTCAGAGACATACTTCACATTAAATGAAAAGAATGTGGATACAGCTTCCAAGATAAAAGAAATGGATTTGAGAATAGCAACTAAAGGTTGTAATGAGACATAGGATAAAGAATTACTGTTCTATTACTAATATCAATAGCACTGAGGGCACAGCCATAAATTGAAATATTATTACAGAAAAATAACTACACAAAACTGTTCAAGAGGTTCGCCAACTTAAGACAGCACTATGTCTGAGAGACTCAATCAGTAAGTTATGGGGATTTAAGACTACCTGAAATACACTGATTTTATCAGAATGTTCCTTCAGTAGCAGCTACTGCACAGTAAATAAGTTTAATTAATGAGTATTAGAGGTTGGTAAAAAGTGGAAATTGAATAAATAAATACTGTTTTGTTTTGGAGTAAAGGTTTAGAGATGTCTTGGAAGATCTTATCTTTTCCTACATTCAGCTACTCATTCATTATAAAGGATATGGAGTCAATTTTCACACGTAAGAGGGAAAGTTTTGGACAAAAAAATAAATTACTGCCAATTTCAGATCTGAACCTATATAAAACACATGTAGTGCAGTTATCCAGTCATGAACGATTATAGACAGAGACTTACCTTGATTTTACTCTTTGGCATGGCCTGTTACACGTAGAAATACGATGTACATGTCTGAATATTTCCTGAAATCATATAATTACAAGGGAAATCATGTCACAAGGTCAATATTGCAGATGGAGAAGAGGAAGTGCATAAACATGAGACGAATTCGGTGAGAAGTATTTGGCACAGTACTGAATGCACTAAGTCAAAAGGAGACTCTGAAATGGATGACATTCCCTCCCCTTAGCAGAGCTAACCACAACAAAACTGTTCTGGCAGATATGAAAGATAAATATCTCAAATTAAACATTCTGCATCTAGAAAAACTGTGTAATGACTCCAATTCCAAAGGAGATAGGTGTTTCTAAACTGAACCACCTGATTAAAACGAATGGATACAAAACAGTAACAGAAGTTATTTATTGACCACAGAAAAAACTGGTAGAGTGCAACCACAAGGAAGATCAGTTTGATTCAAAAGAAATGTAGGAACATTCAAGGAAATACTGAGATTACTTTTTACATCAGAAGATGGGCTGAAGGAAGGTGAACCTACTGTTGCAGCATTGATAGACAGCTTTTGACAATGTTAAATGGAATACATTCTTTCAAATTCTGAATGCAGATGGGAGAAAAACAGGTTGTGAAAGGTGTCCTACAACTTCTACCTAAATTAGACTGCAGCTATCAAGTCGAAAGACATCAATGATAAGCAGTAGTTGCAGAGGCAGTCAAGTATGGTTGTGGCTTCCATATTATTCAATATGTACAGTGGGTGTGGTATGAAAGAAATAAAGGACAAATCCAGGAATAGTATTAAATTTCAGGAAGAAGAAATAAAAACTTTCAGGTTGGCCAACGACATTGTAATTTCTACAGAGATGGCAAAGTGCTTAGAAGAGCAGTTGAACTGCATGGATAGTGTGTTAAGATGTTGTAAGATGAACATTAGCAAAAGTAAAACATGAGTAATGTAGTGCAATTACATGAGAAAATGCTGAGGGTATTCACTTAGGGAATCAGGAACTGTAAGTATTCGATCAGTTTTACTACCTGAGGAACAAAAGAATTGTTGAAGGTATAAGTAGAGAGGCCATAAAACGCTAAGTGGCAATAGCAAGAGAAGTGTTCCTGAACAAATATTGTTAAATTTGAATTTAAATTTATTTTTTCTTTCTAAAGAACTAAAATATCGTTGCTAAAGAGCTAGGATAAGGAATGAATACAAGCTTTTGTAATGTAGTGTTACAGAAGAATTCGGAAAATTAGATGGGTGGATTAGGTTACCAATAGAGATGTTCTTAATCGAGCTTGGGGAGAACAGAAATTGTACATCTTGTGTAACAAAAAGGCATCAGTTCACAGGAAAGACCTTGAGGTATCAATGAACAATTAATTTGGTAATCATGGTAAATATGAGAAGTAAAAATAGAAGGAATTAAACACTTAAACACTTACTATGGTAAGCAGGTTTGAATGGATATAGGTTGTAGTAACTCTGTTGATGAAAGAAGCTTCCACAGCAGATTAGCATGGAGAGCTGCATCAACCCAATCCCTGTACTGAAGTTCAAAATGTCAAATGATTAATTTACGGCTGTGTTAATTTATGAATTTTGTCAGAAAATCACAAATTCTATGCGATATTAACTAATTTACTGGGGAAAAATAAACTCAAAGGTCCTGAAACGGTTTATAAGCATTTAGATATGGAGATCTATATTTTTTTAAATTTAAAAGGAAGATATTTTCTTACACACAAAGTTATGCCATACAGAAGAGTAAGATTACCATTAGACATAGAGCAACTACATTTGAGTAACAAAGCATATCTCATGTAAAAAAGTTAGCAAGGGTAATTTTGCAAAGATGAGTGTATGTATGTTGCATGTGCAGTCAGGTCTAAATTAATTGCAGCTGAAGCAGTACAGCTTATTTGTATGATCACAGACATAATGGAGTTGGGTGTTTACTTACCTAGAAGAGTGGGCTTTGTGGACAACATTATACTTAGACAGCCCAATACTACTTCGGAAGAGCAGGGTAGATAATGAAACATGTGCCCTATCTGCATTGCCTTCTGGCTCCATAGCTCCATTTTGGGTTGTTGAGGTGTATCAGTAGCCTGTAATCTACATGCAAAATTTGTCATAGTGAAGGATGTTACTCACTCTTCTTGTAGACGATACCATCAGCCAGTCTTCCATATTTTGGACCTGACATGGTGAGAAGTATCCATCACTGTACAACACAAGGATTCTGAAGAGCAGATGGTAGGGCTAGGTTGTAAAATATATTCTATCACACAAATTAGCTATTTAAAGTGAGCAAGTTCTGAAGTAGAAACACCTGTCGACAGTTAAGGGCCAGCCAAAATTTATGGCATGGAAAGTTCTCAGGTTCCAGTGATAACATCCAGTTGTGCATTAGTTCGAGAGGAAGTAGTAGTTTGGCATTCTATAGTCAAAGGAAATTTGTTTCCATTACAGCCAAAGAAAAGTGGGCAAACATAACATGACCTCACTCTAAGGTGTTAGACTCGTGACAGGTGTCCAGATCAACTTGGGAATAGACATAAATAATTCTTGAATTGTGATAAAAAGGATTTTACACCGTTTGTCACAGAAATTGTTCAATGGAGAAATGTAAAGTACTTATAATTGTTTCTTAGGCCAAAATGTGACAAATGTATGAAAATCCTGAAAGACCAGAGTACACACATTCTTACCTCCTAATGTTCATAAAACCAGTCATAGATGTTTCTGCACAGGGAATTGAAGAATTACCATTGGTTAAATTGCAAGCCCTTGTTGAAAATATTTGCTACATCATTGAATGGTGTCATGGACATTAGTCACTTTCCCCATCTCTATGCCTAAGGTATCCACTTTACTAAGTGTGTTAGCTCAGCTTCAAAAGTGTACTACCTCATTTGCTTATTAATACGAAATGCTGTCTTGCAGCAGTGTCACTAACACACTATGCAGTGTCTTAAATCTAGAAATACGTTTGTTCTGATGACATGTCCTAATTGAGGTTACAGAGCTGCCTCCAACTGGAATGAGGTCCATCAAGAAGCATTTTTGTTAAGCAGAGGAAAATAGGTCATACGATATTCTCATACGCAAGTGTTGCACTTTAATTTTTATATACTAGGAAGGTAATAAGGGAAAGACTTACAGATGCAGCAGCTTCCATACATATTAACTGAAAAGTTTCTCAAAGGTACTGACTATTATCTATATTTCCTAGTGTTTATATCTACAAGGATCCAAAAATTGGATGAGGACACGTACCAATATTTTACAACAAATAAAATAAATTGTAAAACATTTTCTAATCATCTGAGGCAAGTATGGAAATAAAATGCAGACAGCAATATGTAACTTACATAAAGTTTTTGCTCACAATGAAATACTAATTCAACAAATGAAACTTTCTGATGACAGGATTCTATAAGATCTATAGTCCTACAAAAATGTGTGATGGCATAATTAAGTGAAATAATAATTAAACTAAACTCTGCCTGAACAGGCCATGAAGGCCCCAACAGTACCAACTGGCCGCTGTGTCGTCCTCAGCTCACAGGCGTCACTGGATGTGGATATGGAGGGGCCTGTGGTCAGCACATCACCCTCCTGGCTATGTCAGTTTTCAAGACCAAATAAAGTGAAATGAAGTACCTACAGTATCTCTTCCAGAATTGATATCTGATGAATATAAGACAAAGCAGCAGACATTGAGCATAGCATCCGAATGGAACCCCTGCTGGAACTATGTTTTTTGTTATAATATTGCTGTTACTACAGCATCATATAAACAGCTGGAATTTAAAATCTGATCAACTGTGATGAATTCAATCCTGTAATACCACATGTGTGGTAGCCTACTCACCCCTCAACTGGAGAAAAATACTGACAGTGGAGGAGGACTTATGAGTACAAGCAGCTACAAATATTGAAGAAATAGCAAATAAAATAAGTTATTGCATCGAACATGATCCATAAGGAAAACTGTGCAATAGGACTAAAGTTTGGAGTTGATGATGCAAGGAGAAATAGCAATCTGAAATACTGAAACCAGATTATGACAAGACATAAAAAAATAGGCTTATAGGTCTGTCTTGAAGCAAAATGAAGCTTTTTTTTACTGAAACATGCTTTGGCAAATATTTATTATAATATCTGAAACATGCAACTTAAACACAATTTAGAATCTCTACCAAACTATATCAAATTTAAGTTAATCAAATTTTGGTAGTACTGCCAACATATAAAATGTGAAACAAGAAAAACTCTGAATGATTGCATCATACAGTAACAAGAGCGTTTTATCTAAATTATCTGTATTATACTTATCCACTAGTTTCTACACATCAATACCAAAAAGCCATTGACGAAAGCTGATTTTTGCCAAAACATATTTGCCCTTAAAGTGAGATGTGTTGTGCACAAAGGCTACATGTTTGTCTACAAGCTTATACTTCTAAGAAATTATGTAAAAAAAGTTAAATTATTCTAAATGATAAATCAATATACAAATTGCATCATAATCCTATAACAACTTGAATGCAGACTTTGTTACAACGAACGTTTCAATAGCATGTAAACAAGCGAAATGAATAATAGTTAACAATACTCTATTTTAATGAGTTGTTACTTATATCATCTGCCAGTTTTGTTACATGTATCAGTACACACTAATGGTTGCATTCCGCCAACATTTTCTGAAAACTAAATTTTGGTAACCTCAGGGCACCTGTTCCAAAAACTTTTCTTAATTTTATAAAATACGTCAGCTGCACTGTTTATTGCAAAGTTTCAACATAAGAGAATAAATATATAAGCTTTCTATACCCAGTTACCTGTGTCAATGCTGGTGATTTCAACATGTAAACTCATCGCACCTCCCACTAAAGCTCACAAATGATCATGTCCTATTTACACTTGAGACAGCAGGAGTGCAGAACTGAGCTTTGTAGCTTAATTTTGTCAAAATAATTAATTGAAATGGTGGATGTCCGTTAGTTTTTTATGAATAGGCAAGTCACAATCACTAATGGCCAATGTCACTATAGTGGCAACAAATCCCATGAACATTTTTCTTGCAGAAGCAATACAGATACAATCTCATAAATACATCATGAGGAAATGAAATATGATGGTATGGAAGCCTAGTAGTGTCCTTGGTTATTTAAAATTAATAACATGCTTGATAAAAACACACAATGAAAGAGTCAAGAACAAAGAACCATGAATGATGGTTTTACAAGAAGTTCCATATATGGAAAAATTAACTTCATTGCCTAAAAAAAGCTGCGAATTGTCAGTCAACTGGATGGGGAACTATATAGCTTAACACTGAATCCAAAGTTTGCTTCAATTTTGTATTTCTTACATACAATAAGAAATACAAAAGATGGAGGTAATGTTAAATGAAAGGAAAAAAATACTTAGACTGGACAGTGATGGACTCTCAAACAATGGACTTGCATTTGACACAGGCCCACTCACTGTCTGCAAGCCATAATATATACAAAACTTCATGTAATCAGTAGCATGTTCTGTCTACAACATTATCACTGCTTTCATTATTTAATTTTATTGTTCATTGTCTGCAATATATTTAGTGTGAAACATAAGTAGGGTTTTTTGCTATTAAATTTAACTGTGGTTTATAATCTTGTGCGCTAATATATAAATACTCTCTGTATAGCTTGAAAGCACAAATGAATTATACAAGCCATTTCTGAACTACTATAAATTCTCCTGTTGCGTGCCACAGAATTTGTTAATAAAGTTTTTTTCTTTTTGTGAGCTTTACATCTTTTTTCTTACCCTATGAGTATCGTGTAAATAGACATAATTGGTTGTGGAGTGCGAAGTTAATTTTTCGCTGTTGTTAACGATTTCTTTTAGAGTACTCCACATCTCAATCTTCAGCTAATTGTTACAGAAGAGCATTACACAAACCGATATAATAAATGTTTGATCAGTGGAACTCTAATTTATTGTTACTGCTGTTTTTTAAGGTTTCAGTAGCTTCATTTTTAGTATCCTGATACAGGTGAAAATGTAAGGAAGACACTTATTTCTCTCAAATAGCAGTTAACAGACCCACACACACAAACAGCATAGCACTTTTGTATGCTATGGAGAAACTATGGATTTAACCCCACACAGTGGCATACAGTCTTTGTCACAATTTAGCAACCTCTTTCCAAACAAATTACGGTTTTTAAACTTCCTTCAGTCCCCAATGTTCGAAAAACTACCATAAGGATTAACGCCATGAACTCTGATCTTTCGGCATAAATGGACAGACTTTTAAAACTGGAGCATGGAATACTTTAGAACACAGTATATGGATGAGAAATAATTGTAAACTAACTTGGGGTAACATATGTCTACAGTTAATTCTATAATGGGTAAATTTCGATTCAGGTGTTTCAGATATTTGTATTACATTGTAGATTTTGGCGTTACAAAAACCCAGCTACAGATGTCCATATAGTTGCCCTGATTAATCTAAACCTATATAGGTCATTAAAGCCAGATCTAATGGGAAATATGGAGCCTAGAATATTATCGGTGCCAAACGAGGTGTTGATACCAGTCAGTAAGTATGTCACCACATAGGTGGAACGTAATATTCTTCTGAATGGCGTATACTGATTTCGATTAATGAAAACAGTTGTATGTATGTCTGAAGATGGGACTCAAAATTTCGAAATCGATGACATAATGGGAAAATCGAGAGAGATGTGTGGAAATATCTGGTATGCCATTAACAAAA
The DNA here is from genome assembly GCF_023898315.1 of Schistocerca nitens. NCBI lineage: Eukaryota > Metazoa > Arthropoda > Insecta > Orthoptera > Acrididae > Schistocerca > Schistocerca nitens. Next base: position 83,455,250 of record NC_064625.1, on the reverse strand, counting down.
TACAGCTAAAATCCCCAACAAATAATTCTGCAGAAAAAGTATACAAAAAAGAACGGTGCTCTGTTACGTAACAGACGTTGGGGAAATAGACTGAGAAGAAGAAACAAGAAATGTGTTGATTGCAGGGGAAGAGAATGGAAGAAATAAATTTATTCAGTGACTTCTTCATGTGGAGAGAAGCGTGAATTCGCACTGTACGTGCAAGTGTTCCCAATATAGAGCACGGCCTTTGTTGCCAAAGGATGTGAGAAAAAACAATTCGTAACAATTTTGCTGAAGGCTGAGAAAACTGAAGGAAAGCCATAAAGATACTGAATGCATATTATCCGCCACATGACTGTTCGACACTGTACAGTACCAAGAATTATCTCTCATATAAACTATTAAGTCTACATACCTCAGTCTGGTGGATAGATGGCGCGAAGTGAACTGCTACAAGCGAAAAGGTACATTAAATGAGGCATCAAAAAAGTCATCTGTAACAAGAAACACAGCAAATTACGTGCAACACTGAAATCCTCTTGCCAGTTTATGGTTGAGCCTAGGACCCAATTTGAATTTTTTGCTCTCGATGTTATCTGCAAGTCTAACCATGAGGAATGGTTTCTCAGATGGGCGGACGTTTTCCAGTTGTTTTCCAGTATGGGCTGCCGTATGGTGTTTCCATACGATGCCGCAATTAGTGTTTTATATAGTGTAATTCACAATACTGACCCACCAAAGTGAAGAGTATTAACCTAAAAATTAGGAACTACGGGTAATAGTGTTAATGGAAGTAGACGTTTTCAAGGTAGCCACATATGCGATTGCATTACAAAGGGAAACACCCCATCCCACTGTTCAGATAATTAGTGCAAACCAGGAGAAACATTAGAAATTTGTATTGAAAATGACTTGGTTAGTGTGCTCTCAACAGCGGCTCCACAATTTGTGTTGATACTGTCGCCTGTCCCGACTTTATGAATATACTTATTACAATGTTATATGTATTAAAATATTATTTTTAAAACATTCCATCACTTCATGGACATGATTATTATTATGAAATAAACATTAACTCTAGAGTGACAGGTATGTGGCCTTATTGGAGGAAACATTGTACAATTCAGCTGTGGTCGTTCCAGGAAACCATAGGAAACATAGGTCAACATACCTGAGCAGGTTTTAGAACCCCCATTCTTCTCGAAGCAGCTTCATTTCTAAGCCAGTGTATACCCCTAGCATCTTACTCACTATCGTAGTGGCATAGCCACAATTTCATAGTGAAAAATTGTAGCGACAACCAGTATTCTGAGTTTGTAATATTCTACAGCAGTGTCTCCTATTGTGTTAACTAATAGTGTCCACCTGTCATTGTAACAGAATGCAGTGTCTGAAACCAATTGAACTGTGTTCCAGTAAATTTGATAATTAATTGTGTTGTATTAAAAGACAAATGCTAGCCAAACAATTCGTTTTCGATTACACAATACTCATATCTTTTTATTGTAAGTGTAGTGTGCCACAATGAATCACAAGAATATGCCTTACATTTTTCACTTGTTATTTCAAAAAGTAGAGTTTGTTGTCACAGTGGAATTACGAAAGTTCTGAATTTTTCCTTAATAACTGAAGCCTTCTGCAGCGACAGATCTCAAAAGCGAAAATAACACTAGAAGAAATGAATAATGCTCCTTTCCCATAACTGAAGCTGTCAATAAATCAAAGATCTTTAGTACACATACATTGAAATTTTGCTCTTTAGTCCAAAAATCTCACAGGAGGCAAATCATATTCTAAATCCAATGTGAATCATTTCATCTGAAGAACGGAACTTCTGAAGATACACTTTAATTTAAAACTGGAATCATGGTTAATGTGTATGATAGATTTTTAATTTTGCTGTGAAATTTATGTATGTTTGACCTAATGAGATCAATAACACCAAGAACTGTTCACTTCTTTAAAAAAAATCACAGCATTTTAAATAAACATAACCTGAAAGTAGGTAAAAGCAGGCATACAAAAAATGTAATTTGCTTTATATAACCTTCACTAAATTAACTGCTCCACTATCTCCCCAACAAATCGAACAAATCAATTATTAATGTGATGTAGCATTAACTAAAAACTTATACCAGATTATAAAGTCTCTGAAAAGGACTTGTTTAAAAAAGGATCAGGTATTTGTAGTGAATTAGGAAAAATCATTAGATACAGCATCAAGGTGACAGACTGGTGTTACATATTTTGTTACTGAGTATTAAGTCGAATTACTTGTGAAAGAAGATTGATTTTGTCTTTGGTATAAAGGGAAGTTACTTTTCTGGAATACACTCACCTAATTGTAGCATTGTTAAAGACAGGAATGTGGTCGCAAATCCATATATTAGCTTACATTTTTCTTGTAAAGTGTGCTGCAGTAACATTCAATGCATACTTCCTCTTCAAATACTGCATATCATTAATTAAAGGAGTATTACTGTATAAGATTGGCAATGTTGTGGGCGCCAGTGTTTTCATAATGATGTCATAAAATTGTCTGTGTGCAGAAGCATTTATAAGGTGCCTTGGAAACCACAAGAAAAGGGTTTCAACCCTCATATGAGCAGATAATAATACAAAAAAGGCACTGAAAAATGAGTATGACACATATGTTTGTTTTCTGTTGCATTCTTCATTGATGCCTCATGGCGCTCCTTGAAAGAAACATGTATAAGTACGTCTGTGACCCCTTGCACAGGTTGTTTGTGTAATATGGTCCCAGGAAGGAGAAACATGCACACGCACATTTGTCAGAGTACACATTTCACTTTTCAGTGTAGAATGAATTATAAAGATGACACCCTACTACGAACAGGTCATCTTTCCATTTAATATAATCGATGACACCTAATCGTCATGCTTGTGTCGAAGGCACAGATATCAAAGTAACTGGTTGCAAAGAAATCAGTGTTGTTATTTCTGACATTTCAGACCATACATAAACAAACTTGGAGCTGTATTACCCATATAAAAAGAAACCATACGTGGAAAAGGCGTCACTGCGTGGGTGTTGAGCCGGAGTCGTCTTCTGGAAGAAAGAAATGTGGATGGAACTTCTACAGATCTGGATTCGAAATTTGTATTCTGGGTCTCCAGTGTAATAAATGGAACGCCAAGCTGACAATGAAGTCAGAGGCTGAATGAACCTAGACTATAAATAATGAATATTTGTTGATATGTCTTCGTTGAAAAGTATGATGATAACGTAAATGCAATAAAATGTATGATGTTTTTAGATGTCTACTGAAAATGTGTGTTGTCACAGTTCTTCTGTCGATCAGTAAAATAAACGAGCGGGTTAAATCAGGCCTTAAGGCATATGTAAGTATACTATTTTTGTGACTATTACGTTGATGAGAGGAAATTGCTCACGAAATATCAATGAGGTCATGTCGCTTAGCTACATAAACTATTACCTGTGTAACTGCTGTTGTTAATGTACCAGTTAGGTGGATAACTATCTATTACTATCGTTGGCAGTGGATATAGTAAATCGAAAAACACATTAACAGATACAGACATAATGGTGACTCAAGATTTACAGCAGTATCCTGGATAAGGGGGACGCAAATACGTTACAAAGTTACTGACACACTGACAGGGAAACTTTAGAAATAGGGTATGTATGTGTATTCAACTGGGGACCTAGAAACTACAAAGGCTTCGTCCTGCCGTAGCCCTAAGTGGTTCACAATCTCACAACAGACCACAGCAATCCACCCAGGGTTACTGTGCGGTTCGGCCCCCAGTGGACTGCCTCCCCCCCCCTCCCCCCCTCTGGGAACGTCTCATACCAGACGAGTGTAACCCCAAATGGTTGCATGGCAATCATGGGTACACGTATAAGGAGACGGTGCCTGCATGGAAATCGCAGACATAGGGTAACTAAGGCGGAATAAGGGGAACCAGCCCGCATTCGCCGAGGCAGATGGAAAACCACCTTAAAAACCATCCACAGGCGGGTCGTCATACCAGACCTCGACACTAATCCGCTGGGGCCGGCCGCGGTGGTCTCGCGGTTCTAGGCGCGCAGTTCGGAACCGTGCGACTGCTACGGTCGCAGGTTCGAATCCTGCCTCGGGCATGGATGTGTGTGATGTCCTTAGGTTAGTTAGGTTTAAGTAGTTCTAAGTTCTAGGGGACTCATGACCACAGCAGTTGAGTCCCATAGTGCTCAGAGCCATCTGAACTAATCCGCCGGGCGGATTGATGCTGGGGACGGGCACGCCTTCCCGCTCTGGAAGCAGCGTGTTACACCGCGCGGCTAGCTGGGTGGGCAAACAAGTGGTACTTGAAGTCACATGGATCTAAAGAGGATCTGTATTATCCACTAAAACCGGTAAATCCAAATAAAACACAAGTGGCCCATATGCAGTCTTTGTTTCGTTATTGTTTAAGTAGTCAGTTTGCAGACACATCATGTCTTTAATTATCAAATGTCTGCTTGCGTAAGCTCGTCAAAATGAGTTGGGATCAGGATCATGCACCTTATGACCGGCAACTCAATCGACCCCTTCCACATACAAGGGTAGTAATGAATTCAGGTTGCCTAAACTGAAATAAGTTTCGGGACCGCATTGTATTTTTTTAGTACTTATCTTTTACTTTCGGCACGATTACCTTGATATTAACAACAAAAACAACATTGCATACGAAGAGCATTGCAGAGAAAGGACTAGAAGTTATCCCACTATGGCACGAAACAGGAATTTTCCATGGTGTGGTGAAAGGTATTAACTTCTCTAAAAACAACAAAATATGCCAGCTACATGAATCACAGAATAGTTCTGCATTCTTTCCTGCCTGTATTGTACACTAAACACGCAAAATTACTTCAGTACGGTACAGGCGAACACCATTCTGAAAATTAACCCTTATTAGTGTGAAACAAAGTAATGCAAATGAAAGAAAACATGATTGTGACATTGTTTATATATTAAATAAATAATTCAATAGTCACCTGGGACGTAGAGCATGTGGTGTCCAAATAGCATGTGTGTATTTGAATGAATTTGTTTCCAACCTTGTGAAACAAACTTTTGTAAAACCAAAATAAAGAAAATAGAAGAGTCATGTAAATTAAGAGTATCACATTCGTTTAGTATTAATCTGTTTTTTTAACTAGTTTAAGATCGGTGGTCTTCCTTTCCAGTGTACATATTCTATTTTTCACTTACATCTCATGTTTTTAATTAACATCCACTGCCTGGCTTGTTGATGCCTGCTAAAAAGGTTATACACAATCGTCTACTCTCCTTCCAAACCACTTTTCTCATTACTGTGTCATAAAGCTCCAGGATGTTACTTGAAGAACTGCTCATAGTTCCACATTACCGTTACTATTTTACTTCTAAACAAATTCACTCCAAAAGAAAGAATTTGAAAAGGTGACAGCCAGAAGTTACTTGTCACTTGACACACATTGAACTTCATTTTATCTGACATTCACCAGCTTACGTATATGCCTACCTTCATTCTCAATGACCAGACAGCGATCTTTCCTTCACATGTTGTTGCGAGGTTCTTTTGCTTCGTAACACGTTGAGGTATGTAGTTAATAATCATTCAGTGTCATGTATGTGTGTGAAAAGACAGGAGTGTGGTTTTGAGATTACCTCCTTTTTTAATCGACGTTTAAGTATTAACACTTAACATTTGTTGCTTATCAGTGAATATTTATACATGTGTGCACTCCTTTCTTCAGGTACAGTGTTAATATCTTCAAATCAATAAATCTTATGTTTGAATGTGTATAGACATGGCTGCAGTCTAGTTTTCTGATTAATGTGCATCAAACATTTATTTCCTGCTTTCTCTTTCTGTTCGTAGAATCAAATCCGTTGAATTTTGAGCTAAATGTTACTCTGACCACACAACGGTTAAATGTGATTTCCTTATGAAGAGTATGTGTGTTGGTTTGAGAAACCCATACTCAACAAACACATGATCAGAAAAAACTAAAATTTTATATGCTAGCAATAAAATTGTCTACATCAGTGTCACCTTATCTGGTATTAATGTAATATTGGAAGATGGATTAGCAGGAAGGGGTTGTACTTGAGATGGGCAAGGACAAAGGGAAAAAGCGTATGTGTCCAGCGTAAGGAATAATTTTGATCTGGAGAAAAGCTGGAGTTTAGCTTGATTTTTATCATCAGTTCATTGTACACGGAGCACAAGCTAGGGTTGGACAAGGATTTGAAAGAGAACCAACTAGAACTGTTTCGGAAAATACCAGTGACCTGACGTATTCTCTTCCTTATTTCAGTGTGAACACTCTTTTCCTTCCTCTATGGAATATCAAATAATTACTTTATAAAAGGACTTGGGTGTGTTCGAGAAACAGAATACAAATGTGGTTTCGTTTCAAAATCAGTGCCATAATTTATTTAAAAAAATAAAAGCCTTGTACAAATTTCGACAATAAATTAAGAAATTTCTGTCCATCAGTAATTACAAAATGTTTGAAAAAATTAAAGAACGCAATTGAATTATACATGAAATTAAAATCTAAATTAATCCAAAGAAGGTAAAGAAAGAGGCTGTTATTCAATAAAAGTATCTTCGAAATATTACGTAAAATTCAACCAAACAAAGTAATTATAGAACTGATATACATGCTAATTTACAAGGCAAAACGAAAACGTAACATCAATCACACGCTTGTTTTTACAAAACGAGAAAAAAACGCACTTTCTCCAAACACCCAAACAAAACGAACAGACTGTACAGAAAACGTATCGATCAATAAATAAACATCACAACCATACACTTTCTTAATGCTTATGTCGTATACAGCTTCTGTAGAATGGTTTCTTTGTTTGTAAACTAAAATACGAGTATTTTTCTTAACATCCGAAGGCGTAGTATTTTTAACAGTAACCGCTTTCGGAAAAGAGTAAAACGAAAACACAACGAAAACTTATTTTTTTAACAAACAACTTAATAAATATCACAAACATATAAGACGTGTACTTGTTTTTTTTTTTTTCCTCGTTGGGAGAACACTGTTTCCTTAACTAACGTTGAACGAGTAAAATATACGAAGCAAGAGCTACTCTACTACACATATTAATACTTGTTTTTTTTTTGTTTGTTCAGGTTGAGCACTAACTACGGCAACTGGATAGTACTTTGATGCTACGGTGATTGCGGGAGAGGAAGGGAGGGGGAGGTGAGAGGGAGAGGGCATCATGGTTGGGAGGAGCAGTAGGAGAAGCAAGTAGACCATGTTATGAACTAGGAGGAAATTATTTTTTGTCATGAGGACCTCATGTCTCTGAAAAGGACGTACGCGGTTTACCTGGATACGGCGGCAGTTTCAGGAACCGGAAGGCGTGTTTGACGAGACAGCGAAAGGGGGAGAGGTGTGGGAGGGGAGGGGTCTCTCCACGTTGCTCAGCGTTCAGCTGAACCATCTCGCTCCCGCCTGGCGTCTCAATGGAGACATAACTCCTATTGGGGATCAGGCTTCCAGCTTGTTAGCGAGGGAAATACACGCGTACGCAAAGTTTACGCGTGTGGGAAGACGCACGTCTCGACGTCAACACCGGCGCCGGTCCCTCTCGCTGTAGATGCGAGTGAGAACAGGTAGTGCCAACCTTAACGCAACAATAGTCCCTGCTGGTCCTCCTCCCTCTTTCTATAGCGGGACAGGCTGGTGGAAACCGTTGACCAGAAAGAGGAGACTCTGCAGCTATCACGAGCAAGGCCGTCCGTCCGCCACGTTCCACGCTAAAAAAGGTGGTTCGAGCGAAGCCAATTCGTTCCTTACGAGGGTCGAAGCCCGTACCATTAAGGTGGCCTGCATGCATTTGCGATTCCACCACCGACAGAGACAGGACTTTCTTGCGTCTTCTGTCGCTTCGGAGACCACTAGTTTTTTTCTGATGTCTGCGACCTTGGAATATTACTGACCAAATAGGCAAACCGGAATCTCCCGTTCGCTGCAAAAGGAATTTTCTTTCTTTGCTACTTCCAACAGTCTTGCGGAAAAATGAGAAACATGCCTTCGTTTGAGGAGACACTTCGATGTTCACCAATTCTCGCATGTACCAAAACGTTTCGCTCTACGGCCACATCATCCGCGGAAAACGGGAATCCCGTACAATACATACAATCAAGAAGACAATGCTCACAGAAATGTCTCTATCGCGATGGTGATATCAGAGCCAAAGTATGAACATTACTCGATCTTATATACAGAAAAAAGTCTCTTCCTCACAGGTCCTCTAGATCGGAAAATTTGAAAATTTTGAGACGTGGTTTGGCTCGGACATGCCACAGCACCCCATGTACACAAACTGTCCTGCTATTTAGAGCAGTGGCAGAAGTTACTATACTCAGTCACATCCAATCTTTACGTCAAAGTTACACATTTATCAGCCATTTTAGATCAAATGAAAGACTTTAAGCTAGGTTCCCAGAACTTTAATGAACAGTAGAGAGATAGCTCATCGAACTCACTTCCCCACTTCAAGGAAAAGTTCATCAGGCAGTTACCACGAAATTCGGTGGAACGGTTACGATTTTAAAGCTTTGCAAAGTGCTTAGACCGTAGAAAAAGTTTTAGTCTGCAGGTACAAGCAATGTCAGAATCAACAGTTAACGTTGTCATTCGAGAGCAAATGTTCGCAGCTGTCTCAACAGTTTTTTTAATCAGTTCAAGTCTTAAGCCAACCGGAAACGACTGAAATCCTTACTGCCTTCCAGATAACAATGTAAGACACACCTTAACTAATATTGATGGATTAATAGCTAACAGTATATACTTCGCTACAACACATGCAGTATGCATTACATTCTTACACAGTAATGGCTAATAATTAGCTGAATCTTTTGTGCTCACAAGTGTGAAGGAGAGGAAAGATACATTCTACAACATTTCTACACTTGTGAGTTCTCTTCTAAGTACACATCTCCGGCTTCGAAACTGAGCGCTTATTGTCCACGCTTCGTACTGTGAAATCAAGTAACCTGAAAACACTTTGAACTTTTTTTCCACAGTTCCGCTTCGCTATAAGTGTGTCCACGGCACGGGAAACTGAACTCGGAAGCTCGAACAGTGGAAAAAAATGCAGAACGTCGTTTTGAAAGAACGTTCTACTCGAAGCACAGCACAAAAAGGGCTAAAATGTCCGGCTTTGAACATTGGTATACAGTGGAATAGTAGTCCTATGATACAAGTAGGGAGGTACTCGGAGGTACCTGTAACAGGCGGTAACAGAAACAAAGCGAGGCACCTGACGCACGTGCACACCACGTGGCGGGGTTCGTGTCGCCTTTGCACTCGTCCCTGCGTTCCACTCACAGTCGGCGTCTTCTGGGGGTTCCCCGGCGACGCCGGCGTGGTCGTTGCGAAGTCGGCGCAGGTGGAGGTCGGCAGTGGTGGCTGGCGGTCGTGAATGTGTGTGTGTGGCGGCGCTGGCGCTTCGTACGCAGCAACCACACACGCACACGCATGCTCACGCACTCGTAAACGCACGCATGCAAGCGAGTCAGCGAGCGTACCCTACCTGTGAACGAGAAACGAGGCATGTCACATTTCTGTATATTTGAACGAAGTGAATTCTGCAGGCTGAAAAAAAGATATCAGTGGACAGGTTTGAGCGTGTGTTGCGTAAATCTCTCTCTGTACAAGCAGCGCAGAATTTGAGTAGAGACAAAAGCTTTCCACCTTCTTCAGTATCGCCTCTTGACGATATGCCAAACTTGGAAAGCTCGAGTCTGTACTCACACTCAGTGCTTTTAAGTTATACAAAATTCTGAGTTTTGTAATTATTCAAAATTATTTACTACCACAAGGATCAGTGCTGTTACCATTCCTTCATGCGCAAGAAAAGAAACCGCTGTTGACAGACGTAACTGAACGTCCGTGACAACACACAACGTTTTTCTGAACCAGGACCCGAAGAGGGTCATGCAGGCATCACGTTTCGTTGACATGGTGGCTGGAGGGATGACCTGAAGGAGGGGCTGGGCACGGTTTTAAGGAACCAACTGGCTTTCATCTCGATGAATGATGGTGACTGACGACAGTCGATTCTATGTGGGAGGACGTGCACCAGGTATGCGAGAAGCTCGAGAAAATAGAAAGCATGGGGTTGAATGAATTGCAGCAGAATGATGCGTGGAGCAGTGATGAAGGTACGGCTGCTACATAGGGTCTGCTGAAAAGCTTTCGGGATTCCTAGGTATGAAAGAAAGGAAGGAGGATTAGGGTTTAATGGCATTGTGTATGACTCTACAGCTGGAACTCGGTAAGGGTGCGGATGGTATTAAATGTGTGTTGGTCCAAAGGAACCATTGTGTGTTTTTCTATTGATGGATTAGACAAAGTACAAAAAATATACTTTTGGATTGCAGGACTGAGGTTTGAGCTACTCCGCTTCAAAATTTTAGCCCAGTCTGAACCACTGCACTAACTTCTTTCTTAATTGTGTGTAAATCACGAGCTAATGATTAGGAATGAAAAAAAGTGGGCTATGATGGAGACGAGGAATTGGAACACCTTACATACAGAATGATCGGCAGGAAATGATGCCTGAGTGAGTAAGGATGGGAAAAGCTCATATGGACATACGGCTAGAAATGTGTTCCAATGCAGGTGCACTTACTTGAAGGGCCGGCCGAAGTGGCCGCGCGGTTCTGGCGCTGCAGTCTAGAACCGCGAGACCGCTACGGTCGCAGGTTCGAATCCTGCGTCCGGCATGGATGTGTGTGATGTCCTTAGGTTAGTTAGGTTTAACTAGTTCTAAGTTCTAGGGGACTAATGACCTCAGCAGTTGAGTCCCATAGTGCTCAGAGCCATTTTACTTGAAGGTGGAGATAAGATCTTAGACAGTGAAAGTGTCATTGAAAGCACACATGAGAACACTTAAGAATATTCTATACATACAAGTGCTTCAGTGACAGGGTTGCAGCTAATGGTCGGTACCGGATCAGCCTGAACGTATATCCAATGCCAATTTTCAGCCAATCTAACTGTAAATATGTTTGTGGTTATGAAGCTTCCTGGCAGATTAAAACTGTGTGCTGGAACTTGGGATCATTGCCTTTCGCGGGCAAGTTCTGTGAGGACGAGGCGTGAGTCGTGTTCGGGTAGCTCTGATGGTAGAGCACTTGTCTGCGAAAGTCAAACGTCCCGACTTCGGGTCTCGCCTCGGCACACAGTTTTAATCTGGCAGGAAGCTTCATATCAACGCATACTCCGCTGCAGAGTGAAAATCTGATTAAGTTAGTGGTTAGTCCGGATTATTTTAGTGTGTTCATAAGTGTGATAGATGAGATGGTGAGCAGAGTCGTGGCGTCATGATTTCAACTTTTCGACGAGTTTCTGCTTCTGTTGAAGCAATATCGCCTGAAGATCACGAGTAGGAAATTCATCGAAACGTTGGGAATACACGACGTCAGGACTCGGCTGATAACCGTAGAAAATTTCATCATTGAAATTCGCGGAGAAAGAGGACATCCCCATGTTGTGTGGTATTCTAAAATAAAGCGCATGCGCTGACAGAGGGAAAGAGAACGCTGGCAACGTGCCGTTCGTTGTGAAGACGCCTGTGAAAGGCCAGGTGGGGTCGTACAGTCCACGATCGACAGCGGTAAATGAATCACCGGAGCGCAGGCATAGCCGTTTAATTGGGCGGTCCGGTCGGACAGGAAACGGACGTTTTATAATTTTAAACGACGCGCCGGACGGCCGAGTTATTGCCCGGCAATTACCCGAGGTAACGACCAGGTGTCGCCAGAGCAGCCTACCAGGAAGACCTGCCTAGCATTGCGATAGGCGCCAAGAGCGGCGGGCGGTCAGAAAATTCGAGGCTCGGTTGTGGTCTGGCGACTTCAGTGGTCGACTGCGGAGTACTAAATAAAATTCGGCAAGGTGGAGGGGTAAAACACATGCGGCGAAAAGTTATCTACAACTTGTACAGAATATAACTGCAGTTATACGACACTCGCTGAATATGGAAGACAAGCAGTGCTTGACAAGGGAGTGAACCGGAGTTGTAGCCTCTCCTCGATTGTTGTTAATTCTGTACATTGAGCAGTCAGTATAGGTAGACAAGAACGGAATTAAAATTCACAGTAAAGAAATAAAAACTTCGCGGTTTGGAGTTGAAACTGTAACTTCGTCAGAGTTGGCAAACGACTTGGAAGAGCAGTTAAACGGACTGGAAAGTCACTTTAAAAAAAGGTTAAAAGGTGCATATCAACAGTAGTAAAACAAGGTGAGGTGATAAAGAGACCAGGAAACGAGACACTAAAAGTAGGCGATGACTTTTGCTATACGGATATTAAAATGACGATGGCCACAGCAGAAATGATGTAAAATTCATATATTTATTTACTTTTAAGAAGAGAAAGGCCAATGATCTCTTGAATGCAGGTGCACATCAGGCTAAAACTGTCACGGGAATAGGCGATATCCCGCGAGTAATAAGGATAAGCAGAATGTGTGTACGTTGAGAATTTGACGAGAGGGTTGCAGTTGCGATGACCACTCTGTCCGGCTGGCTCAGTTGTCAGAGCATCTGCATAGTAAGTGGGAGACCAGAGTTCGAATCCCGGTTCGGCATAAACTTTCAGATTTCCTCATTGATTTTAATTAATGCCTACTCACAGCCAACGTCTGTAATTCCTTTGTCTAGTAAGAAAAGGATTTTCGAATACGATGAATTTGTTAATATCGTGTGTAAATACAACTGTTATAAAATCTTTCATGAAGATATTCGTTTACAGGATAGTCTTGTACGGGAGTGCAACGTGGTCCCTAAGCTGTTACACAATAAGAGATTAGATGCGTAGATCGAAGAACTGATGAGGTACTCGCTCGTGGGGAAGAAACTGTGGCCTTCAAGAGGGTATCGGTTCATTGGATACTTCCTGGTGCATCAAGGAGCCGTCACTTCCTTAAAAGAGGGACGTGTGGGGCTAGAAAGGCACTATGTACATTGGATTAGGATACCAGAATCCAAGACTGCAAGAGGAACTGATACTGATACAGTTGAAAATGTCTACAATAAACAATGTTAGAAGAGAAAGATGTCAGGGAGAGATGTTATTTTAAATAACTAATTGTTTGTGGCGATTCTTAATTCCATGTTATAATAAAGAAATTAACCAGCACCAGCTTGGTCTGCATTTTTTAAATAAAGCACAGTGAGTTTCAATGTTTATCCTCAGTACTCTGAGAATATATTTGTTTTAAAGGTAGGTGTGTGTGTGTGTGTGTGTGTGTGTGTGTGTGTGCGCGCGCGCTTTTTTTGTGCCGCAGTCGTCATTCAGGTCTGCTGTGACAAAAATGGTGTAGTGCTGCTACCGTCAACAGAACTGCTGTCAGTTACGGCGGTGGAAACTGGAGCACACTAACGGCAAAAGTTGCACTGTATGAAGATGGGCACAGAATCCGGAACACAATGTTATTAAGAAAGTCAGGCTGCAGGAATTGTTCCTGGTTTACGACTTTTTGTTCTGATAGAAGTTACAGGTGAAGCTTACGGATTGTGAACAAGATACTTGTCCCGGCTTGTTTACTAAAAGAGGTCGTTTTGTGTACCTATTGGCCTTTTACTATGTGTGCGCCATCTCGGTGGGGCTTCAGCAAGCCCCTTCAAACGGGAGAGTCTGGAGGCGGTCCACTCACCTGCTAGTGCACGCCGCCCCACGCCGCCTCGCCCCACCGCTCCTAGTTGTTGTCGCCGCCTCCACCCGCCGCCCCCGCCTGCTGCTGCTGCTGTTGCTGCTGCTGAGCCGCCGCCGCCGCAGCCGCCGCCGCTGCCGCCTTCTGCGCCTGCGCCTGCTTCTCTTGCTCGTTCAGCTCCTTGATGGCCTGTATCTCCTTTTTGAGCTTCATGCGCCTGTTTTGGAACCAGATCTTGATCTGGCGCTCCGTCAGACAGAGCGCGTGCGCCATCTCGATGCGCCTCCGCCGCGTCAGGTAGTGGTTCGTGTGGAACTCCTTCTCCAGTTCCAGCGTCTGGTAGCGTGTGTATGTCTGCCGGCCTCTTCGGCGCAACCCGTTGGCGCCTGTGAACACAGAAACGTACGTAGGGATTAGCGGGTGAATTTAGAGTTCCTCGCTTAATCGTGCGTCGAAGTCTCCAACGACACAACGTGCAAACAGATAAACTCCTTTACTTAGACACTTCTTAACAAAGAAGTTGGCTAACCTAACGGGCCTTCATTAAATTTGACCATTAAATACTAACTCCTCCGCCGTACATGATCATGCACTCACGCTAAGCTAATGAGAATTGGCATCACGACCATTGCATAGAAAAATCTCTCTCCATTTTCTTGATGTAGAATGGTTTCATTATGAGAATTTCTTAATGACTACTCGATAAAAAACTATTTCTTAGTCAAGGAAAGATACGTTAAGGAAACAGAAATACGGAGATACTGCCTGTTCTGATAACTCAGAAATTTGTGACCACGAAACGTATAAACAACGGACTTCTCTTGAAAGTAAAGTTTTTAACAAAGAAAAGCACTAAAAAATTAGTTAACATAAACTCTAAGAAGAAAATTTCGCTTCAACAGAAGCACTATACTATATGCATACATGTAGTGTGGAGTAAATTTTAATACCAGAGAGAAGTCATTTCCTAAGAGCGTTATCACTGTATTTTGCTATAGTGTATATGCAATAACACTAAAATTGCAAATAGTGTTCACGACAAGGTAAGTGGTTAACACACAGTATTCCACACTTATTAGGGTGGAAAACTACAAGTAAATCTATATTAGTTCTTTACCTTCATTTCATCATCGACGCACAGTATGGTTATTTCATAGGACAATTTCATTTTACAGACGTTTATTTGGCATATTAAATACGTCAATTATGTCACCTTACTGGAAAAATACAGCAAGCATCTGTATGATGTAACAACAAGTGTTGCTTCTCACTTTTTTCCGACGCATTCATCGTCGTTGCGGGCAGTGTCCATCAATTACTTCTATAAGTATTTACAGACAACGGTGTATCCTTAGATTATTTGCAAATGATTTGCTACAGAAGTGTCGTCTCTGATCAGTGTTAAATGGTGTAAAACTATTTTGGGCATTAGGCCTCGTAAGTTTGTCACAGTAATACCAATAATAAATAAAACTGACGCTTTGAGCGTCTAAGCAGCTGGCATTTTCAAGGAGGCGAAACTGCCACAAAATGCAGTACCATCATCCTGAAGATAACAGCTGCAAAGATTGTAAGTAAAAACGCGGTTTTTGGTCGTGGTTGAATGAAGGCGACATTTTTCTACTTAAGCCTGTCTGTGAATATATAAACAGTTCTGGCGTAAATAAACTACTTTCCAGGGTTTACCGTAAGCAAACTCCATCAGTCGGAAAAAGGCAGCGAAAGACATTCTCTGAGCAACCGTTCGTGGTAGTTTGAGTAAAAATGTTTCTCTTTGAGATCATTTACAAACAGTAACATTTTCATTGCAATTAGCCATCGCAATCGGCAGTACAGATTTCCTTATTTTCATGCCTATGACGCCTTGCTCTGGGTAAACACAGTAAAATGGCTTTTTTAAGCCGATACTAGTTGTTCTAATAAATTCTACAGCTTTATTCAACTACAAACCAAATCGATGTTTCTACCGTCCTCGCAGCTATCAGCTTCAAACCATTGCAGTTTTGCGGCCGTTTAGTCACCTTGAAGAGGACCGCTACGTAGACGGTAGCAACGTCAGTTTTGTTTACGGGTTGTTTTTAGATTTCTTTCAACCATACACACAACAGACGTTTCTACTGTCTCTGCAGCTATGATCTTCAGCTTTTAAATGGTAAAAGGTTTGTAGTAATTTCACCGTCCTGAAGAGGACGGATACAAAGATGGTCGAAACGTCGATTCTGCTTACGGCTGTTTTTGGTGTTAGAAAATGAGACGGCCTAGCACCCAAAGTGATGTAATTAAGAAAGACGTTTTGAGCTCCTCTGCTGACGACACTCGCTCAGTATAAAGTGTAATTTTGCGGCAGTCTTTCTGTAGCGTGGGTGAGACAAGCGATGTAGACGGGTGAAAGAAATCTCTATAGAGAGGTCTCGTAGCGCCCGGCGCGTATACTGCGCACAGTAAGCTACGGCGGGCCTTGACAAGGCCGTAAGATAAGCTTCCAACACTGGCGCGCGCTTACGCACTCGCACAGTGGAGTGTGGAGTTTACGACGCGGCGGCGGCAGCGGCGAGCACGTGTCGTGTCTGGCGCCTATTTGCCGGCGAGCAGCGGCCGGCCGGCTGGAGGAATTATGTGAAGGATTCCGGAGCGGGGCTCTACGTCATCTGGATGGCCGGCGTGGAACAACAGCTGCCCGGGTAGAACAAGGGAGGCAGTTACACGGTATACGACTGCACGTCTCTGGAGCGGCAACGAGTCCACACGTAATGAGTTATGAGAGATACCGTTCTTAGTGCTCTTCGCTTCGTAATGATTCTCATGCTCAGCGAAGGGACACGTCTTCCATCGCGTCGTCTCGTTTATTTAGACGTGGGTTGAGACAGTATTCGCTCGTATCTCGATGATCTTTTCTTAGGAGCGGATATGTTTGTCGACTGTTTTAGGAATGTACGGTCTCTGACATTTTAACAGTAAACAACACTGTAATTTAGTACGCCTCTCTTGTAGCGTGTGCCACTGCAGTTGATGAACATCACCGTGGCGTTTTCACACTTACTAAATGAACCTGTAACGTACTGCCCTTCTTTGGATCTTTTCTATTTCCCCGCCAGTCCTGCCTGATACCGATTCCATACCAACGAGCAATGTTGGTCGAATAAGGCTTTTTATGAGCCACCTCCTTTGAGGGCGAACTACACCTTCCGAGGAATCTTCCAATGAATCTCAGGTCTGTTATCTCCCGTATCTGCGATTAGTTTTATGTGATCGTTCCACTTTAAATCGCTCCTTGCGCTTAGTTACAAATATTTATGGTCCCGGTGGAGGTTTGACTCCTCCTTCGGGCGTGTGTGGGGGCGTGTGTGTGTGTGTGTGTGTGTGTGTGTGTGTGTGTGTGTGTGTGTGTCCTCAGGATAATTTAGGTTAAGTTGTGTAAGCTTAGGGACTGATGATCTTAGCAGTTAAGTCCCATAAGATTTCACACACATTTTGAACAAATATTTAATACATGTGAGTGGTCATTGTTCGGCAGTCGTTTAATCATACAATGGCGGGTCATTCGGCCTTTTTATATGCGTTTGGTTGCATTTGGTTTTATTCTGAGGGTTAATCACCAATCAGCACCAAGCGACGATTCTCTGAGGCCTTCCTGCATTCGCCACAAAATTCTGGAGTCGTGTCTTTTCTGTATACAGCAGCGTCGTTCGGGAAACACTCGTGGAACTTCCGATGTTAGGACCGGTGCACATACTTATTTGAAAATAGTGTAGAGAGCTTTGTTGGGACGTGGATATGTTCGTAAATATCTCCCTCTACAAGAAAGTAGAAAATGTAGTGTTAACATGGTTTAACATATACGCTATATTTTAAAGAAAGGTGACAGCCACCTTTGAAACACGCTGAGGCTCTTGTCCATCCAGTAGATGGGATTGCTTGTGGGGGAAGGTATCATTAAGCACTCCGTCATCAGGCCACAAGTGGCCCATCGGGACCATCCGACCGCCGTGTCATCCTCACTGAGGATGCGGATAGGAGGGGCGTGTGGTCAGCACACCGCTCTCCCAGTCGTTATGATGGTTTTCTTTGACCGGAGCCGCTACTTTTTGGTCGAGTAGCTCCTCAATTGGCATCACGAGGCTGAGTGCACCCCGAAAAATGGCAACAGCACATGGCGGTCCGGATGGTCACCCATCCAAGTGCCGGCCACGCCCGACAGCGCTTAACTTCGGTGATCTGACGGGAAAGGAATCATTACTGTCATTATATGTATGTATATCCATTTTTGTTGTTATACATATTTTTCGTCGTCTTTCAAAGTGGGCAACATCGGTCTTTCTAGAATTGGACTGTGAGTGGGAATAGTGGCTGTCAGTTAAGAGTACTTGGGAGAGGATCATAAGTCCCGGCATTTCACGACTATCGAGGGAAACCATTCGAACTTCGTAGGCAGTGGGGGGGGATGGGAAACTTGTTAATTTATTTGTGCGGAAATTTTATTCATTGATACGCACAAGAGTGGACGTGTGCATATGTGTGTTTATGTATGTGGTGGTTGCATGTGTGTGCGTTGTATTTCTGTGAACACGCCAGTCGAGACAGGGAGTGAAATAGTTCAGCTACTGGCTTGTGGCGAGTGTCGATGCGCGTCCAGAGCGATGGCAGCGTGATGGCCCGTCCCCCCAGCCAACGTTTAGCCGAGAGCCGTCGCTGCGTCCTAATGGGAGAGGCTTTGATTGGCCGCCGCACCCGGCCGGCCGACAGGTTCTGCCGGATGTTTGGAATTTCTCAGCAGCCGCTGCCTACAGCGCCGCTTCCATATCTCATCTCACCCGCCACAGCTGGCCCCACTCCTCAGACCAGCCAGGTGTTGACGCGGCAGAGTTCAGTTTACTATTGGGAGTCGGACTTCGCTGATGTCACTTTTATAGTTCTCGGTAAATTCAGGAATAGCGCAGCTCAAAATGTCGCAAGTGTGCTAATAATATATTTCAAGCACTTGATACCCCCAGAGCTCGTAAATATAAAGTCACTATCCAACGCCAAAAGCTGCTGGTAAAAGTTTCTCTATTGCACACAAAGTTTCGATCCGGAGACCATCGCCAGATAACTTAAAATATTCACGACAGCTTACGAGATCGTGTCAAATCAGACACCAAATGATGCAAAATCCAATATTTCAGAACAGTGACGAATCATGTTATTCGAGGCCTTTGGTTCTGTAAGCACTTACATGCTGTTTTAATTATTTTACACCTGATAGGATTCTATGGACCGTAACTGGTTGTATCACAAAGGAATTTTTATCATCAGCTCTTGGCGGTGGATCGTGATGCTAATAACACTACAAATACACTGATAGAGAAAACCGCAAAATTAAAAAAACTATTAATGTGATGAAATTTCGGGAATACGTTTGTATAGGCAACATATTTAAGTGATTAATATGCAAGATCACAGGTTAACGTAAGCGCGATATAAGCCATTGCAAATGTGAAATGTTGGTACATTAATAACCGGTGTAAGCGCCAGAACGTTGAATGCAAGCATGCAAACGTGCATCCATTGTGTGGTACAGGTTGCGAATGTCAATTTATGGGATGGAGTCCCACGCCTATTGAACTTCGTCGGTCAATAGAGAAACGCGTAATGCTGTTTGTAAATAACGCTTGAGTTATTCGATGTTAACCCGTATGTGCTCGATTGGACACAGATCTGGTGATCGAGCAGACTAAGGCAACACGTGGACACTCTGTAGGATGTTGGGCAACAGCAGTGGTATGTGGTCAAGCGTTATCCATTTGGAAAACACGTCATGCATGTCGCGCAACAGGCCGAGTCACCAGACTGACGTACGAATCTGTAGTTATGGTGCGTGGGACAGTCACGAGGTGGCTCCTACTGTCAGACGAAATCGCACCCCTGACCATAACTCCAAGTGTAGGTTCAGTGCGTCCAGCACACACAGGTTGGTTGCAGGTCCTCTACTGGTCCACTTCTAAGCAACACACGGCCATCGCTGGCATCAAGCCGAACCGGCTTTCGTCGGAAAAAACAAACCTCCAATCTGCCCTCCAATGAGCTTTCCCTTGACACCACTCAAGTCTACTGACTGTGGTTTGGGGTCAGTGGAATTCACGCTTGATTCGGTGCTGTCCTTGACGTGTAACATTTCCATGTGTCACTGTGGCCCTAATTGCTGCTCAGATTGCTCCAGAGGCGTACGCCGAAGACGATGGTCTTCTCTCTCGGTAGTGTCATGTGCCGGTCCGGAGCCAGGTCGTCTTGTGACCTTACATACTGGTGAACACCTCTGACAGCAGTCACGTACAATGGCTTCATTGCTGCGAAGTCTTTCTGCAATATCGCAGAACAACATGCAGCTTCTCGCAGCCCTATTGGACGACCTCGTACGAACTCAGCGAGGTGTTGATAATGGCGTTTGTCGCCTTAAAGGCATCCTTGATTAACACTAACTCATCACGTCTAATCACAAAGATAAGTGAAGCTTATTAACATTAAAGAAGCAAACATGATTTGTTTCCTCTTACTGGATCCGCTCTTATGCGACTGGCGAGAAATTTCAATAGGTGCCTCTTTGGTTTCGCGGTTTTTCTTTTGTGTCAGAGTATATTGGAAGAAATGTGATTCGTGCATAGTGACTATCTCGAAAAGTAAAGGCATCGCTGTCGTACTACTGACAAGGGAACCTCCCCATCGCACCTCCCTCAGATTTAGTTATAATTTGGCACAGTGGATAGGCCTTGAAAAACTGAACACAGATCAAGCGAGAAAACAGGAAGAAGTTGCGTGGAACTGTGAAAAAATAAGCAAAATATATAAACTGAGTAGTCCATGGGCAACATAGGCAACATCAAGGACAATGTGAGTACGCTAACGCCGCGGTCCCGTGGTTAGCGTGAGCAGCTGCGGAGCGAGAGGTCCTTGGTTCAAATCTTCCCTAAAGCGAAAAGTTTACTGACTTTATCTCTGCACAGTTATGATCTGTCCGTTCGTTCATGGACGTCTCTGTTCACTGTAATAAGTTTAGTGTCTGTGTTTTGAGACCGCACCGCAAAACCGTGCGATTAGTAGACGAAAGGACGTGCCTCACCAATGGGAACCGAAAACATTTGATCCAGGAAAACACGTCTGATATATTCTATTCGACACTGGTGACGGCATGTGCGTCACATCACAGGAATATGTTGTCGACCCACCTAACCTGCACACTTGGCGTATCGGTAAAAAGATTCTTCTACCTTGCCCGCTTTAGGTTTTCTTATGGATGTGATAATCACTCCCAAAAAAGTGATGAAAACATACGAGTGTGTCACATAAACTCCAACAAATGAAAGCAACAGTTTGAGTCGCACAGTTTTCTCTGTGCGCTGTCAAAACATTTGTTTTTAACGTTTTCAAATTTTTCCGTGTGTAGACCGTCAAATCCTGCATATGTCCAAGCAAATCTGAACATGTCCTGGAATTTTGGAGAGCGAAGTTGATTATGTGTGAGTGCCTGAACTTTAATAATTGTCTGAAAAAAAAAATTAAACTATTGACTCGAGGGAAGACTTGAACCCAGGACTTCTCGTCCCACAGCTGCTCGCGCTAACCACGGGACCACGGCGCTCCTAAGCTCAGGTCTCCTTTGATGTGGCATATCTTGCACATGGACTACTCAGTTTGTATATTTTGCTTATTTTTTTCATAGTTCCACATAACTTCTTCCTGTTTTCTCGATTCATCTGTATTCAGTTTTTCAAGGCCTATCCACTGTGCCAACTTAAAACTAAATCTGAGGGGGGTGCGATGGGAAGGTTCCCTTGTGAGAATCCAGTGGAGCAAAGTCCGCTCCAAGCGCGCTCCTGCGTTCTTAAGAGTGGCGCGGAACGTTACAAGGTTTCCCGCCGCAGGTGAGTCCGCGGACAAGCGGACCGCGACCCGGGAACCCGCACAGTAGCCGCGCTGGCTGCTGCGCCGTCCGAGGTCTTGTTCGCGTTGCCGGAGTCCCGGGATCGTAAACCAGCGCCGGCGGAGCTGGCCGGTGCGCGGTACACGGCCGACGGCGCTCCGGTATTCCATTAGGGGCGCCGTACACAGATGCCGACTCGATAGTCCCGCCGTTTCAGGTGGGCGCTACGAGTTAATCAGCCCGCGCTCTCCAGCGTCCTCACCAGCGGACTCGCTTTCGGGAGGACGTTTGTTCAAATCCGCGTCTAGCCATCCAAAGTTTTCGCAGTTTACCTTAATAACTTAAGGGGAAGATGTAAAAAGTTGTATTTGAAATAGACGGCGTAGATTTGTTTCGCCATCCTTCCCCAAGGTAAACTTGTACTCCGTCTGTAATGACCTGGTCGTCGACGCGACGTTAAATATTAACCTTGTGTTGCGTTATTTTTTGCTCTGAGCTGGGTGGAAGTCCTTTGGAGACGCTCTTCTGACACCATTTTATGCTGATAAGAATAGCTGTCGGTGGATAAATGTTTCTCAAAGTTTTTCCCTGTCACATTTATTTGCAAACTCAAATTTTCACCTGTCTTACTAGTAGGGTGTGGTATTTTCGTGTGTAGTTGGCCAAATTATGTCAGAGCAACCTCGAAGCTCGTGTTCATGTTTCTGCTTAGAAACATCAGTAGCTATCATGCTTCCGCTAGATTTGTTTTTCCGTCATCAGTCTTTTGATTGGTTTGAAGCGGTCACCACAAGAATTCGTCGTCTGTGCCAACCTCTTCATTACAGACTAGAACTTGCGCACAACATCCTCAATTATTTGTTCGATGTATTCTAGCCTCTGCATAAAATCTTGTCTGTGTTAGACAGCGTCAAATCGGAAGATAAAACTCGAGCTTTCGAAGATTATTACCATGGTCAGGAGATGACTGTTACGTCCTGCCGAGGAAAATGATATTCTTCGAAAGCTCAATATTAAAGCCGATTTGACGAGGTATTAACCGAGAGATGTTATACAGGGATGTGTCCCTAAAGAATTTAGATTTCGTATTGTGAACTGTGGGAATTATTCCTTCATAAAACATGTCCTATTATTTTGTCCCTTTTTCTTGACTGTTATTCGCACGTTCCTCTCCTTAACGGTTCTGCGGGGACCCTCGTCATACCTTATCCCCCTAATTTCCGACGTCTTTCTGTAGCTCCACATCGCAAGCGCATTCTTTCCCTTTTTTCTCACAGACCATGTCTCCCTTCCGCAGTGTGCTCCAATCGTACATTCTCAAAAATTTCTTACTCATATAAATTTGATAACGGTTGACTTCTTTCAGCCTGGAATGCCATTCAGGCTGTGCTAGTGTTTTTAACGTCCACCTTGCTTCATCCATCACGTATTATTTTGCTTGTAAGGTAGGAGAATATCTTTAAATCGTCTTCTTCGTCCTCCCATGTTTAGTCATTCACCATTTCTCTCGTTTCTGCTAGTCTTCACATTTTGATGTTTCTTCACTTTATTCTCGATCCGTACTTTGTGCTCGTAGGACTGTTCATTCGATTCAACAGGTCCTGCTGCTCTTCGTGGGTTAACTGTGGGTAGCAATATCGTCAGCGAATCTTACACCGGATGGCTGAAATTTACCTTTCTCCTAGCGCTCTCCCATCGAGAGTCCTTTCCATGGATCAATACGGTTACAGACACTGTCCTAGTTAAAACTGTTATTGAACATTCCGATCTTAAATGCTACTTTGATGACAGAATCATAATAGGTAGAAACATGGTACAAAAGTTTTCGTTGCATCTGACACGTTCGCCTTCTACTTTGAGGCTGTGTTGGTAAAAGCAGTTCGGTCGCAAGCCAGGTATTTAACGTCGTCAAAGAAGCTGCCTAGGTCAGAATGTGCAACAATGGTAACTGGTAATAAACAACCTTTTTAAGTTTTCGTTTTTAAACATATGAGAAGCTTTATTTTGGGAACCCTATTTAGTTTACCAAATGCACACGAGACTTTCCTCTCTTGTCTTCATTTTTTTTCCTGGGAATAAAGTGATGGTATTAAACAGCTCTAAATATAAAAACTCATCGTAAGTTCTAAGACATCAAACTTAATCTCAGTTGCTTGCTCTTCCACATGTCAGTTATTCATTATTTTAGTCCTATTGTGAAGAATTTTTATGATTCAAAAATGGTTGAAATGGCTCTGAGCACTATGGGACTCAACTTCTGAGGTCATCAGTCCCCTAGAACTTAGGTTTAAATAGTTCTAAGTAACCTAAGGACATCTCACACATCCGTGCCCCAGGCAGGATTCAAACCTGCGACCGTAGCAGTCGCGCGGTTCCGGACTGAAGCGCCTAGAACCGCTCGGCCACAGGGGCCAGCGAATTTGTATGCTTGAGGACTAAAAATTAGCTTTCTCAAATATTGTGCTGTAAGAGATGTTCCTGTCAGCACTCGACCTCTCACTAGAACGAGGATGGCAAGTTCTTTGAGGAGTACACTATCCCCAATACTATACTGGTGACCTCGAAATCGTACAGGCTGCGCGGGGAATAGCGGCGCGGTCTGAGGCGTCTTTGTCAGGTCCGGGCGGCTCCCCTCGTCGGAGGTTTGAGTCATCCCTCGGGCGTGGGGGCGCGCGCGCGCGCGTGTGTGTGTGTGTGTGTGTGTGTGTGTGTGTGTGTGTGTGTGTGTGTGTGTTCCTTAGCGACAAGTTACTAGTGCTTGGTATTGTTGATTCTATTCCGAATATTTTTGCTCCTTCCTCCCTCGGCAACAAAATGAAATCTCCTTGAAACGTTCATTTCTATAAAAAAAAGTTCCTGTTGTGTTTACGAACGAGTTTATTGAGTATCAGGGTGTCGTGCCTCGCGTCGCGGTATGCGGCATCTACAGCTGGGAGCTACGGGCAGACATGATGTTGGGGTCGCACGCCATTTGCGGGGCGCGGGAACGCTATTGGCCGCACGGGGAGAACCGTGCGGCGGAGCGGGCAGCGGCGAGGAAGAACGGAAGGAAGGAATAAAGGAGCGACAGAAGAGGAAGAGGAAGCGATAGGCCGCCGACGGAGGTTCGGCCATGTTGAGGCGGAGGGACGGCCGGCCGGGTCGAGATCAGCTCCTCAAGGACGACCGGTGTACCTCAGAGAGAGAGAGAGAGAGAGATAGAGAGAGAGATCAGAGTCCGGACGGCCACACCCTGGACCCACGGGTTCGAAAGAGTAGACCGATCAGAGAGGAACGGCGCGTCACACGAGGAGCTGGGTTCGATATCCAACTGGCTACTCTCGCCATTGACGGACTTCAGTTGAATCGTTGGATGGTCAGATCACGGGCTGGCGACGGGGATGGGGTGACCGTGACAGGTCGCCTGAGAGTTTATGCGTCATTCCCCTTATTTCGCTACACACCGTGATGGCTTGCGGGCCGGCCGCTTCAGCCCGGAACCGCGCGACTGATACAGTCGCAGGTTCGAATCCTGCCTCAGGTATGGATGTGCGTGATGTCCTTAGGTAGGACTGACGACCTCAGATGTTGAGTCCCATGGTGCTCAGAGCCATTTGAACCATTTTTGATGGCTCTCGGAGTATCGTTGTAGGTGGAGGTGTCAACATCAGGGAACGGTTAGAAGTGAGACCTAAGGACCCTAGCAGACACATGGTCCACTTTGTGAATGGACATGGTCAACGCATTTACATCGCATGTACCTCAGTGGGGAGAAACGTTCCCCTAAGCACGCCAGAATACACTGCACATTTTTCGCACAGGTCAGACGACGATAAGAGACATACGACCAGCTATACAACGCGATTACAGCATGTTAAGGAGTCTACAGTGCGGGTACACCATCTCAAAGGCCCTGCACCTTCCGTACTTCAAAGAACGACGTAGTGGACTTGACATGAGATAACGAACAATCCATATGTCAGACAGCTCAGAGGAATGTGGCGAAACTGACCCAAGCAATAGAAATAATGGTGATGAGTGCTTTGACCAAATCGTCTGGTACATAAGCGCTGACAGGTTGTTGTACCTATGGTCACGTAAGACATGTACAGAAATAAAAGAAAATAGTGTAACAACTAGCATTGGCTCAAGGCTCGAAGTCCAGTCTCATCCATCCTCCCTCCCCCCCCCCTCCCTTCCTAGGTTTTCGTTGCGGGAATCTACAATTGATCTCTATTCTTTCCTATCGTCTTCAAACTTCCTTCACTTTCAATTATTAACATTCTTATTCAAAATCTTAAACATAGCTGAGAAGCAGCAAGTCCGTAAGTCTAAAGAGATTGAAAAATATCAGCCAACCAGTTGCAAAACTAAGGTTTATTAGCCCTTGCCGTAAGTTTAGGTATTTCTAAAAATACCATCTTCAGAAGGAGTGGGCCTTGTTGCACCACATGATGGTACATTAGATTAGCAAAAGCCGAGCGGCGTTTGTCATATATAAAATTGGCTGCGGCGTAAATTCAAGAGCCGCCACGCCAGTCTGGAATGATAGAGAAGAGAGGGCTGTCAGAAGACGTCAGCTAATCGCATTCAGACCAACCCCTTTCCAGGACGACAACGCGACAGGAGCGGCTCCTGAAGAAAGAGGACATAAAGCCCCAATGACTGGTAACGGCCCAGTTACTTCGCTTGTACGCCATATGTAGCATAGACTTGGAACAGTTTATACCGAAGAGGATTGTTTATTTCGTACGTCGCCCTTTGCTTGCAACACATTTGTGTTACCGCAAAATTTGAGTATTGTATCTACCCTTTTTGTAAGAAAACCCATTAATACGACTGGTTTGATTGTGTGTCTAGCGAGCTGAGTATTCAGGCTTACTAGACACCACAAAATTGACAAAATAATTATCCCAAGCCATGGCTTTAGATAGCACCCAGACGACATTTAGCGTACTTCAGAATGAATGCTAATTAGAAAATGCCCCGCGTAGAGCTCTTGTCAGCGTAAAATTGTCACAGGAGCCACAAGATAAAATATTTGGGCCAATTATGTGTACATCATGCTACAATCTAATAATAATTATTGGTGTTAATTTTATGTATGACAATAACCACTTCAGCTAATCTAATGTACTATCATGTGGTGTAACAGCGCCCACGCCTTCTCAAGAAGGTATTTTTAGAAATACCGAAACCTAGGTCAAGGGCTTATAAACCTTTGTTGTGCAATTGGTTAGCTGACGTCTTTATTCTTATTCAACATTCTCCATTTCCGTTACTTTAATTTTTCTCTGTAGCTCATTGCTATTACCTCGGCTTTTTATTGCGGAAAACGATATTTGCTGGTAGTAAGAAACAATCTCTCCGACCTGTTTTTAAAATACTAGACGACAGGTCTCTAAATAAGTGACAAATGAAATTAAATGAACATACACGTCGTGGCCCTGGAATCTTAGTGGCTGGAGTAGAATTGTCTTCAGTGGAGAGTACCGTATCCAATTAAGTCCCGATGACAAGCGAAATCCGTCGTTGTCGCTCGCCACACGGTCCGACAACCAGTGACTGTGGTCTGGGGTAGCGTTTCTTTTCATAGCTGGACCACATTAGTTCTCATCCGCGACACACTTCCAGCACAACAGTATGTCGACAATATGCTACACCCTACTTTGTTGCCCTTCAAGACAAGCCACCCAGGGCTTACATTTCAGTAAGATAAACTCTCACCATGTGTCAACGGGCGTTGTTGAGAGGTGGCATGAGCCCCATCTCATATTTCTATCTTACGATTTTCCTCTCCAATTGCATGCGGTGTAAAGTTGCTATTCCTTCATACGCGGACTTCCCACGCAGCGTCTCTCGTCACCTGGGTGGTCCGGTGACAGGCGGGCTCTGCTAATCCTGAAAGGGTAAGCCGACGGGTGTGAGGGAGTCGAGTGAATGCTTTCCAGACGCCGACATTGTAGAATAGCGGCGGAGACACGCTCGCAGGGGCCTGAAGTAGCGGCTGGGCTAGAGGTCCCGGTACTTCGCAGAAACTTAGCGAAAACACTTTCTGGCGGGCTAGCAGCGAGGCGTGGGAAAGACTTGTGTACCCAGGCAGTTTTGGCGGGCAAATTCCCGCGATTTCTGCAAAATCGTAACTGTGATTGGCTTGGTCACGGCATAGCTCCGTGACGTAGCAAAATCGGCGCAGAAATTGGCGCCAAGAATCTCCATTGGTGGAATGGTAGTGCTCCGGCAGTAGAGTGGAATTTTCCGCCGGTTTTCAAGTTGCTGATTGGAACGGTTAACCACGGCCACTGTCGTGGGGGCGGGAATGTTCGGTGTGTACAGGTGCTCTTGTGGGTAGTCGGCTCTCGCCTTTCGGTCGAAGTAGGTTACAAGACTGAGCTCTCGCTGCGCGGGTCAGCCTGCCTTCCGTTGGCTGTCTAATATACTTTTATTTAATTGTAACTGTTTGACGAAGTTGCTGAAGTTTCGACTTCAACGTAACTTTCCGAGTACAGTTGGCAATTGAGCGTTCTGTGTACAAGAGGTCTATGTTGTCTGTCTTGAGCAGTTTTGGCTAAAGTTGACTGTATCGGAGTTACAGTGTGACTTCGCTTGTTAAAATCAATCACTGTACCGTCAGTGATTGTGTGGCGAGCCTTCTTCGTCTCCCTCAGAGGCGCATTTGTATTGCTAGGAAGTCTTCAGTCTGGAACAACCAGGTCAGGATAATTTGTTTCGTGCTATACTCGCGACATTATCATCAACACGACGGCACGTCGAAGCAACCAGCCATCGCCTCCGGTATGCCAGATAGTGTAATGTACGTCCGCAGCACCGGAAAAGCAGGCATTTTTGCTAGGCGATAATCAGAGCTCAGCAGAGCTCAGCAGAGCGCGCCTGTTCGTCTTTTCTAACTTTGTTCTATCTTGGGTGTTCACTGTCTGAGTTCTCACTAATGTAGCAGCAATTAATGTTGGGTTAGCTGTGTGTCTCTCTTAAGATTTGAGTGGCAAGGAATTGGCTCCACATAACACTTCGTCATAAACCTCACAATCTAGTTTAGGGACAACTTCACCTTCACAGCGTTTGTTTGAGTGTCCAATTTGAGCCAATCTGATGTATTATAAATGTTTCATGTGTTTTGTTTATTATTTTGAGTTTAGTCATAATAAATCATATTGTTATTTTGGACAGAACTTTCATTCTGTTAATCGGTAGAGCAACCCTTTCATTTCTCACTACGTTAATGAAACCTTCCTTTATTTAACTTATTTATCAAATTAAATTATTGCAGGTGCCAAACTCTTTTCTACTCCACTTGCAGGGTTGATTACAGTCAGTTCGCGTATCTTTTTAATCCATGTGCAACAGCAAAAGTCGGAGATAGAATAGGGGGGGGCTTAGAGCATCATTTACATATGTAGATTCTAGAAGAATTTAGTGTTAAACACACTGCTAGCCCCGGCACCTCGCATAAAATGGCGAACTCTCACCATGTGTCAACGGGTGTTGTCATGTTCTTCTTCGTGCTTGGCACATCCTACCTTGGCCAACAAGATCGCCGGATCGACCTAAATTGAGAAAGTTTGGAGCATTATAGGAAGAGGCTTCCACAGAGCTCAGGGTTTTGATGATCTGACTCGCCAATTGGACAGAATTTGGAACAGTATCCTAAGGAGGGCATTCAACAACTGTATCAATCAACGCCAGACCGAATAACTGCTTGCACAAGGGCCAGAGCTGGACCAATGTTTTCTTGACTTAATCTATGAAGGTCTTTCTCTTGAATAAATCGTCCACTTTTTCTAAAAATGTAATGATTTGTCTGAACATGCGCATCTTACCTACCGATTTCCGTTCCATTCGGGTAATTCCTTCGTGGAGCGTCGTCTTCCTTGTCTTCATTTACCCTCTCAAACAACGTTTCATATTGTTTCCATAACAAAATAAATATTCAACGTTCACTGATACTGATTCATTTGCGTGGCAGTTTAACAAAGCAGCACTTTCATTGTCTTACAAAGTGGTGTATTAAAAACTGCAAATTGAGGCAAAAATCTCTGTAATGACTTCCGAATGGAGGCCACAGTATTTACATCCGCAAACTGCGTCGTACCAAAAATGAGACTCAAAAGTGGCAGATTACACGGAAAAGAAACGCCTGAACGAACTTGGAAGGATGCACCAGGATCTCTCTGACGAGAAAATAACAGTCTTTCAAGTATTAAGGTCGCTAACTGGTAGTTAGGAGAATCCGAAAGCTGCGGATGCTCCCGGGGGCGACCAGGTTAATTCGTCAAACAGCCGGGTTGTACGTAGAAACGAGATGGGAGCCGAGATAGCGCCGTCTTAAATGCGTCCGTAATAAGAGCACTGGTTCCCTGCGCTGAAAAACTCGTGGGAGAGCTGATGTATCGGCTCAGGTAGCCAAATGTGATTAATGCACGCCAACAATTTCCCTCCGCAGATATCAGGAAGCACCTGCTTCGGCAACGGAGTGAAAGGAAGTGGAAGAGACGAGCGGATGAGTTAAAAAAAAGGTGGGGGAGGGGGGGGGAAGAAAATAGTAATCACAGCTTGCAAAGGCGAAATTGCTGAACGAGGTTTCCGCCCACGGCGAACATCTGTTTGATGTAGAGAGATGATGCACGCTGATAAGGCTAAGTTATAAACGCTAGTCTGGTAATCTGCCTCATGTTTTCCTAAATTACTGGGCACTGAAGAGAGATCACCGTACGGGAAGCTATGTAGCAAATTAAGGGAATCAGTTTTGCGATCCTGTCACGGTCGCCTTTTTCTTGCGCACAGGTTCGACAGCGTTGCTTCGACACCTATCTATAATTGTTTTGGACAATTTTGATATCAAAAGCAGCTAACATCTTTCTGTGGCTCGATGCATATGAATCCTTAAGAATGTTTCTTTAAATTTTTGATCATACAAATCAACAGCGACTTTGATAATATTCGAATTCGCCGAATTTGGCAGCCATGGAAGAGATGGCATTTCATTACCATGCTTTTCAGAGCAATAGTGGAATGTTTTATTATACATTTTATTAAGTCGTTCAATTTTTGTGTTCTCATCACCACTCACGAACCTGTCCTTGCATCCATCTGGTCTACATAATATCTGGCAATAGCAGCTCTAGATTGAATGGTCCATTAATGGAGTTCCCATTGCACTGTTATGACAGACGTTGTGCTTTCCGAACACACTTTTAAGTATGGTGTCACTTTAAAGACAGTGGCCTCATTAAATGTACCAATTCCCTTTAATACCCTTCCCCATTGTGTGTAGCAGACTGACTTTCCCGCGAACTGTTTAAGCCGTCTTGTCGGTATGAACTCGCTGGAGGGATTAAAGGTCTAAGATTGCTGCAGATAAACATGACGCCACAGTCATCACAGAATGGCGCCAGAGAAAGTTTGACCTTTTTGTGTTAAAACAATTGGCATTTGGAAATTTAAGCTATACAGCGAATTTTATCAGCTTTAGTAGTGGCATCCACATTCTAGTGTTCCCAGTTTGTTACTCTTTTACTTCTGTAATTTGGATTCATTACATACAAGATGCTTAAAAAACAAAGTGTCGGATATTCATACAGGAGGTAGCATTGGACAAAGCTAGAAGAAAAGTTCCGTTAATGATATGTCTGGAAACCAATATCTGTTGAAATATGGGCCAGTCTGTCTTCT
The DNA here is from genome assembly GCF_023898315.1 of Schistocerca nitens. NCBI lineage: Eukaryota > Metazoa > Arthropoda > Insecta > Orthoptera > Acrididae > Schistocerca > Schistocerca nitens. The sequence goes on along the minus strand of NC_064625.1, from coordinate 83,424,021 downwards.
CCTTCCCATCTACCTGCTTCGTAGAAGTGAACATCATAGGTGGTTACCACGCATTCTGACATTTCCTTCGACCCAATTTCGCAGTGAATCGCACTCTGTTTCAAACATACCTGGCTACATGCGGATTGCATCTCATGCATTGGTCACACCCTCTTGGAATTCTGCACAATGTCCACGAGCGGAGACCGATGCCTTTAAAATATCCCCATGGCCAGAAATCCAGTGGATTCTGGTCTGTGAAGAGGCGGCCCCGTTTTCGTCCAACAATTCATCACTCATGAGACGATGCCGTGAGATACCGTCATACGATCCGTGTAGGAAATGGTGTGGTGTCGCGCCGTGCATAAGCCACTGACTTTCTCTCTGCAAGGGTAATGTTCTTTAACAGCGCTAGTAATTCACTGCGCAGAAATCTGTTTGGTAAAGTGCATGCCCCCGTGGCTCTGTCACCAATAATTTGCTGCCCATACACTGATACTGAAGCGATCCCGATGCCTTATATCCATGAACGCTTTGCATCTGCCCACAAGTATATTGATCGTCACGAGAAGACGGCCCATATCACAATACTTATTGGTTTCCAGAAATACAGTTATTGAATTTTTTCTGCTTGTTTGGACCAATAATACATTATGTATGAAATAAGACACACTTTTTCCGACGATACGGTGCTTTTAGCTGGCACCGAAGACGAACTTGCCGACCTGCTAAGGATAGTAAACGACGTTGGACTATCATATGGCTTAGACATCAATCTCATTAAGTGCAAATTCATCATAACTGATAGAGTACGCACGTACAACTCACGCGTTAGAGGAACTGGGAATCGCGCTTCTTTCATCATCTTGGGTCAACCATCTGCGACACGGGAAGCCGTGAAGATGAGATACGAACACGGATGATGATAGACCGAGTGAAATGAAGAAACGTATCAAGATCTGTCAGAACAGAGCGATAATGAACAGTACGAAGATCAGATTTGTTGAAACATTGGGGTTTTCTGTCTTCTTTTACGATTGAGGAAGATATACTTAAAGATCAGAGACAAGCAGGGATTTGATGCTGGCGCAAGATTCTGAGAATAAAATGGGCCGAAAAAAGTAGTATGTGTCCATTGTAAACGAACTTATTACATCCATCTGTCTTTCATATCAAGTGAATCAGAAAAAGAAGTACATTTATTTGGCCGTACTTTGATAAGACTTAGTGTATAGAAGGAATGATCGAGGGTACGAGATCGAGTGTAAGAGCAGTGGACAGGTGGATAGAGCAAATACGGAAGAAATGTGGTAAAATGTAAGTTAATGCGGAGGGGTAAGAACAACAAACCTGTAGTGACCTCTTCGTCCCGGGCACGTGGTTTAAATGTCTGGGCGTAACGATGCAAAGCGATGTGAAATGGAGCGAAGACGTGAGAAATGTGGTAGGGGAGGTGAATGGTCGCCTAAGGTTTATTGGGAGAATTTTAGGAAAGTTGGTTCACATGTGAAGGAGACTGCAAATCAAAAAGTGTGTGAAATCTTATGGGACTTGACAGCTAACGTCATCAGTCCCTAGGCTTAAACACTACTCAACCTAAATTATCCTAAGAACAAACACACACACACACACACACACACCCATGCCCGAGGGAGGACTCGAACCTCCGCCGGGACCATGACTGCAGCGCCTGAGACCGCTCGGCTAATCCTGCGCGGCGAAGGAGACTGCATTTAGGACGCAGGTGTGACCTATTCTTGAGTACTGCTCAAGTGTTTGGGATGAGTAGCAGGTCGGACTGAAGGAAGACATCGAAGCAATTCAGAGACGGGCTGGTAGATTTGTTACCGGTAGGTTCGAACAACCGAAGTGTTGCGTAGATTCTTCGCCAACTCAAACGGGAATCCCTGCAGAGAAGGCGATGTTCTGTTCGAAAAAGTGTATTGAGAAAATTTAGAGAACTGGCATTTGAAGCTGATTTACAAACGATTCTATTGCCGCCAACATACATTTCACGTAAGATAAGATATTACAACTCATACGGAGGCGTATAGACAGTCGTTTTTCCCTCGCCTTTTTCCTAGTGGAACAGGAGAGGAAATGACAAGTAGTGGTACAGAATACCATTCGCCGTACACCTTGCGGTGGCTTGCGGAGTATCTACGTAGCTGTAGATGCAGATCACCATTCCACTTGTTCAGATGACTCTAAGAGAAGCGGGTAACAGCATGGGATGGAGACGCTATGTTTCTGGAGTCACAATGGTCTTCTATGAGTTCAGACTTGTTATGATTATCATGTCATCTAGAAACTGTTACTTACAAATACGTGTATGTGTTACTGACAAACCTTGTGATTCATAAACAGAGTAGTCAAATGTGATGTATCTGGGCTCAGGTGTGATGGGGGACTGTAAGTGTAAGGTTGAAAGCTCCGTATCTTCGACAGCCGTATTTTTATCGCTGTAACACTATTTCCACGTTGCGCCTACTAGCTTATGTTTTCGGATTCTGGAATTATTGCTATAGTTGGGTTCGGAGTACCACGCAAATGTGTGTGTAGCAAAGGATGGCGTGGAGAAGTGCGGTGAGGCGGTGGGTGACGAAACAGGGAGTGTTGAGCTGCAGTTTGTTCGCGCCGCTCTTAGCCGGCTCCCGCACCTCGGCGTGATTTTCGCAAGCGCGCCGAATGGAGATTAATATCTCACGACCGAGCGCCGGTCGGAAACAAGAAAAAGAGCTTCGGCGGGGGAGGGAAGAGGAGGAGGCGGCAGGGGGAGGAGACATTAGCGGCGTAAGCAGGAGTGTGGCGCGGTGCGGCGTTGCGTGAGAAATGCGGCGCGGCGCGGCGCGGGCCGCGGGAATCGCTTGGCTACGGTGGCGGATGGCGGCTGGAGCCTGTGCGGCGAACCCGATGGCATCCGGGAGAGGCGGCCTGTGCGCAGGGCCCCGTAGCCGCCACCTGCACGTGGTCCGCAGGGGAAAAAGGAACAGTCCGGCTCTGGAATCCTATTATCGCCTCGTGAAAGCGCCTCAAGTACCGCAAAAAAAAAAGTGGCGTTTAGCGCGCCGTGTACACGTTACGGGCAAGCTGCCGATGTGAGTCAGGGACCTCGGGGAACATACGCGAGGTGACGACGTACTATAGATGATAAATTATTACAGGTCTCACTTTTTTTTACTAATTCCTTCTCGTGAAGTCAAACACGTAGCTGTTCAATGATGGTCCTTGTCCTCCTCCCCGTCCGAACAAGACTCTGAAGGACTCTGAAGGACTCTGAAGGACTCTGAAGGACTCTGAAGGACTCTGAAGGACTCTGAAGGACTCTGAAGGACTCTGAAGGACTCTGAAGGACTCTGAAGGACTCTGAAGGACTCTGAAGGACTCTGAAGGACTCTGAAGGACTCTGAAGGACTCTGAAGGACTCTGAAGGACTCTGAAGGACTCTGAAGGACTCTGAAGGACTCTGAAGGACTCTGAAGGACTCTGAAGGACTCTGAAGGACTCTGAAGGACTCTGAAGGACTCTGAAGGACTCTGAAGGACTGACGGTACCGACCAACCACCGTGTCATCCTCGGCCGGCAGGTGTTGGATGTGGGTATGGAGCCGCATGTGGTCAGCACACCGCTCTGCTGGGCGTTGTTAGTTGCCACGACCGGAACCACTACTTCAGTGAAGTAGCTACCTAACCTAACCTAACTCCCCAGTTTGCATCAGAAGGGCTGAGTGGACCCCGCTGGCCAGCAGCGCTCGGCAGACCGGACGGTCACCCGTCCAAGTGCTAGGGAAGCCAGACAGCACTGTGATCTGACGGGTACCGGTGTTACCACCGCGCCATGGCCGTGAACGATAATCAGCTGTAACAAAATGGCGAATCTCTCGCCCAGTGCAAAGTCCCAAGCGACAGGAAAAATCTGCACGTGACTCCTTGATGTAAGGAGGGTGAAAGAACGGACCCGCAGAATTACAGTACAATATTTTTAACATCGGTTTGATGCAGAATACTTGAACATACTCTCCGTTGGAATATAATAAATTTTCTTGAGGCTGGGAAGCTTAAATCCACGAATTAACACGGTTTTAAAAAGCATCGCTCGTCCGAAACTCAGCTTCCCCTTTTGTCACGTGATATACTGCGAACTATGAACTAAGGACAACAGGCAGTTCCATATCTCGAGGTTTCTGAAGAGCGTCTGATACGGTGCCCCACTGCAGACGGTTAACGAAGGTACGAGCATATGAAATAGATTCCTAGGTATGTGAGTGGCTCTTAACAGAGTCCAGATGATGTCTTCGACGGCGAGTGTTCGTCAGAGGCAAGGGTATAGTCAGGAATGTCCCAGGTATGTGTGACAAGACGGCTGCTATTTTCTATACATAGAAACGATCTGAGGGTGGGGAGCAATCTGAGGTTATTTGATGATGATGCTCTGGTGTACAGGAAGGTTAGTGAGTACACGGGGATAGAAGGTGACTTAGATCACACCAACTATGAATTTTGTCTGTTAAAGCCAATGAGGGAAAACAAACCTGCTATGCTGCAGCAATGGTAGCGTGTTGCTTTAGGCAGTCACGTCGTTTAAATATCTGTGCGTAACGCTGCAAAGCCACGTGAAATGGAACTAGCATGTAAGGATTGTAGAAGAGGAGGACGAATGGTCGACCTCGGTTTATTGGGACAGTTTTGGGGAAGTTTGGATGATATGTAAAAGAGACCGCATATACGATGACAGTGCGACCTGTTCTAGCCTACTGCTCGTGCGCTTGGGGTATCTGGAGAGTCGGATTAAAGGAAGACGTCGAAGCAGTTACTGCTAGATTTTTACCAGTGGGTTCGATGGACACGCAAGTGTTACGGAAATGCGTTGAGAAGACAAGTGGGAAGAGGAGCTTGCATTCCTTTCAGGGAACACTATTGAGAAAATTTGCATATTAGACATTTGAAATCGACTATCCTACTACCGCCAGCGTACATTTCGCTTAAGGATCACAAAGATGGGTACGAGAAATTAGAGCTCGGTCGGAGGCATATAGACAGTCGTTTCTCCCTGTCTCTACTTGCAAGTAGAACCAAATTGGAACTAGCAGTGGTACAGGATACCTTGCACCGCCCACCTTACGGTGGCTTCTGATGTATGTATGTACACTTAGATGTATAAATGACACGGTCGCTGTATGTCGCTTAGCAGCTGACGTCGTACCGTTATCGGAAGAAAGTCAAATTCCACTGACCTGACTGAGCAGCTGAGTTTCTTCTTGGAAATATTTGAGAGATGATGAGATTTTTTTTTATGCGTATAGATGCAAGACTGTAGAGACCTTCGTTTACCTACCAGCCGTCTTCCGAGAGCGGATTTTTCATTTTTTCATATTTTTTTCCGCACTTTTGTTTTCTAATGGTGGGTCGGGGTATTTGAGATATGGCTAATTGTGGAGCCTCGCTTCTCTTCAGCCAAACACCAGACGATCTGACAGTTACACAGAGGGAGTCGCAACTGGCAAGGCGTAGGACGCGCTTGCCTTACAACCAACGAAAACTTCTTGACAAGCTTGGTCAGAACCGCAGCATTGCGACAGTTCTTAACATAATTCTGGCAAAAAATGTCCCGGCTCTTGGTCGACCAAGTCCTCTCTGCCCTCCTGGCTTTCCTTGTAATACTATTTTTGGTACTTCTGTATCATTCATGCTAGCCACATGTCCCACCCACCACAATCTGGATGATTTCACTATCGTTCTGATGGGTTGGTCTTTGTATATGATATACAGCTAATGATTGTAGCTCCTCCTCCATCTTCCTCTTTCGCAGACTGGGCCCATAATTCGTCAAAGTACCCTTCTTTAAAATGCATGCCGTATTTCAATATATTCAGTTGTTAATGTCCAGGCTTCAGAGGCATATGTAAGCACTGGTCGTATAAGTGATTTATACATAGTTAATTTAGTGGTACGAGTCATGAGCCTTGAGGATAGATGTTAGGGCAAAATAGGTTCCATTGGCTATTGTTAATCTCTGCTTAATTTCATAGGAGGTATCACTTAGATGGGTAACTGTCGAGCCCAGGTACTTCAAATGTTCAACTCTCTCAAACGTAGAATTGCCCATTGTTATTGCATTTGGCATATTTTCTCTGTGATTTTCCAGCTGCCATATATATTTTTTGTTCATTAGTAACTAACCCCATGTACCTACTATCCTGTTAGAGAGCCGTAGATGTCTCTTCCATTGTTTTTTGGGTTCTTGCTACTATATCATCCGCGTAGGGCAGTATCTGCACTGATTCATAGAAGATCGTTCCCCTGTTCAGAACGTTTGCGTTTCTCATCGCCCTCTCCAGGGCGGCGATAAAGAGAAGGCATGCCAATGCATCCCCTTGTCACACTCCATTTTTAATACTCAGTGTATTTGACATCATTCTTCCTATTCTTATACCACCCTGTGTCTCGCTCATTGGAATTCTCAGCAGCCTTACCAACTTTCTCGAGACTCCCAGTTCATCTAGAGCTTGACATAACTTCTCTCTATTTATGCTATCACAAGCTGCTTTGAAACCAACTCCTAAGAGCAGGGTAGAGCACTGTCCTGTTCAACGAAATGTCCCAGTAGGGAGGCGTTTTTTGGTATGGCTTTCTCCTGGAAGACCATGGGAAACCTATTGAAAACTTCGAATAGGGGACCAGGACTATTTTAATTTATTTCAGGACGTTGTTGTCCGTTGTCCTAATGAAAAAACTTTTCCTTTGTGTGGTATCAGGCCTGAGAGGGTCGAATCCATTTTTTTTTTTTTTTCAAAGAACAGAGTGGGCGATTTGAAGATACGGAACATTACAGGGAAGCGTTTCTTTTCATCCAAATTTCGCAGCAGACAGAACGACGCCAACACTCGCTCCTGTGCTTGTTCTAGTGTAGGACAGGTAGGAGTCCTGACATTCGTGCCGTAATTCTCGAAGAAATATTACCGAGTGGTACGAATTCGTTAGCTGCGGATGGAAAATGAGGGTAATGGGGAACACCGGAAGCAGACAACTGGGAGAGAGGCGGTGGCGCCAGGTGCCAGCACCGGTGTCTGCAGGCGGCGAGCGAGTGAGTGGTACGTGTGGTGTGCGGGGGCGGGTTGCCAGGGCGGGATCCCGCTTTTAGAACGGCGACGGCGCCCGCAGCGCTATCTATCGCGTGGCGGAAACTTTGGCGGGCTCGCCGGGCGCCCGTCCAGAAATATTCGGCGTCTTATCTGCCGGGCAATTACTCGGCCTATCGACATCCGAGCCGCTTCCTTCTCGTTACAAGCGCTACCGGCTCTAAATAAAACCGCTCGCCCTGCCGTGCGGAGCACGCGCTGTCGAAGAAGGGCTGCCGGCCTCTGTAATTAGGCCGCAAGGCGGCGGCACCACTACTACTATCAGCGCTGCCAGAGTAATGCTGAGCTGTGGTCGCAACGTTCCGACTACTTTCCTACTCGTCATCTTCAGGTGATCATCTTCACCTGAAGTTGACGAGTACCAACTTGTTGAAACGTATCGACAACACGACTCTATAACGACTCAGCTGATAACCCAACAGGATTTCATCAATTAAATTCGCCAAGAAAGCCTGAATTCTCAACTAACATAAATCAGTCACGAATCTGAATGTTACAGGATTCTAAAATATCAAAGACGACAAGATCGTTTGTAAAATCTATAACTAATTACCGTTTTCGACAGATCTGTACTCTTATCATCCGGTCATGTACCACATTAACAGAAGTTCACGATCTTTGCGAACTTTCAAGTCACATAATGATATGTGGCGTCGTTTTACAACGAAAGGTGTCAAGAAACACCACGATGTCAAATACGAAATACAACCTGAAGGTTGTTTTGAACGCAACAGTGATTCATTAGACGTGGACCTGATGGATGTCGTATGGCGTTACCTCCCTCACACCTTCTAACTGCCTTACCCAGCCACATATACGGAGACGGAGGACGTACATTCTAACTCGGACCCTAAACCAAGGTGCAAATTCGAAAGTTTTTACAACAAACATTGCCAGAGGTAAGCGAAAAGTCGCACATAAAGCTCTTACGACTGACCAGGGAGAGAGTGAAGAGAAAATCCTGATAAGCTGTTGCAGGGAGTTAGTCGTGCAGAATTATCTAAACGACAACGCTTTTCATGTTTGACTTGTTTCATTTCCTTCCGAGCACTTGCAATCATCGTCTTACGGTAGGAGTAAGCCAACAGAAGACTGCTGGTATCAAACATAGGCCTTAATTTGAGAAAAAAATTTCTGAAAATGTACGTTTGGAGTGCAGCGTTTTACGGTAGTGAAACACGTACTGTGGGAAAATCGGAATAGAAAAGAATCGAAGCATTTGCGACGTGGTACAACAGACGAATGTAGAAAATTTGAGCCGCTCGGGGAAGCCGTGCGGTTTTAGGGCCTTGCCACGGTTCGAGCGGCTCCCCCCTTTGGACGTTCGAGCCTCCCTTGGGCGTGAGGGCGTGAGTGTTGTCCTTAGTTTAAGTAGTGTGTAGGCCTAGGGACCATTGACCTCAGCAGGTTGGTCCCATCGTACTTACCACAAATTTCCAGATTCGAAAATTTAGTGGACTGATACGGTAAGCAATGAGGAATTTCTCTGTAGAATCGGCCACGGAAGGAATGTTTGGAAAACACTGAGGAGGAGGAAGAGGAGGACAGGATGACAGGGCATCTGTGAAGAAATCGGGGTACAACTTCCATGGTGTTAGAGGGAACTGTAGAGAGAGGCTAGAGTGCACCGAGCAAATAATTGAGGACGTAGGTTGCAAGTGCCGTACTAAGATGAAGAGGTTTACACAGGAGACGAGTTCGTGGCGGCCGCATCAAAACCAGTCAGAAGACTGATGACTCACAAACAAAGCGATCAATTATTAACGTTGCAGGGCTGTCAAAATAAGGAAGGATAGAACTCTAGTACTTGTTATAAAACAAAGGAGCGAATCATGAACATTAACTTTTGTGATGGATTCGTTATGCTTTTGTACATAAAATAAGTTACGTCGACACGAGGTGACTTTTTGAAATTTATTTTCAGACAGCTAAGTGGTAATCATGAATGAAATGTGTTCCTAGTTACGCAAAATGGCAAAAACCAAATTGGTCGAGTGTAGTGTGTCCGAAAGAGGGAGGGAGGGAGGGAGGGGAAGAGGGAAGGAGAGAGGGCGGGCGGTAGCGGAGTGAAGGCTAGAGAGGGAGAAAATGGCTTTAAGTGAATCTTCAAACTCATTAGAACAGGAATGCTTAATGCACGGAAGATAAACAGTTCACGCTACGTTGCAATATTCCTTTGGCTAAAAATTTACTTCATTGCCAACATTCTGAAAATCGTAGCCTTTTTTTTAGGTACATGATCTAAAGGACCTTGAACCGTTTACACTTGGGGACAATATGTGGCGATCAAAAAGGTTCCATATGAGGACGCTGCCGTGGGGTATACACAACCTACCGGGACTCCGATGCGAATATATAATCACCGACATGTAGCGGTTAGTGCGAAAATCGTGTCTTTTAAACATGCATGCAATAAACGCGGAAACGTGAATTATGGCGATGTTATTACCACATGCGTGCAGACAAAACCCACGTATTATTATTTTCTTGTTTGTCATTCGGCAACTAACACCGCTAGACACTCAGTGGAGAATGACGTATCTGTATAGGACAGCATGTCTGTCAAAAACCACATTTGTGGAATGGTGCTCCAAGTTCCATGCTGGTCACGGTTAGACCCAAGCGGACAAGTGAAGTGGGAGACACTAGAGCACCCGCCTCGTATTCCTGACCCCTGCCCGTGCTGTTATCACGGCTTTGGTCCATTAAAAAAGAACTTTGAAGGGCTGACGACTCCGGTGGGACGACGATGTGCGGAAGGCAGTGGCGGACTTCCTCACGCAGCAGGGCACCGTGGTTTACCAAACGGGTGTCTTCAACCTGCTGGGCCTATGGGACTTCTCTGGACCGTACCGCTTTCGAACTGAAGCTTTCTGATCGCACTCATACTCCAGCTGGTAGTTCGATTTCATTACAATAGGAGCAAAATTATTAGAAATTGTGGCGGGCTGTAGGCCATGCTTAATGAATGACATTACCAACTGTTTGATTTACTGTATTCTTCATCAAATGTAAGTCGTACCTGCAATACTGCCCATTAAAATTGGTACACCAAGAAGAAATGCAGATGATAAACGGGTATTCATTGGACAAATATATTATACTAGAAATGACATGTGATTACATTTTCATGCAATTTGGCTGCATAGATCCTGAGAAATCAGTACCCAGAACAACCACCTCTGGCCGTAATAACGGTCTTGATACGCCTGGGCATTGAGTCAAATAGACCTTGGATGGCATGTACAGGTACAGCTAACTGCCCATGCAGCTTTAACACGTTACGACAGTTCATCAAGAGTAGTGACTGGCGTATTGTGACGAGCCAGTTGCTCGGCCGCCATTGACCAGACGTTTTCAATTGGTGAGAGATCTGGAAAATGTGCTGGCCAGAGCAGCAGTCGAACATTTTCTCTGTCCAGAAAGACCCGTACAGGACCTGCAACATTCGGTCGTGCATTATCCTGCTGAAATGTAGTGTTTTGCAAGGATCGAACGAAGGGTAGAGCCACGGGATGTAACACATTTGAAATGTACGTTCTAATGTTCAAAGTGACAGACGTGTAACCAATGGCACCCCCATACCATCACGCCGGGTGATACGTCACTATGCAGATGACGAACACACGCTTCCAATGTGCGTTCACCGCGATGTCGCCAAACACGGATGCGACCATCAGAACCTGGATTCATCCGGAAAAATGACGTTTTGTCATTAGTGCACCTAGGTTCATCGTTGAGTACACCATGGCAGGTGCTCCTGTCTCTGATGCAGCGTCAAGGGTAACCGCAGCCATGGTCTCCGAGCTGATAGTCCATGCTGCTGCAGACGTCGTCGAACTGTTCGTGCAGATGGTTGCTATTTTGCAAACGTCCCCATCTGTTGACTCGGGGATCGAGACGAGGCTGCACGATCTGTTACAGTCATGCGGATAAGATGCCTGTCATCTCGGCTGCTAGTGATACGAGGCCATTGGGATCCAGCACGGCGTTCCATATTACCCTCCTGAACCCACTGATTCCATATTCTGCCAACAGTCATTGGATCTCGACCAACGCGAGCAGCAATGTCGCGACACGATAAACCGCAATCGCGATAGGCTACAATCCGACCTTTATCAAAGTCGGAAACGTGATGGTATGCATTTCTCCTCCTTACACGAGGCACCACAACAACGTTTCACCAGGCAACGCCGGTCAACTGCTGTTTGTGTATGAGAAATCGGTTGGAAAGTATACTCGTGTCAGCACGTTGTATGTGCCGCCACCGACGCCAGCCTTGTGTGAATGCTCTGAAAAGCTAATCATTTGCAAATCACAGCATCTTCTTCCTGTCGGTTAAATTACGCGTCTGTAGCACGTCATCTTCGTGGTGTAGCAATTTTAATGGCCAGTAGTGTAAATACGTCCTCAGAAGCGACTGTTGTTCCAAATAATGTAAACGAAGAGGACGAGTTCCACGCGGGGCTTTACCAGAGAAACGAACGTTTTGGGCTCAACAAAATGGCGGACTTTCGGTCCAGCAGATAGGTAACGCCTAACACACTACGTTGTAACCTCCTTGAGCTGATGCACTAAGGTACAGCGCCGTTCTCACGGCCTTCTATACTTGGTCGTTCCGTACGAAAAACACATCTTAGCTTGCCCGTCTGTCTTAATTTTACCGCCGGCGACGCCGAACGGCGCAGGGGTCTTTTTACTCCGGTACTCTAATTACCATCCATTGTTGTTGTTGTTGTCCCCGCAGGGGCGGCTATGAATCTCTGAGGAAGGGGGCCAGCTAAGGCGATGACACATTGTTCGCTGTGTAGGAAGACCTCATCGGCCATCTTGAGAACTTACCTCCCCCACCGCTTCTTGTCGCCGGCGGGTGACTTATGTCTGAGAGTTGTGTCGGCAGTACTTAGTTACCGGCCGGTCGCAAGAAATACGGAACGAACGGCCGTTAATTGTGGCTAAGGAGGGGGACAAACAATACAGATTTTGCTGGGGTCGCTATCAGCAGAGCACAGTGCCGGCAGAGGTGGTTTAGTGTTTATGCCACGTCGCGAATCGTAACTTCAGTTCCGAGGTACATTCACTGTTATTGTTATGCATGTCAGTAAAGATAAGCAAGCTATCGGCTGCAGTATGATATAGTCAAAACACCTGAATTTAAGTGTGTGGGGAAAGTTACAGTCGGTAAGAGAAGCTGTCCTTAAAATACGGCAGAGTTATGAGATTGAGACAAAGTCGGTTGGAGATTTGAATCGTGTGCATTTCTTCTCGCAAGCGGTACGACAGCCCTCACGAAGATCTAATGACCCCTTTTAATAAATCTGAACCAGAAGCTATTGCTGACAACTGTTTGCTATCCACGAATGATTAGATGGTGCATAAAATAAATGTTGGTGTGAATATACATATTGAAACATAACGGGAGTATAATCCAGAAAAGAAAAATATTGAAACATATTTGTGTTAAGAACTGTTGTAATACGTAGACGGATGTATCGGCAATATGACCAAACACTAACATAAATAAATTAGTAAATAGCCACAACTTTTCTTTTAGCTGTAATGTTTGCTTTCTAGTTTTCGAGTTGTGAAAGCAGCCATATATGTGTGTTCTTAAGTTTCCTTGCCTGTTGCGGCAGACATCGCCAGGGTTCATAAAGTCAGTTTTTTCCTTCCTGAAAAGCGATATTTATCAACATTTTACAGCTCGAAGACCACTGTACACTACAAAGAATAAAAAAAATTACTCGCAATAACAAGTATTTGATCCAGCGTATTAGGACCCAATTATTCGTCGGTCTTCAACTGTAACCTGTTACAAGATTCATCAAAATCGATCAACTTAGTGGCGCTGGATGTTCTGTTGGCTACACAAGTTTTCTTCCCCTGGAAAAAGCCATGTGTGACCTCTAACGCAAAAGATGGGGACTGATGCTGCAGATCTGTGTACTTCGAAGACGCGTTCTGTCATTTGTATCCAGAAACATTTAAATTCATCTTTTACACTGTTCAAAACGTTTTTGTACTCAATTTTCAGCGAAAGTGCGCAGGAGCTCCACTGTGTTTACATCCAGCGACGCGCAATAAGCGGAGTTCAGTGAACTGCTCGTACACTGTTACAGAACGGTCGATTTTGATGAAATTTGACGCACATGGCACAGGCATAATACAAGGTAGGAAAACTGCTAGGCGTTAATATGCAATGATGGAAAACTTTTTGGTCATTCGAAGGTCTTTCTTTTGTGTGGACGTAAGACATGATTCTATTCTACTGCCGTACATGTTTCGATGTATGAAATCAGGGCCTTACGATAGTTCAGTCTCGTTTCATATCGGTAGTTTGCAAAGAGAAAATAGCTGCATGGACAGTTTCTTTTCCCTCTGTACTGTCGCCCTGCTAACAATGCACAAGGGCTCCGAGCCAAGGAAGCAGCCATGTTTCTTCGTCTCATCTGACGCCCGGAATACAGGGAGACAAGAGGACGGGCGGGGAGAACCGAGAAAGTGAGTTAGGGGCAGAAATGAAAAGAAAAAGATGTGAAATACTGCGCCAGATAAATTAAGAAAGTTGTACGAGCGCTCCGCATCAAGCAAGTTAGAGCAGGTTTAAGGAAGGAAAAAAAGAAAAAGAAAGTGAGCGGTGGGAGAGGAGAGGGGTGAGTTGGAAGAGGAAATAAGGGTGTGAGTGGAGAGTTGGGTGGTACACAGCCCGCTACGGAAGATGCTGTGGGGGCGTAGCGGAGAGGGGAAGGAGTTGCAGTACTAAAGAAAACCGAAGCTGACGTTGGTTTAAAACCGTGCCGCGGGCTCGCGAACGGCGAGTAATGTCTCGTTGGGGTCGAAAAGGAGTAAGAGGGAAGGAGGGACGACTAAAAAAGAGTGGAGACAGTTGGAGAAACAAAGCGAAATGGAAAGGCGAGACTGGGAGTTTGTTCCTGTGTGCCGAGGGGTGGGGCATAAAGTACCAAGTTTGGTTCGCAGAGCGCGTCCGTCTCCGCGCGGGGCATTAAGTTTGCGAGACGTAACTGAGTTAGCTGTTGCCAGACGGCCAGGCCTCTGGGGAGCGTTTCCGACCGGCGAGAAGGGGGAGAGAGGGGGGAGGGGTTGGATGTCGTGGTGGTCAAAGGGTGAGACAGGCATCGGACAGGACTGCGTTTCTTGAGGAACAGTGACTGTCCGAGGGAACCGGGGCTGTCAAGGAAAAGTCCCTGGGGGAGGGTGTGAGTTGTGTATTACTGGTGGGGAGGTCGACATGACACCCGTCTGGTCATCCAGATTTTGGTCTTTCGTTATTTTGTTAAAAAATTTATTTTCCATCTTTTCATTAATATTACTTTCGTCGCGTTTTTCGCTGTCCTCTCTAAGGGTACGTGCCTCTGCTGCACGAGCCTGGTTCACGTTGCCATGCCGACTGCTAATCGTCGGCGATGAAGGCTGGAATTTGCACGCCAGCGTCGCAACTGAATGGACGTCCACTGAGCTGGCCTTTGCAAACGAATCACGCTTTATGCTCCACGGGACACATGAACTTTGGCGTGTAGGGCTTGAAACGTCCGAAATCAAACGTACTGCATCAAACGTTGCACGTTCCCAGGCCAGAGGGGGGAGCGTTATGGTGGGGAATGTTTTCGCGGCAAACCTTGGGTTGATTCATTGTGACATCCAGAATGGCGAGATCTCCCAAGTATGCATCTATCACTGGGGACCATACCTCACCTACATGCAGGATGTTTCTTTCCCCGGCACGATGGCATCTACCAGCAGGACAACGCATCCGGTCACACATCTGGCAGAGTATGGGCGTGGTTCGAAGAAAACGAGGATGAGTTCACTGAACTTCCCTGGCCACTAGACTCCCCGAACTTAACTCAGCGCAGCTGGTCACGGTACTGGAGTCAGTGTGGCTCCAGATTCCTGTTGGTACGTTCCAGAACCTCTTTTACTCACTTCCTGCACGTCTCGCATTGGTCCAACTGCAAAAGTTGGTTATTCAGGATTTTGACAAGTGATCTCGTTAATGTGACTGCACAGTTGCTGCGAAGGTGCAATTGGGACATCTTTAAGTTTCTCCAGCTTGGGACGACCATTCTTTTAAAATGGTAGGTTGTTGTAAGCTTCATAAAATAATAACAGGCCAGCTAACAAAATTCTACACTTGATCTTGTCGATGAGTAATCACGAGCACTGGCTAACAGAAGTTAATAAACGCTTAAAAGACGTCAGCATTCATGAAGGAACTCATTCAAGATACATCTAAATTTAGAATCCTAATTTGCTAAAACATAATTGCTGAAATCTCAACACGACGAAGTTTGGGACTGACAGAACATAAAGAAACACAGCGAACGAATAAAGGGGTGCTGCGAGGAAAGGAAGAAAAATGTGCCAAATAAGTCCAATCGCGCTCCTTATTTTGCCACAACAAATTCACCAGCGCGTGTTTTATGTGAAATCTTAAAGCTTTATAAATAAAACGAACGCTGTTAACATTTTACACCTATATTCTTCGTCGACATATTTGCACCCCTCTGCCACTATAGGGCTCCCATTTGTATCGTGTGACATGGCGCCGAGTAACGTAACCAAGTCGGTAGGTTAGAAACCGCTTGCTGTTATCGAGTTTCGAATTCGAAAATTCGTCCACACATGGTGCAGCCACTACTTCAGTACAAAAATGCCAGACCACACACGACCGCTGCGGCATCTGCAACCAAGCCACGCCTTGGGTCCACTGCCATCGATCACCCACCACACGGTCCCGACTTGGTCCCATACGATTTTCACCTGTTTCCAAAACGTGAAGAAAACCTTCGATGGCTTTCCTTTGATAGTGATGAAGCGGTTCAAGCAGAGGTGAGGTTGTGGCTCCATTGTCAGAGTCAAACATTCTACGGTGGTGGTTTCAACAAACTGTTCCCTCGTCCGGAGAAACGTGTTCGACGCCAGGGTGACTGAGGACGAAATTTGTAGATAGCCAGGATAAAGATGTAGAATGCTAATAAAGTTCTTTTCACTGAAGAAGCCTTAAGAGCGTTCACATTAAAATTCGAAAGCTTTACTTTTGAGCAAGCCTCGGACACAAGCATTCACTGTCTTTGCTACTATCGGACAGGCGTTCTTGGAGTGTCTTTACTATTTATCGAACAAATATTCAAAATTGCGGAAATTTTTGAAGAAATTTAGAGTGTTATTTTCTAACTGGCCATTGAGTAACGTGTTCCAGTGTGTGCCGTTGACGAAAGTATCAAGTTCTTAATACAAATCCTTTTTATATCCTTGCCCATTTTATGTAAACTACGGAGATCATTTTTATTTTAATAGCATGGAATGGATGTCCAGTGTCCTTAATGCGGATTACAATAAAAGAATCTTTGAAGGCTCCAACTGCATCATTGTAAATAAATGCATCAAGAAGAACTAACTGATGCCGGTGTGTCTGTTCTTGTATTGTGTATGCGAAACAAGGATATACAGGCAGTCCCATTACAAGTAATTAAAACGTCTTTGTTATTGAGATAATACGACATACACACTAGTGGGAACTAAATTCATCTTTGTAACCAGAGGCAACAATATCTCTCAACTCACTAAAGCATATAGTAAAAGTCCTTTCGAACTCCACAGTAATGTGTGGGAAAATGGTTGCTATATAAATGACTTCTAGGCACATGATGACAGCATGGTGCCGTAAAGTGTCGCTCCAGTAAATACCGGAGTACAAACGTGATTGAAACTAAAAAATTGTTATTTTACAAATTTCGTAATAAAGCTGCCAAATCCTAATTAATTCCATGCAGTATGGACAAATTTAAGTTCACTTTTGAACTCTCTGGCTGTGACAGTCAGGCGATCGAAAGCAGGTACTCTGAATTAGAGGTCTGTTACTTTACAGGCGAGATATTCTACCCATGACTCAGGAAATATAAACTGAAACAGGAACTCTGACAGTGTGCCGGTATCATATGTCGGCTCGTTTTGTAGCCCTTCCAAAGTTACAGTTATATACTTTGCTCAAGTTGGCTGGCGCTGAACTGTAAACATCTTCTTCTACGAAACGATCCTCATTATACGACAACGATTTTCCGAAACATCCGGCGGACGATCTTTCAATGAGAAGCATCGCTTGCATAGCGCCGAAACACTTGTCACGGCAGCGGCGATAGATTCTCAAAACTACAGCGACGAGGAGCATCGAGTAGCAATACCAAGTCTGGCACCCGCCCCACTAATGCGGACTAAAATAAAAAACAAGCTCTAATGCTTGCCAATTATTCTTGGTACCGGTCCAGACTTTATGTACTTCTGCGGCAGCCGCGGACCCGCAGTAGATTGTGGCGTTTCGGCAGGAAGTTCCCGCTCGTCTTCAGGCGGTTGTTTACTGCGCAGTTCCAGCTGCCACGAACGCAATATCCGCTGACAGATGGCGCCGAAAAAAAGTACGGAAAAAAATATGGGCCGTGTAATGGCTGCGGGATAACATTAGGCGGCCGTTTCTGCTAATCTGAATTATTTATGCAGTCCCTGGGGAAGAGCAGAATATGCACGAAATTTACAGTTCAGATCACTCGTTCTTTTTTTTTCGCTTTTTGCTGTTGAAATGGGTCTACTAATGGAGCTGTAGCGCAATGATGAAAAAATGGTAGTATTTTCCTGTACAACTTGCTTAAAATCCTATACTCAAGTAATTCAGCCAGATTTATTCGACAGGGAAGGGACATCAAAGACGTCGTGAGAAATACGAAAGTAGTAAGTTAGTTTGAGGGACAGGGAATAAATTTTACAGCGAGCTCGGGTAAAGTAACACTATGGACTGACATTCCGAATACGTTGGGTAGAAATCGTGTTTCTTTAAATCGCTTCCAGAGAATGCTGGGATGGTTACTTACAATAGGCCTTACCCAACTCTAACAGTCGACTGCACTTTCCAAGATGACAATGCCCCTACCACACTCCTCAAAATATCTGAGCTTGGAAGATGAACAGGAGGCCCAAGTAACATATCTTATATTATGTTTATAAGCAAGACATTTGAAAATATCTGAACGATTGTGGTCTGAACTGATAATTAGGGAACCGTCATGCTGTCTACGTCATTTCAAGACTTATTAATAAAGCAAACAAGTTTACAGTATGAGTCTGCGATGATCATGAATATTTTATGAATAAAACGGTGTAAATCGTTAAATAAAATGTATTTATTTACGATGACGTTGCGACATCGTCAGACACCAAAATACTTTGAACGTGCGAATCAAGGTTAAGTATCAATTTTAAAATCTATACCTAATCGGGGCGTTAATCAATCATTGTCTAAAAACAGCTGCACAACAAGTTAGTCAGATCTTGACTAGATTTCAAGATGATACAAACTCTGATAACTTGCTTCAAATGTACGCAAAAGTAATATTGCGGATTTCTTCACAGAACGCAGAAACGTTATTGAGCTACTGTTGGAAAGAGTAAACTCATACAAATACAGGGCATAACAATTTGTAATGATCACACAGACCCAACCGTATGTAGAACAGATGGTAAACTTCAGTTCACTGGGACAGTGCACAAAGGCGTGGGAGCCATACCATTTACGCGCTACGTGATCAGAAGAAATGCGAAATTATTCAACGTATGCCACGAGAGCATGATCTACCAGTGTAAAAGGAGGTGAGGAGTGTTGTGTTTTGTCAGAGGAGGAGGAGGAGGAGGAGGAGGAGGAGGAGGAGGAGAACGTGTAGGTCACGGGAACTAAATGACTTCGAACGTAGACTAGCCACTGGATATCATCAAAGTACCAAATCGATCAGGGACAATCCCACCCTTCTGAAGCTGCCCTGATCCACTGTCGGTGATACGACTGTGAAGTGCAAAAGTGAAGAAACAACCACAGGTAAACAAAGACTAGAGACATCCCGACAGTGACCGTCGAGCACTGAGGATGGTTGGAAGAAAAAAGTATGAAGTTACCGGAAGTTATAAACTGTGAGCTCAAAGGTGCTCAATGACTATGAATACGCTGCTAAGAAAGTGGCCGAGCAGCTCTTCATAAACCACACTTTCGAGTAGTCAATACTTAGCAAAGCTTGAGGAGGTGTAAACAGCGACGCCGTTGGCCAATGGGTGAATGGAAACTCTCCACCCCGTGGCAATCCGATGAGCTCCGCATCCGGTGAATAACTGGAGAATGCTACCTGCTGTCATGTGTCGTACCAATTGTGGAGTACGGATGAGGATACGTTATGCTTGTGCTTTTCATCGTTAAGGCTGTGGTCTCTAATTGTGCTTAAGAAAACACTAAATGCGGCAGGATAGGAATACGTTTTAAGTGTTCTATACTGCATACCTTAGAGGAACAATTCGGAGATGGTCGTTTATATCTACATGGCAATGCACCATGTCGTGAAGCAGCATATGTGAGGCAATACTTTGTGGACAGTAAGATTGCCGCGCGGGATTAGCCGAGCGGTCCAGGGCGCTGCAGTCATAAACTGTGAGGCTAGTCGCAGCAGAGGTTCGAGTCCTCCTTCGGGCATGTGTGTGTGTGTGTGTGTGTGTGTGTGTGTGTGTGTGTGTGTGTGTGTGTGTCCTTAGGATAATTTAGGTTAAGTAGTGTGTAAGCTTAGGGACTGATGACCTTAGCAGTTAAGTCCCATAAGATTTCACACACATTCCTGAAAAAGGCTCGCCTGCTCAGCATCCCGTCCTCAACCCAGTGGAACACATTTGGGATGAGCTGGAACGTCGTCTTGGCTCCAGATCTCAGCGTCGTACTTTACTACATTCTCTAGTTTCGGTTCTTGAGAAATAATGGGGTCCCAGTCCTGCGTAGAAATTCAGGCAATTTATTGAAAGCATCGCACGCAGAGCTCAAGACGTTACAAACACGAAGGTTGGCCACACTCCACATAAAATATCCACAAACAGGTGTCCGGGTACTTTCGATAAGACGGAGTAGCTCTAGAAGGGGATACTGAATGTGTACAAAGAAAGACCGCACGAATGGTCAGATTTGTCTGACCTACAGAAGCGCGTCAGAGAGATGCTGAATAAACTCAAACGCCCGAAGACAGACGCCAACTACACCGAGAGAGCCTTACAAAATTTCAGAGAGCACCACTGAGAGAGGGGTTTAGCAACGGGTTTCAACCCCTACATGTCGCTCCTGTAGGGCACCCGAAGACAGAGGCTTTCAAGGAGCCATAGTTCCCACGGTATATACGTCAATAGATTGGGATGGAACCTTATTATCTGATACAATTGGATGCCCTTGGTAATATTCTGCAAAATATAGATGTGGACGTACTGAATGTAACAGTCGGGGCTACAGCGTATTACACGCCTGTTCACGTACCTCTGTTGCAGGCCCTATCTTCTACTCGCAGTGCAGCCACTAACTCTATCCAGACAGACGTAGTACGGGCAGCGGGGGACGGTGCGCGCGCGTTGCTTCTGTTTGTTAACGCGGCAGCCGGGGCGTCCGCCGACCGCCTCCGCAGTAATTATTCAGCCTCCGCGAGGGGCGGCGGGGGCGGCGGGGGCGGCTGCAGGTTGTCGCGACTGATTGTCGGGCCGGCCCCCGCTAATCCCATTACAAGGGGCGCCGGGGGTGGGTCGAGAATTAAGCCCGCCGCCGCCAGAAATACGGGGCGGACCACCTGAGCGAAATACTGCCGCCCCCGACTGACGAAGCCGCCTCTGCAAACCCGCCGCCGCCGCCTCCTACTTCTCTCCGGTCGCGCTCCGACGGACTCTGGCGTGTACCAGCAAGCTCCGATACTGCTGCCCTGGGCGGCTTTATTCGCCGGGTACGTTAAATGTTACGCCACCTACCCACAGATTCGTTGTATGATTCTAGTCTGCCCCCGATTTCCTTCTCTCCCGAGGCATGTAACGTAACAGCGTGGCGGTACCCAAAACTACAGCGTTATTAACTGGTACCCACGACATATAACGTGACGTTCATCTGTGCTACAATCTAGGGTTACTAACAAGTGCCTGCGACATGTAATGTCGCATCCGTCTGTGGTAGAACAAAAATCTCCAGGGCTTTTAACAGTACCCACAATGTGTAACATGGCATTCATCTCCGGCTGAACGTAAAGCTATAGGATTATTACCAAGTATTAAAAAGCACTCCGTCTTGAGGCCACAAGTGGCCCATCGGGACCATCCGCCCGCCAAGTCATCCTCATGGAGGATGCGGATAGGAAGGGCGTGGGGTCAGCACGCCGGTCGTTATATTGGTGTTCTTGACCGAAGCCGCTACTATTCGGTCGAGTAGCTCATTAATTGGCATCACGAGGCGGAATGCATCCCGAAAAATTGCAACAGCGGATGGCGGCTCGGATGGTCACCCATCCAAGTTCCGGCCACGCCCGACAGCGCTTAACTTCGGTGATCTGACGGGAACTGGTGTATCCACTGCGGCAAGGCCGTTGCGTATTACCAAGTATTGGTGGTTATAATTAAACTGCTGGACTGTGATCAATTTATGGCAGCTAAACTGGGTAGATATCCTAAAACGTTAATGCAGAACAGATATACGTTGGAAAAAAATAGTTCCAATTTTGGCCACAAGGTGGAACAGACAACCCTTACACGACGGATTTCTTTCATTAAATGTTGTCGGTGCCCTTCCCTCGTACATTCTGCACAAACATGTGAGCTTTCGGTACATCCGTAACCTTCATCAGGAGAGGAAATGACAGTGATTTGTGTCCTGCGTGCCGTCTTCCGCGCCTCTAACAGTCGAGGTCACAGAACCCAGGTGCTTAAAGCAAACTCTCAACAAGCGTACCTACACGCCAGCCAGGGTAGCCGAGCGGTTCTAGGCGCTACAGTCCGGAACCGCGCGACTGCTACGGTCGCAGGTTCGAATCCTACCTTGGGCATGGATGTGTGTGATGTCCTTAGGTCGGTTAGGTTTAAGTAGTTCCAAGTTCTAGGGGACTGGTGACCTCAGAAGTTAAGTCCCATAGTGCTCAGAGCCATTTTAACCATTTTTTGCGTATCTACAGCCTCATATGGTACACGACAACTAAGGTAGAGGGTCCAAATATCACCCCTGTACCTAATTTCGTCCCCGTAGGAATTTATGACTTAACTGTACGTGCATACGTGACCTCAGACCATAGGTTTGTTGAGAGCTCCTGTTGTGTGCAGCACGATTAGCTTCCGTGAATACATTTTGCACTCAAGTGAGTCAGTGCAGTAGTCAAATTAACAGCCTGCTATCCCTAGTGTGAGCACTGGTTTGTGTTCAAACACGTTATTTTTTTACATTATTTCAGTCGTGTGTTCCAGTTCCTGAGCGTAATCGCTATTATCAACGGTTTGGCCTATGCTACTGCGTCAAGCACACAGCCGGCAACACACGGCACGTGTTCAGAGGAACTTTTATTCGTCAGTGGCGTCTGCTGTGGCAACGATATATTTCTGGACACCTGTTATACGGCCTTTTTTCCTTCATTTCAAGTCAGGAATCCGCCCCTGCCGTTTCTTGGTTTTATTAATGTTCACCCAGTAGATTCATCTGCTGCTCAAGATAAAGCGGTTTTCAACTAGTGCTTGCTTCATATGAGGGGAGACACGAAAGGAAAGGATACATTCAACGACTACAGTAGCTAAGTCCACAAATGTATTTCCGATTTTTCTGCACTAGAAATTTAGCTGGCCGCAGCTGGAGTTAGTTCTGGCGTTTGTATGGACCAAGGAAAGGAGACGAATTGTACATCTATCGGACCTGAAAAAGTATGGTGAAAGATAGGGAACACTAAATAAGACGGTGGTGCAGAGACGAAATCGCCACGAACGTGCTACCCGTGCAAGAACGGAAGTAAGGGTGGAGGAGGAGGGGGTGTAATTTATCTGCGTATACTCGGCTGTGACAGAGTACGGAGGGAGGCGCAGGGACAGGGGCTGAAGGAGGGCGGCGGCGGTGGGGGCGGAGGGGGGGGGAGGGGGGAGGGGGGAGGGGAAGAGGGTTTTGCTGCCTCCGATTCAGCGAAGCTACCGCTCTTCTCTTACCAATTAAAGCCGCGGAATAAATCTTGGCAGAGGCTCCCTCATGGCGCAAAGGGTAAGGCGCCCTGCGGAGGCTCTGTGCGCTTACGTACACTGTGCGGGGGTGGAGGCGGGGATGGGGGTGGAGTGGAGTGAAGTGGGGCTGTAGGCGCTGGTAGCTTTCCAGCAGCGCGGAGAAGCAGAGCTGGCGTGATTTGTGGAGCTGGGTCCGGGGCTGGCGCAGCCGCCGCCGGGGCTCAAAGAGGGGACCGGAGCAGGCGGGGAAGCCCCCGCACTCTGTCCGGGGACTCCCCTCGCACAGTGACGTACGCGGTGAAGTTCCCCAAGCGCGCGGGTACACGTGTGTGCTGTATCGTGTTAACCATTTGTCGTTATTAAACAAACTGCGGAAGATTCATTGTCTAGAGCTGCAATGTACTTCGATGTTTGCCGTACTGATTTAGGAAAAATGAAGTAAAGAGTACTATTCTGTAGTTCCTTCTCTCATATTTTACACACTAAACGGTTCATTTACGGGTGTACGCGCTGGTGAATACAGATAAGGGTCTAGAGCTCTTATGCGTATATGCAGGCACATCATTCTCCCTCCCTCCCTCCCTCCCCCACAAATGACTATCAATGGTAGGTACCTTACGGCATGATCTGTACAGTGTCTTGTGGCCAAGACAAGTGAGGTTAACAGTCATAAAGAGGCATATAGAGGGTGTTCCACAATTCATGTTACACACTTCTAGCGGTGGCAGAGGAACCCACGTCGGGAAACGTCATCGAACGACGCTACAGGGTGTCTGAGCTATAGGCGCCGGCGCCTGTAAATGTGTGTATACACAGGGCGATTCCGTGATAATGTTACAAACTTTATGGCGTGATAGATAAAGATAAATGTATGAATTTGGGGTAGGAGACCCTTTACCGAAAGCGAACAAGTCGAAAATTTATAAGAGAAAACCGTCCTGATACCTCTGACGGTGGAATACACGTACCGGTACTGTTATTGCTACGGTTGCAGGATAGGCCACTTTCAGGAGTCGTCGTATAGACCAATACAAGAAAAAATGTCTAGCGAACATGGCTCCAAAATGCCGCTATCTACATTTGTTCATCTTTACTAGCGTCAAATGTTTCTCCCCTAATCAACAGGTGCTCATAGTTCTTAAGGTTTGCATTTTACAGTCCAGATTCAGTAGACATTTTTTTTCTTGTTTTTCTACATACTCTGAAAGTTACATAACCTACATTCTTAGCAACAACAGTACCAGTACATGTATAACACTATCAGAGGTAAGAGAAATCTTTTCGCTTTTATTTTCAACTCAGAACCCGGGATCCTTACCTGGAACAGATATCCGTCTTCATGATCATTGAAAGTCTGTAAATCACCCTGCATATGCACTCTGTAGCGTCGTTGGATGATGTTCCCAGACATGTGTTCCTATATAAAACATCATCTGCTAAATCGCCTCTCCAACCTGAATTGTGAAACACCCTATATACCAACATTTTCCCTGTCACCCCTATCTGCGAGTGGAACAGTAAAGAGAACTATTATCAGTAGTGCAAAGTACCCTCTGCCATGCGTTGCAGGTTGTGTCCTGTGGACAAGATAAGAAAGCTAGCGCCCCCGTGTACACTAATTTTTGCTTCGCCTAATTTTTCGGGTGAAATACGAAAGGGGATCACTAGAAGTGATATAATGTAACCTCTGCCATACACTCTACGGTGTATTGTTGACAAGATAGAGGGATTTCGGCTCGTACTGGGGCACTTCAGCAGTTTCTCCTTCTCTCCCACCTTGGAGTGCAACAGAAAAGGGGTACGACGATCAGTGGTATGAAGCAGTCCGCTTTGTGAACATAGTGAACATTAGTGATCGAAGCAGACGAAATGAATTAAAATCTGTGAAGCGGCCGGGACTCGAACCCGGGTCTTCTTGCTTGGTAGGCAGAAATGCTAACCATTACACAAGGGAGTATGATGGTCAACATTGCTGCACGAACTGCCTACGCCGAATGCCCCCCGCAACACATACTTCAATTCATTTTTCCCTAACATATTGTCACTACTGCCAGGGCTCTCCGATACTGGCAAGCACACCAGCAATGGACGTATTGGGACGTCCTTGTATATCTATAAGATAGTGAAAATTAATAAAACCGACAAACTGCAGGGACGGATTTCTGACTGGAAATGTTGGCTCTATGAACATGTGTCCGAAAAGCGCCGTTGCCACGGTAGATGGCGCTGACATATGAAAGTTCCTCTACGTGCAGTGTCTGTAACCCACATATGACGATTATGCAGATAGATGATTCCACTTTTGGTTGCTTTATAGGTGAAGACCACTGGCGACAGAAATCCCACAATTGCACCGGTCTGGTGCAAAAACCATGAATAAAATCCTTCCGGTAGACGAAAATCCGCTGCTGATAATTCTTGCACTCGTTGCAGGCTACAGCGATAGTATCGTCTGTCATGCAGGATACACATAATTGTACTTTGGATTACAACAAGTTGACGGGCCACTTGCCTCGAGCTTGTACTATGGTTCGTCTCAATATCTCACAGAACCCAGTCTTTCAGATTTAATGTACGCACAGCCCACCGCCTCCTAGCACGTATGTCTGTCTGAAAGGACCGATCATCACACAAACGCCCAGAAAGAGCTTGAAATGTTGTGCGATTTGGTTGGTGTCTGTGAGAGTACTTGTTTCCGTAGAGCACTGCTGCCACTCGACTGTTTACATCTGCTTGCCTGTACACAATACACCACCTCGGCTCGTTCCAGGCACGAATACCGTACCATTCTGCTGCTTACAGTACGCTGCGTCAGTCGTACACACGCAAGAAACAAGTGGCCAGAAATTCGTCCTCACCGTCTACCGTACCAACGATGGGTTTCCGGACAAATGTTCATACGACCTTTTTTCCTCTATTTCTAGCCGGGAATCCGTCCCAGAAGTTTGTCGGTTTTATTAACATTCACGCTGTATTGTCTTGTGGACAGGGTGGGTCCAGAGACGTGTCGGATACCATTTTCCCCGTCGTCCGTCTTACCGGATGGAAAGCACCACTAGCTTTCTAGCACTGCAGCCTTATAGACTGCCGCATCTGAAGCCGCTGGGAGCTCGGTCCGTGCAGCTTAGGCTGGGCGCAGCACACGTGCTGGGACTCTCCGCTCCCGGATTCCTGGCTCGCGTTGCGTGCCGCGCAAGTTGCGTGCGCCGGCGGCGGGGCACGCGATCCGCCCCATGCTGTGCAGATGCCGGCAATGACGTCTTAATCCAGAGGCCGGCAACCGGTCGGGGCTCATTACCATCTCCAGCCGACTCCCAGCGCTGCCACTCCTCCAGGAGCGCCTCCGAAATAGTTCAGCAGGTCGCATTCTCTGCGGAAACAACTCTCCAACTTCTCGCCTCTACCTGCTGTTCACCAACGCCCTTCCTAAACAGCTCACTCAGTCCTTACGCGGCGCTACACAAATTTTCCAGGCACATTCTCGTAAGTAACAGAAAACTTACCTTAATCAGAAACTGATGTGTCCTATTTTTTCCCTCTTTTATAGAGATGATGGAATATAAACATTGTCTATACAGCGTTCCTTGAAAAGCTAACGTGCTGCACAGGTGTGGATGTCAGTTTCACGTAGCCCCTTCGTGTGCGAGCACGATACCTACCCGCAATACAATTTCATTACTCGGGGAAAGAAAGAAAGAAAGAGAGAGAGAGAGAGAGAGATAACTGGGATAGCTATTACCATGTACACAGAGGGAACAAAAATCGTGGGATAGCGATATCCATATAAAAATACGGCGGTAGTATCTCGTACACAAGGTTTAAAAGGGAAGTGCATTGACGCAGTTGTCATTTGCACTCAGATGATTACTGTGCAAAGGTTTCCGACTTGAGTATGACCGCACGATGGGAAGTAACAGGCATTGAAGGCGGATTGGTAGTTGGAGATAGACGCCTGGGACATTCAGTTTCGGAAATAGAGAATATTTTTGAGATCCTCAGTGTCAAGTGTGCCACGAGCATCACATTTCAGGCATCACCAGGGATAACGCAGTGACCGAAGGCCGTGAGTTAATGGCCGAGAGCAGCGGGGTTTGCGTATTGTTGTCAGTGCTAGCAGACAAGCAACTCGGTGTGACGTACTATGTTGTGATAAGTACCGACGAACGTGTTTGTCAAGGCAGTGCGGCGAAATTTAGCATTAATGCGCTACGGTAGCAGATGACCGACGTTGAATACCTTGCTAACAGCACGACATCGTTTGTGGCGTCTCTCCTAGGCTCCTGACCATGTCGGTTGGACCCTAGACGACTGTAGAACCGTGGCCATGTCAGGTGAGTCCCAGTTACGGTTCATAAGAGCTGATGTGGAGTTCGAATGTGGCGCAGACACCACGAAGCCGTGGAACCAAGTTGTTCAAATGGTTCAAATGGCTCTGAGCACTATGGGAGTTAACTTCTGAGGTCATCAGTCCCCTAGAACTTAGAACTGCTTAAACCTAACCAACCTAAGGACATCACACACATCCATGCCCGAGGCAGGATTCGAACCTGCGACCGTAGCAGTCTCGCGGTTCCGGACTGAAGCGCCTAGAACCGCACGGCCACCGCGGCCGGCGAACCAAGTTGTCAACAAGGCACTGCGCAACGTGGTGCTGGCGCCATAATGGTGTGGGCTGTGTTTACGTGGAACGGACTAGGTCTTCTGGTCCAACTGAACCTGTAATCGACTGAACATGATTATGTTCGGCTACTTGAAGACCATATGCAGCCATTCGTGGACTTCATGTTCCTAAACAATGATGGAATTACGATGGATGACAGTTGTTCGCGATTGGTTTGAAGAACATTTTGGACTCTTCGAGCGAATGGTTTGGCCACCCAGATCGCCACACATGATTGCCATCGAATATTTATGGGACATAATCGGGAAGTCAGTTCGTGCACAAAATCCTGCACCGGCAACGCTTTTGCACTTATGGACGCCAACACAGGCAGCATGGCTCGATATCTCTGCAGGGGACTTACAAGACGTGATGACTGCATGCGACGTCGAGTTGCTGCACTTTGTCGGGCAAAAGGAGATGCGACACGATGTTAGGAGGTAGTTCATAACTTTTGTCACCTTGTAACTGAGCTGCTTCTGTGTTGGCAATGCTGTGTAGCGCTTTGCATTGGATCTCTGACTGCGCTTTCTTTGTAGGAGACTGTGTGGCTGGTCTGACTCGTTGTTGGAAGTCAATCGCCAGTACTGTTGGGCAGTTTGAAGTGAACAGCCAGCAGTGATGGATGTTAGATGTGAGAAGTTGGCACTGATGGAGGGTAAAAGTCTGAAGTGTTAACGTAGGCTAACGATCCTTACATGTTCTATTTGGAGATTGAATATTATTCATTATATATACCTTTGTACTGGATGTCAATGGCGATTTATATTCGTGTCTCAACTGGGTGTCACATTATTAAGGTAAAAAATACATGATTTCGTTTGCAACAAAATATTTCCTTTGCTAACCACATGCCTATTAGTAGTTAGTGACTTTAGTAGTTAGTGACTTTAGTAGTTAGTGACTTTAGTAGTTAGTGACTTTTATTTAGCTGGCAGTATTAACGCTATCTGTATTGCAGTAGTTCGCGTAATGAAGATTTTTGTGAGGTAAGTGCTTAATGAAATGTTTAGGTTATTGTTAAGATTTCTTTTTAGTCAGGGCCATTCTTTTGAATTATTTGAAGTCAGGTTTCCTTTGCTTTCAGAGCAGCCAGACTGCGTTGCGCTAGGGTATTGTGGGTCTCAGTCATTCAGCAATTTAAGTACAGCCACACTCATTTACATAAGGCAGTTTCAATCTCATTGTACAGCTTTCCTTTAAACGCAAACATGCTGTGTTAATGTTAATTTCTCTTTCTAGTTCCCCTGCATCTGCGAAGACTATGCCTACCCGCAATACAATTTCACTACTGCCAGGAACATGAGCTACCTTAGCCATTACCATATGCCGAGACGACCAAGAAACCTTGCATAGGATCCAACTTAAGTAGCGGTTAACGCAAAAAATAAACAAGTTTGATAAAAGGATACGAATAAAGCCGATACGCTTGTATTCGCGAGAAGGTTCCGCTGTCAAAATATTGCGTGTATTTGTTGTAATCTGTCCATTTTTAAGAAACGCTCAATAAAAAGACTTTCTAGATGCCGTATCGCATAAATATTTCTTTATTTTCAACAACCGGTTTCGACAGACTTTGCTGTCATCATCAGGGGTGTAACGTAGTGCACATCGCTAGAATATACCTCTTATACTGAATTATGACGTGTTGTTTGAGTAAATAATTTTTGTTTGACGATACAAGAAACTGTATCTGTAATGACCTTAAAATTTTTTCTTAAGCAACATGTTGATTGTGAACTGAAACCTCACGCCAAGTTGTCATGTTAGTGAATAAAATGTATCAACTATACAAAGGCTTGTCAGTAATAAAACATTTATAATCAAAAAGCACCTTGTCCGTATATGTAGCGCTCACAGGTGATTGTTACGCCATAAAATAACAATCATTAAAATACAGAGCAGCACATCTGTTTGTTTTAGCTTGCCAAGGTCATCTAACTGCCGATCCGCCGTAGACTGCAGTTGTACCATATATGCCGCCTAAGGAGGATCAGAATTTAACTGAACGTGTCAAGCTAACGTAAACAGATGTGCTACAGTGCATTTTATTGTGTTTTGCGATTTTTATGACGTAACAATCATCTGTGAGCGCTACATATACGGACATCAGCATGTACACAAGAAGCTTTTTGATTGTAAACGTCTTACTACTGACAAACCATTCTATAAGTTGATACATTTTATCCACTAACATGGTAACTTGGCGTGAGTTTCCAGCTCACAATGAACACATTTCTTAGCAAACATTTTCAAGGTATTTAAATGTGTAGTTTGCTTTCCCGTTTCTTTTTGTGCCCAAATAAAAAAAAATTGTGAAACATTACGTCATGATTCATGATATGAGTTATATTCCATCTATGCGCACTGTGTCACACAGCTGAAGATAACAGCAAAGTCTGTCGAAAGCGGTTACTGAAAATAAAGAAATATTTATGCGATCTTCACTGTAGAATGTTGTTTTTACCGAGTAAAACAGACGGCTCCTTCTCATTTCTCGACATCAGAAAACTCAGTCGAAATACCTAATGCCACGGCAGGAAGATCCATGATGAAAAAAAGTTAAAGAGTGGAGGAACTCTTTTTGTTTATTACTGATGAGCAATAGACACGCTACGTAAACTTCTTTGTCTTCTGCCAGGTGGAAGAAAAACCATTTTATTTAAGTGCACTATTTGTCGCAACATTCAGTGATATTCGAAGCCTGTGACACGTAAATATTTGCTAAAATAATGACTGCGGACAGGTGAAGGTAAGAAGAGAGATATTTGTTGCTGTCTATTATTTGAAAATACGCTGCAAACACGTAGTGCCACCTACTCTCCGTTACCCACATAAAAATTACAGAAAGGGACAACAAGCAATCGCTGAATACGAAATAACAACTAACCAGAAAACAGGAAATAATAAAATATCCTTCGCACTGTTCCGCCGTTACCATTTTTACAGTTTCTTTCCCAGACTTTGTTAGCTCGCTGTTCCTTTTTTTTGTTTATTACTTTTTTTGTTGGCCACTCTGCTAGTCCGTACTATTCCCACTGTCGTATTTATTTCCGGGGAAAAGTTAAGAGTGATAAAAAAAAATACAGACGCGACTGAATTTCCCGCTCTTGTAGCGTACGAATGGATGGCATCGGCCAACGACAACACAACAAACAGGGTGGCATTGTTTTTGTACAGGAGGATAAAAAGGTGGGAGGGGAGGTTTCTGGGGCGGAAGGATGGGGGAGGGGGTGATATGGAAGAGGGTGGGGAGGGGCGGAGAGAGGAGCTGATGCCAGCGGTCAGTCGTGGGTGGAGCTGGGGAGGGGGAGGGGTGTATTATATTTCATTATTTATTACCACATGCGCAGCTCCTTGTTTCCGACTGCTGTACTGGAATTGTGCGCATGTGACTCTGTGTATATGTAATGCACGTGTGTGTGTGTGTGTGTGTGTGTGTGTGTGTGTGTGTGTGTGTGTGTCCACATGACGCTGGTCGTCCCGAATTTGTTCTCGGCATCACACACACACACACACACACACACACACACACACACACACACACACACACACACATTCCTATAACGGAGTGCTGGCTCCGGCTACACGACGGCCGATAATTGAACTGTGTAGCTGGACACCCATGCACGCACTGTGTGTGTGTGTGTGTGTGTGTGTACGCTCGGACTCCCTCTGCACTGCTCAACCAATCCATCCCGCACTCGTGTCCAGGCCAGGGAGCAACGTGAGTGAGCACGCGCGCTCGTGTGTGTGTGTGTGTGTGTGTGTGTGTGTGTGTGTGTGTGTCTGGCTTTACGGGCGATAAAGTCCTGCGCGTCCCCTTGTCCCGGCCGCAGTTCAATTGTTCGCGTTCGCTGTAGCTGACGCTCGTAGATGCCCCCTGGCTTGTCTGCGTTCGCTCGCCTGTAACTGCCTGGCATCGAACCCGAGACCTACGTCCTCGCGATACCAGACGTTGAAACTGGAAGCGGATAACTGATTTATCTGAAATGGGAAGAATCCTAAGGTTCAATAAATAGTGCAGACTGTTATTTCACTTAAAAGCAGATTGGTATACAGCGAATAACAGGTATTTCATTACATTCACTTCCGTAATTTTCTTTATGTGTGTTCTCAGTGCGAATTTCCTTCTAGCATCTGTCAGAACTCCACCGACTAAATTCCGGAGGTTGTTCAGGAATATTTTTCAGAGTACTGTCCGCCTCCTTGCAAGTCTGACTGCCATGCAGAGGGCCCGGATTCGATTCGCGGCCGGATCGGATATTTTCTCCGCTCTTAGACTGGGTATTGTGTTGTCCTTATCATTTAATCCTCATCGGCACGCAAGTCGTCCAGTGTGGCGTCGACTGAAAAGACGTGCCCTTCAGTACCATAAGATCATTTCATTTCATTCTATTTTAGTATGAGGAACTCGTGATCACCTGTCGTTTGTTACTGCATGGCAGACGTTGCAAGAGAGGTTCAAAAATGGTTCAAATTGCTCTGAGCACTATGGGTCTTAACATCTGAGGTCATCAGTCCCCTAGAACTTAGAGCTACGTAAACCTAACTAATCTAAGGACATCACACACATCCATGCGCGAGGCAGGATTCGAAACTGCGACCGTAGCGGTCACGCGGTTCCAGACTGTAGCACCTAGAACCGCTCGGCAACGACGGCCGGCCCCTCCCCCTGTCCCCTTGGCCCAGTCACTACGCTCTTCGCTCCACCAACGGTGTCGCCGATGTAAGGCTGTCAACGGAGCACAACGAACTGGTCGTCGGGAAAAGAGCAGCAGCAGACAACTGGGCTACATTCGTCGCACTTCGTCCTTTTTCCACTTTCCTTATGATTCTTCCCTTTCTGAAGTCATCCAGATGTTGTCTCAAGGCCATATTGTAACGAAGAACCACCACAATAACTGCTCGCTGACTAAAAAACATTTTCTTTTCCCGTTCCTTCGACTCCCTCAAGTTGCAGGGGCGACCCCATTTGGCGGTATAGCATGCAGACTTCGTCGTGGGACGTGCAAGCCTGGGACACTTCTGGCAACACGCTCCCACACTTCCATTCCTTTCCACAGAGTGGTTAATATGTTATGGTACTTTATATACTTCCTCCATAATTATATGGCAATGCAGTCTTCCTCAGCGATTAGCGACGAGGTTTTGCCGGCGTCTGCGGACGAGCAGTTCTAGGCGCTTCAATCCGGAACCGCGCGACCGCTACCGTCGCAGGTCCGAATCCTGCCCCGGGCATAGATGTGTGTGATGTTCTTAGGTTAGTTAGGTTTAAGTAGTTCTAGGTTCTAGGGGACTGATGACCTCAGATGTTAAGTCCCATATTGCTTACAACCATTTGAACCATTTTCGAAGAGGTTTTCTAGTATTATTAACCGAGTCGAGGCGTCGTTTTTTGGTAATGTGCATGAAGATGACGAGTAGAAAACGTGTCGAAACGTTGCCGCAGAATGACGCCTTCACTGGGCTGATAAACCGAGAGAATTTCATCATCTCCTCCATTCGTTCTGCAGAGCAGTCGTAGATGTGGAAGATGGTAATCCTTGTATCCTTGAACACTTGTTGCCAACAGAAGCGGATATTATCTGTTTCCCCATCTCGCGAGTAGACTGAAGGTAAAAGCGACAGCAAACGGAAACCAGAGCAGCGCGAGACGTGTCTCGCCAATTACGAGTGTGTGCACACACACAGTCGCTCAAACTGCCGCCACAGACGCGGAAAAAAAAATTAACGTCCGGGTGTGGCGTCGCGAGTATGGTTGTCTGGATATCTGAACGGAGAAATTCCGGCATTCCTTCCCGGCGGCCTTGAAACCTTCACAGACGGCGGAATTAAAAAGAGGGGAAAACAGCGAAGCGGAAAAATCGAGAACACGCACGACTTCTGCTGCAAGTCGTGCTGTCTCCACGCAGAAGTCACGGCGGCAACAGCAGCCGATTGAGCAAGGCGCCGACTTGCTCTCTTACGTCCTGTATCTATCTGTTTGTGGCATTCGGTGACCGCTCACTCAGAACGCCAAAGGCGTTTCGCTATGTTCACTCTTATCCCCTCCACTCTGTATTTCTGTCCACTCCCCACAGGACGGGAGTTCTAATCTGCTGCCCTTAATCTGGTGTCGTGACGTCGGAATCTACTGCCGCCATCGATTACGTACTTTGCCTTTTGTTTTCTTCTTTTGTACTTCCCCCACTGTCGGTAGTTGAGCGGCGTGCTTACATTCGAGACAGGATTAAAACACACACACACACACACACACACACACACACACACACACACACACACACACACACTCGCCACATTGATAAGTCGTGGAAGTTTGGGCACAATGTCTGATCAGACACTGTTTGCACCATTTAACCTTTTCTTTTTATTTCTTTAGCTAGTCACGTGTGTGTGTGTGTGTGTGGGGCTAAAAACCACTCGCGTCCGCCTCGTGGAAACGCGATTCTGGCCTTCGATAAGGCCGTCATTCCCTTAATGCCCCGTTATTAAATTAGCGGAACAGAGTGCCGCCAGCAATTACGAAATTGATTTCACCTTTGCTTTTGTCTGGAGGTCGGAGCACGACTTGCTTCCACGGTGCGTGCATGTGTTTCATTAAAGTGGACAATCACAGTCTCTCTCGAATAGTCTTTCTGCGCCTTAAACCCAGCTATTTATGAGAACATCTAGTGATTATTGCAGATATTACAGTATCTAGCTATAGACAGAAAATCGTAAATGTGATGTCCAGTGATAAGAAAATATCCAGCTGATGAACTGTTGGAGCGGTAGGTAGATGACAGTAGATAACGATGGTGATGAATGACAGTGGCAAACGAGGCGACAAATCCCGGTCATTGTTAGAATTTTATTCAACATTGGTGTGCACAGGCCAGAGGACGAAAGTAACAACTTGTATTTTATTACCCGATGGAAGCATGCTTCTAGAATCACACCATCACCATAACCAAGGTCTACGGACTTCAGACTCGGCGCAAGGTGGTCAACTTCAAAAGATTATCGCTGGAGACAACGATCAGCAGAAGTACCCCTTGAGCACCACGAAAATTCGGAACCCAGGGAATATCTCTGCAGACAGCACGCATGAACGAACTTTCGTGACAGTTTCGCTGAGCGACACTTAATCGAAGGTGGAGGGTGTTGACGTTTCCGCAGAGCCCAAGGCAGTGCAGATAGCTATTTGTTTTCACATTCGATAATTTGGCCAACGCACAACGAAACCGTCACTTCCAAGGTAACTAGGACCGAGGCTAAACTAGTAATCTGTCTGACACCGTTTTCCTTTTTCACATTCATAGGTTTCGACAGCTCAAAACAAACAGTCGCATTCCAAGCTAACCTAAACTTCGGACTAAGCTACAGATCACTCCCACACCACAACCAGGTTCGCTGTTTTTGTATTACTTGGCTTCGGCAACTCAGCCAAACTGTCACATTCCAGCCAAACTTGGACTTCCAGCTGAACTACGGACCAGTCTGTCACCGCAACCATGATTCTTGCTTTCATTGGCTTAACACCAAGAACTCCAGGCTTTAGACAAATGGCTCTGTGCGGAAGTGCCATTCGTACAAGTAGTTCAGCCCTGACTGGAACAACAAGAGCGGAAGAAAATCTTGTAAAATGAGGATACTCAATTCAGCTTGGCCCAATAAAATATGCTGAGATCCAGACGTCTAAGAACGTAAGTTCCTGATCAGAAAAGAGGACATGGTGTCCGAAATTGATAAAGCTTTAGTGCAAAACTAATCTGCCTGTTACACACATAACATGTAATAAGAGTTGCATCGTACGTAAAGGAAACAAAAGAAAAATTCAGACTAGGAATTAAAATCAATGGAGAACAAATAAAAGCTTTGAGGTTCACCGATGACATTGTGATTCTGTCAGAGACAGCAAAGGACTTAGGAGAGCAGTTGAACGGAATGGACAGTGTCTTGAAAAGAGGATATAAGATGAACATAAACAAAAGCAAAACGAGGATAATGGAATGTAGTCAAATTAAATCGGGTGATGCTGAGGGAATTAGATTAGGAAATGAGACACTTAAAGTAGTAAAGGAGTTTTGCTATTTAGGGAGCAAAATAACTGATGATGGTCGAAGTAGAGAGGATATAAAATGTAGACTGGCAATGGCAAGGAAATCGTTTCTGAAGAAGAGAAATTTGTTAACATCGAGTATAGATTTCAGTGTCAGGAAGTCGTTTCTGAAAGTATTTGTATGGAGTGTAGCCATGTATGGAAGTGAAACATGGACGGTAAATAGTTTGGACAAGAAGAGAATAGAAGCTTTCGAAATGTAGTGCTACAGAAGAATGCTGAAGATTAGATGGGTAGATCACATAACTAATGAGGAGGTATTAAATAGAATTGGGGAGGAGTTTGTGGCACACCTTGACTAGAAGAAGGGAGCGTGTGGTAGGACATGTTCTGAGACATCAAGGGATCACAAATTTAGCATTGGAGGGCAGCGTGGAGGGTAAAAATCGTAGAGGGAGACCAAGAGATCAATACACTAAGCAGATTCAGAAGCATGTATGTTCCAGTAGGTACTGGGAGATGAAGAAGCTAGCACAGGATAGAGTAGCATGGAGAGCTACATCAAACCAGTCTCAAGACTGAAGACCACCACCATCATGACAACAACAATAATAATAATAATAATAATAATAATACCGTATGTGTACAACAGCTCTATTGCAATATTGCGTACATATTTTTTACTTTTCCTTGCAATGTCCAATGTGATCATGCTCAAACGAGTCTAAAATTAGTTGATGGTGAAATCAAGTGAAACAAGAATTACTCACACTCTGTTTTTTGACTACTCAATAGATGGACAAATGAAGATAATGGGTAATGATGTGTTCTGCCCGTAAGATTGGTACACACTGCAAGTTCAGCATTCTGGAGCAAGGAAAGCTGCGAAGGCAGGTCGTCAGTCGTGGTAGGATAATTCAGCCTGAAGAACACTTATCGCCAAAGGCAAATAATCCATGTTGGAGTCACGGTATGTTATACAGTTTTCATCTGCAAGGAAGCTTCAAATCAGCACACATTCTGCTGCACAGTGAAAATTCGTCCTAAGGTTTTTAATTTAATCATTCTTAAAGATTTAGGAGCATGTGGGCGACAATAATACTTTCTAACTCCTCTCGCAATTTCAGTGCCTTCTGTGCTCTTATACTCTACTCTTTCTTTTAGAGGTGGAGTGAAATCTTCCTTACTTTTTCTGTTTATTTACGCACCTCGTGAAAAAGTAACAGTGGTCCCTGAACGGAGCCCTGAGGAGCGGTGCCCTCGGGACGCCATGTTGTGACGTCACGGCGCGGCGGGCGCCAGATGGCGCACGAAACAGCCGCGATGGCGGCCGGTTCAGAGGTTGGCTCTCGCGGCCCCGCGAACAAATCCGCGGACACGACCCGCGCTTATCGCCGTCAGGTCGTGATCGTGCTCGTGAGCGGCGCTCGTGCAGCGCCGCGTCGCCGGTAATGGCGCCCCCTGCCGATTATCGGCGCCAGATTAAGACCGTCGGTTTGTTTCTGCGCGTCGGGCCTTTCCCCGCGTCGCCGTTTTCCCGTTTAGCGGTGTAATTATCCGCGGTGCAGGACCGCCCGTGTACGGATTAATCAATTAAGTTACTCGCAGTCCCGTGCGACGAATGGGTACTGTCGTCACGGTTGCTTGCGGCAACGCGCCACTGTGTCGGGCTGTCGCAAGGCCCGAGCGAAACCGATTCTGCTCAACAGAGCAGAAGCTGGAAATCGCCTGTTGCTCGTTTACTTTACTGTGGCGTCGGGACTGCTGTGAAAACCCTTGCATCACATCTCCGTTTTCATGCTATCCGCAATTTCAGAGATTACAGAGATTTCATTTTCGCAACCAGTCACTCCTCCAGCTTAATTTGGCGCAGGCCATGGAATCCATGTAGAATTTGATTTTTTTTACGTAAATAACCTAATTATCTAGGTTCTCTATACGATTTGATACTATGTAGATAACGAGTGAAAAGCACACATAAACATATACATCCTAGTGGAACCTTAGACTTTCCTGGAGTTTTAGGGCGAATAGAGTCTTCCAGTGTCTGTCTGGATTATACAATAAGCGAAATGCGTTGGTCTAGAATTCCTCGCTCTCGGATATCTTCAGTACATAAATTTCTTGTACCACTCTGAAGAGAAACAACTGAAATATGTTACATCTGATACCCCAAGTCTCTCAGAATAAGCTTCGAGGTATGTACCAACAGTGCACCACATCTGATATCCTATGAACCGTATTTAGCCTAGAAATCGCCGGTTATGTAGCGCAGACCTAGTAGGGAAATCGAGCTTACGAATAGCCAAAATGAATTTTCAGTCTGCAGCAGAGTTTGCACTGATTTCAAACTTTCTAGAAGGCATCAACTGTCCCCAGACCGGAACTCGAGCTCGGCATCTTTACATTTCACTGCAAAATACTCTACCGAGTGAGCCATCCATGCAGGAGTCATGGCCCATTCTCAGATACCTCGATTCCGACTTGATTAGAGTAGAAGGATTGCAGTGGTACCAGTATCGGACCCTGTGGAACCCCATCAGGATAGAAATGACGTCTATTTACAGCGTGACTCCACTGCGAGAGAATTACCCAAACGCTTTTGCCATGCACCGAACTGACATTGATTTTGATCTGACTGTAGTAAATCAATTTCAGTGGTTCAAATACACTGAAGCGCCAAAGAAACTAGTATAGCCATGCAGATTCAAATACAGAGACGTGTAAACAGGCAGAATACAGCGCTGCGGTCGGCAAAGCCTATATAACACAACAAGGGTCTGGCGCAGTTCTCACATCGGTTCCGGCTGCTACGATATCAGGTTATCAAGATTCCAGTGAGTTTGAACGCGGTGTTACAGTCGGCGCACGAGCGATAAAGTGAGGAATACGGTAAAACATCAAACCTCCGACATCGCTGCGGCCGGACAGAGATCCTGCATGAACGGGACCAACGACGACTGAAGAGAATCGTTAACGTGGCACAAGTGCAACCCTTCCTTAAATTGCTACAGATTTCAATACTGCGCCATCAGCCAGTGTTAGCGTGTGAACAATTCAACGAAGAATCATCGATATGGGCTTTCGCAGCTGAAGGCCCACTCCTGTACCCTTTACGAATGGTCGACACAAGAGCTTAACGCCTCGCCGCGGCCCGTCAGCCGGCCGGGGTGGCCGAGCGGTTCTAGGCGCTACAGTCTGGAACCGCGCGACCGCTACGGTCGCAGATTCGAATCCTGCCTCGGGCATGGTTGCGTGTGATGTCCTTAGGTTAGTTAGGTGTAAGTAGTTCTAAGTTCTAGGGGACTGATGACCTCAGATGTTAAGTCCCATAGTGCTTAGATCCATTTGAACCAATTGGTCCGTCAATACCGACATTGCACTGTTGATGACTGGACACATGTAACCTCGTCAGGCGAGTTTCATTTCAAATTCTATCGAGCGGATGGACGTGTACGGGTGTGGAGACATCCTCTTGAATCCATGGAACCTGCTTGTCAACAGGATACTGTTCAAGCTATGGGACTCCTGAAACGTCTGGACGCGACTCTGACAGGTGACACGTACGTAAGCATCCAGTCTGATCACCTGCATCCATTCATGTCCATTGCGGATTCCGAAGGACTTGGGCAATTGCAGCAGGGCAGTGCGACACCCCAAACGTCCAGATTTGCTACAGAGTGGCTCTTCTGAGATTTAACACATCAGCTGGCTACCTAACACCCCAGACATGAACATTATTGAGCATATGTGGGATGCCTTCCAACGTGCTGTTCAGAGGAGATCTCCATCCACTCGTACTCTTCCGGATTTATGGGCAGTCCTGCAGGACTCATGGTTTCAATTCCCTCCAGCACTATTTCAGGCATTAGTCGAGTCCATGACACGTCGTGTTGCGGCACATCTGCGTGCTCGCGTGGGCCCTACACGACTGGTGGTGGTGGTGGTGGTTAGTGTTTAACGTCCCGTCGACAACGAGGTCATTAGAGACGGAGCGCAAGCTCGGGTTAGGGAAGGATTGGGAAGGAAATCGGCCGTGCCCTTTCAAAGGAACCATCCCGGCATTTGCCTGAAACGATTTAGGGAAATCACGGAAAACCTAAATCAGGATGGCCGGAGACGGGATTGAACCGTCGTCCTCCCGAATGCGAGTCCAGTGTGCTAACCACTGCGCCACCTCGCTCGGTACGATATTAGGCAGGTGTACCAATTTCTTTTGCTATTCTGTTTACATTGAGTTTGACCTGGTTGCTCTGGCCCCAACATCGAAGCTTGTGGAACCTTGTCAGTCGGGAAACGAGGTGTCTCTGCGAGAAGGTTCACAACGTACAGGGTGTGCTAATGTGTAGCGGGTCCTTAGCTGCGTGAGGCGTGTGTCGCAGGGTCCCACGCGGGTGTCGCAGACGCCTTGTCGGGCGGCGGCGCGGCCAGGTGGCTTGGGCCGGCCGCCACTGTGCCCGGGAAACAATGGTGGGGTCGGCGTCATTGTTCGGCGCCCGCACTGTGCCGTAGCGCGCCGCGCCGCGCCGCGCCGCGCTGATGTAGCGCCCGACCGGCTCGGCCGCGCTCGCGCGCGCGCGTAATTGAGTTTAGATACAATTGTGTGACGCGCGCCACATAATGGAGCCGGCTGAGCGATGGCCGCGCCTGTTTTATAACGCCCCCGCACAAATTGTGTCGGCGCGCGCTCGCGTTATAATGCACTGCCGGGACACTGCGAGAGCTCGCAGCGGGCACTATCGCCGCGGCGTCCGACCTATCGAGATACCGCTGGTCGATAACGGTGTTTAATTATGATAGCGCCGGCTGGGCTGCCAGAAACCCCACCCGCACCCCCACCTCCAGCCCGCGCCCGTACAAACACTACTGAGATCACAACACACACACACACACACACACACACACACACGCAGGTGGCTGTGTTTTGTTGTCGTTCCGGTCCAGTTTATTATGCGGCCTTTCTCACGTCAGCCTGCACTAATTCGCGCCTCCAATGGGGCCGTACATTTTCGCCGCCGGGA
The DNA here is from genome assembly GCF_023898315.1 of Schistocerca nitens. NCBI lineage: Eukaryota > Metazoa > Arthropoda > Insecta > Orthoptera > Acrididae > Schistocerca > Schistocerca nitens. The sequence continues at coordinate 83,383,150 of NC_064625.1, read as the reverse complement.
ACCAATCAGCATACCGCCGGACGGCGCAGGAAATCCCACTGGAAGCCACACGTGTGACCTAGCCGACTGTGACCAGGGGGAACCGAGTTCGAGTCCTGAATCACACAGGCAAGCTCCAGAATGTAGCAAATCCACGTCACGGACATCCATACATACGCGAGCAGGTGACAGCAGCAAGGTGAGTACTAGCTTCCATTCCTGACACCTTCCAGATCTCCCTCCGCCTCCTAGTGTAGTGAGAGCTGCTAAGGATCTGCAGTGACGAATAAGAATGTGGTTCGTGAATCGATAGCGTAATACCGAACAGCGTAGGGCAGCCAAATGACACCAAAATGTGTTGATCAGACTGACAGTGACTAGGGAGTACTGGGTTCGATTCTTGGACCAATCGGCACATCTCTCTCAATTGGTGTGTATCAAATCCACGTCACGGAGCACCTATTTTCGACCAGCGTTTGCTAGCAGGCGACGTCAGCAAATAGGATATCTGCGTTGTATTCCTAGCATCTTCCAGATCTATTACGACTTTGCGCCTCACTCCACTGTCCTCTCACTATGGTGGTGGTGGTTAGTGTTTAACGTCCCGTCGACAACGAGGTCATTAGAGACGGAGCGCAAGCTCGGGTGAGGGAAGGATGGGGAAGGAAATCGGCCGTGCCCTTTCAAAGGAACCATCCCGGCATTTGCCTGAAACGATTTAGGAAAATCACGGAAAACCTAAATCAGGATGGCTGGAGACGGGATTGAACCGTCGTCCTCCAGAACTCTCACTATGGTAAGACCTGCAGACGATCCGGAGTGACTAATAAGCACGTGGACTGGAAAACAATCAGCATATCACCTAAATGAGCAAGACATCCCAAAGACCCATAATGCGTGGTCAGACAGACGGGCAATGGGTTCGATTCCTAGACCAACCAGCAGAATACCCATTTCTGCATGTCCCAAACCCACGTCAGGAAGCAGCTGTTTTATACTGGGAAGGGCGACAGCAGAGACGAGTATACTGGATTCGATGCCTTGCATCTTCCAAATTCACAATGACACTGTTGCCACTTCAGGTTGCTCTCATTGTCGTGGGAACTGTTGATGAGGAGTATCTCATTTTTACACTAACGTAGTCTACAGGGTTGTACTTGGTACCACAGAAATTCATATGTTCTAGTTAGGTCAAAAGCAATGTCAGACTCATGCTCTCCAATAAGGATTCGGGTAATTTCCTCGCAGCGCATTCACAGTGAAAACAGATCTCATTTCTATGCTGACGAGGTTTCTGAGGACGAGATGAATAAGCAAATCATGTTAAAACTCTTCCGACAGTACTTGAGAGAACGAGACCTTGTGGTGTCACTCGATGACAAGAGGTTTGAGTGGTTCCACAGCATATGCAGTGTACGTCATTTCGTCACTGTCTCCAGAGGGCGTTGGAATCAGAATACCTAGAATACACCTGTGCTGCTGAAACCTTGTGCTGTTTCAAGAGCACCATAATTTTGTGCGCTTTCCTGCGTCACAAATGAGATTCGGTCCCTTTCTGTTCACACGTGTCCCTGTGACTGATCTTGATTAATCAATATGAAAATTCACTGCTTGACTCATGTCTGTAATTATCAACGAGTGTGACGCTTTTGAAGTTTCTTTGGGTCCCACTTACTGGCATGGTACATGTACCACCACAATCCCGTGACAGAAAGGCAGCTACAACATAAGTGAAATGGGAGAGCAGGCCCCGAAATCCTTACTACTCCTTTGGTATTTAAGCAACTTCCAAGCTAATGTTAAATTATAGACAAGGACGTAACCCCTGGTAGAGAGATCTACACCTGGGTCATACTGGAGCTGTAGAAACAATGTCACCTGCGGAAAAGCCAGAGATGCTTCACCTATACCAGGAGTACCCAGTGCCTAATCTTTTGGAACTCCGAAGGACCATCTTGTACAGATTAACCTGGTCTATCGTGTAGGCCATGTTGTAGCTCTGCCAATATTTTGCGACCTGGGGCTATCCCTCTACGCTTGCTCTAATGACTTGGGGACAACCAAGCCCTGTGAGAAAGGATTCGGATCCTTGAAGGACCACATAGTGACGATGGACTTGATCCACTGTGTAATTACGCTGTACCAGTAGCTTACCACTTGGGACTGAGCCTTAAATGTTTGCATGGAATCAGTAAGCCCAACAGGAAAGTATTTGGGGTTTTGAAGGGTCGTCCGGTAAGGATGAACTTAATCTACTGTGTAAGGACGTTGTGTGTACCTTCCGCTACTGTAATGTTGGAGCAGTACTGATCTTTTGCGCTGTGTTAGGCTCCCGCAAAGAGGAAGCCCCAGGTACGGAACCGAGCATTAAAAAAATGAAGCCCCACGAAGCTCCACTGGCAGTGGTGGATCCTCAGGGTATCGATCGACCCCGGGGCAGTTTTCGCTTCGTTAGCGCAGTCGTTCTCGTGCCGATCGGTCCGGCCAGATTAATTTAATTTGAATGCGACGGCGTGTTCCGATGCCCGTAATTACTGGGGGCGCGGGTGGTGGGAGAGAGCGGCCAGATGGGAGATGAGGAGTGGCCCGCGTAACGAGCCGTACCAAGGTTGATCTCTCAATTACGGACTGGCAGCGCGCGGCCGGCTATCTGCCCAGGCGCCGGGTCACGCACGCAGAGTTAATAACAACAACAACACCAACAACAGCAACAACAGTCACGAGTCGGGAAACTGCGTTTTCGGAACGAGGCATCGCTGGGTATCTCCAGCGCCCGTGGGCTCTGATGGATCGCGGGCCCGAACGCTGGCTGCGGGGAATGTGATTTACGGGAGGTAGTTACTGAGGAGCGGTGATGAGGGGCGTGTGGTAGCCAGCATCTGACGGCTCGTCGCTTACCCCGGCGGTTCGAGAGGTACACGAGTAACAGCACGGTGTTGCCTTATGAAGAAGGGTAAGGTTTACCGTTCTGGGCAAAGGCGGAATTCTGTCACGAATTTGATTTCTTGTCACGTCACGTTTGTTGGTTAACTCAAGCTTTCATCAATTTCCTGTGTAGTCATTGTCAGGAGTTGTCTAATATTGACAGGCCGTATGGTACTTTAGGATTTAGTTGGTCGCGCTATGTACCGGGTGATCAAAAAGTCAGTATAAATTTGAAAACTTAATAAACCACGGAATAATGTAGATAGAGAGGTAAAAATTGACACACATGCTTGGAATGACAGGGGGTTTATTAGAATCACCCCATATTGCTAGACGAGTGAAAGATCTCTTGCGCGCGTCGTTTGGTGATGATCGTGTGCTCAGCCGCCACTTTCGTCATGCTTGGCCTCCCAGGTCCCCAGACCTCAGTCCGTTGCGATTATTGGCTTTGGGGTTACCTGAAGTAGCAAGTGTATCTTGATCGACCGACATCTCTAGGGATGCTGAAAGACAACATCCGACGCCAATGCCTCACCATAACTCCGGACATGCTTTACAGTGCTGTTCACAACATTATTCCTCGACTACAGCTATTGTTGAGGAATGATGGTGGACATATTGAGCATTTCCTGTAAAGAACATCATCTTTGCTAAAGAACATTATCTTTGCTTTGTCTTACTTTGTTATGCTGATTATTGCTATTCTGATCAGATGAAGCGCCATCTGTAGGACTTTTTTGAACTTTTGTAATTTTGTGGTTCTAATAAAACCTCATGTCATTGCAAGCATGTGTGTCAATTTGTACCTCTCTATCTACATTATTCCGTGATTTATTCAGTTTTCAAAATTATACTGACTTTTTGATCACCCGGTATTTAACGTATTTCGTTGGCCGAATTATCTCATAATTCATACTTCTGCAATTACTTAATTGTCTTATAAATCCGCGTACTGCACACGGAAGTATCAGAAAGCCTTTGAGTACGGTACTTAACCCCTGTCGACGACGACGACTAAGGAAGCTGATGAAAGCTGTAGTTTACCATCAAATATGACGCATCAGGAAATGCATGGACTGTTTATTCAAGAATGCTACTGCGAAAAACTGTGTTCTCGTGGGAAATTGTTTGGCGGCAAACCGTCAAGGGTATGACTTGATACAGCACTCTCCGGGTCCATCTATGGTTGTGTTTATCGATTTTCAGAGACAGTCCTCTTAGGATAACATTACGGAACCAAGCTGCACAGATTTTCTACCTCTGCCGTTATTGTCGTCTACCCGTCCCAATATGTCACTAAGTTATTTGGAAGTATACGAAGACCCCACGTTCGACTACGGGCTAAGAAACGTATTACTGTCAAATATGCCAATATAACGGGTCACCTTTCGACGTGTATATACCGAGCGAGGTGGCGAAGTGGTTAGCACACTGGACTCGCATTCGGGAGGACGACGGTTCAATCCCGCGTCCGGCCATCCTGATTTAGGTTTTCCGTGATTTCCCTAGATCACTTCAGGCAAATGCCGGGATGGTTCCTTCCCCATCCTTCCCTAACCTAAGCTTGTGCTCCGTCTCTGATGACCTCGTTGTCCACGGGACGTTAAACACTGATCTCCTCCTCCCCCCTCCTCCTCCTCGACGTGTACAAAAAAATTAAATGACGGATGGGTAGCACTGAAGCAAATCTAAACATTCTCTACCCTTTTCCACGGAAAACAGTATTTACAAAGCCATTTGTATTCTTCTTTGGTTGCCATAGCGCAGCAGGCGATTGTATTGTTGTATTGCGAAGGAAGAAGCAATAAGACAATTACTTAAAGACATACTGGCTGTCATTCGACGGGTTCTGTTTGTTAAAATTTATGAACGAAGCTCTCGTTCACCGCTACAGAGCTCATAAAATGACCAGAAATTGAAAAATCATTGTTATAGAAGCACACTGTTTTTGATTTAACAAAGGAAACTAATCAGCTATAGCCAAACTGTGGGGGAAACTGTGTTACTATAGACAACAATCTTCAGTTACTATATACTTTGAAGAAGTCCATATCTTAGAGGAAATGGAAATATTCATGGCCAAAAGTACAAAACTGAAATCCTGAATGAATTGACAGATTTCAAGAAAGCATATTTCTTCACCGACAGGAGTTCAATATTGTTCAATTAGAAAATCCGTAACGGCCAGCAATGTATAAGAATCGAGACGTTATTTTGTACAGTGATTATGTATGTTATCATTAGTAATGTGAAGAAGTTTATATTTTCTATTATCGTAACACCTTTCGTCTGTTGACATCAAAGTTGCTTCGTCCGAGTGTCCTGAGCAGGTTAGAAAGTGACGACACTTCGATAGTGATGTAGAACCAAGTTTTGCTCCGACCGTCATCTCGTTCATACTGCACAGTAGTGTTGATTCTAACAAATAACATGGACTAAGTTCGCAAACAGTGGACAACAAAATCTACGTAGCTCCAGCATTGAATGGAAATCGCAAGAAGACAGCAATTTCACGTGAACAAACAATGACTATGCACGTTTTTTGTGTGTTACTAACAGACCAGCAAATGAAGTAATAGCTTCCTGATGTGGGCAGACCACACTACAGCCTAACACAGAATGCTGCGCCGGCCGCGGTGGTCTCGCGGTTCTAGGCGCTCAGTCCGGAGCTGCGCGACTGCTACGGTCGCAGGTTCGAATCCTGCCTCGGGCATGAATGTGTGTGATGTCCTTAGGTTAGTTAGGTTTAAGTAGTTCTAAGTTCTAGGGGACTGATGACCATAGCTGTTAAGTCCCATAGTGCTCAGAGCCATTTTTGAACAGAATGCTGCTACTTTAAGATCTGTGTGTACAAATATTTTTGTTTTGCCACCTTTGCTTTCTGATGAGGCTACACGTTGAAACATACTGCAAAAGTAAGTAATTTTAACACGTAACAAAAATAATATGCTGGTAGCGGGTACTAAACATGCTGTTAATAAAATAATAAGGGTAATAGTGCTCAGAACAGTTATAAGTTGCCGTTTAGCTTTTAATAATTTTATATCCTGATAATTGGCTCATTAACTCTTCTCAATTGGTGCTTGCTATCATATTGGTTCGGCAACGGACTATTTGTAGACAGAATTTTTCACACAATTTACCCGGTACGTACACATATCACTGTAATAACTCTCATGTGACACTTGTCCCCTATTATGACTCATTGGTATCACTACCTACCTCAACATACGGTCATGAAAAAGGGATCTCGAAATATGGGTTTGTGTGTCTTCGCATAAAGGTCTCCACATTAACGCCAGTCAGAGGACGTGCCCGCGCGCACCCATTTCACATTTTCACTGGAGTTTCGGATTTCAAAACTCCATATTTATTGACAAAAACCTACTACAAACATGGGATACATTGCGAAAGACTCTCAAAACGTTAAAGTTCTGTGTCGTTGCATATGCTCTACATGTCCACCAGCAGGAGCACCCACATCATCTAAATTCGTCATAAACTTTACGCTCTGTATCTGCCTTTACAGGAGTTTGGCGGCTGTTACTCGCGTCTCCACTTCTTCTATGCCATGAGGTAAAGGGCAGATGAATCCATTTCCCTTCTCGTACCTCACAAGAAAATATGCTATGTGGTCACGCTTGCCGATTTTGGAGAAAAGGAGTGGTGGGCAATGTCTCGGGGTCCCATGCGCCCTCTCCAGCGTTGAGCTACCTGCAGATGCTGCAGAACTTTTTTTTTTCGACGAATTCAGGAGGCTTCCGCTGATTTCATTTCCCAACAGAGTGGATCTCCGCCACTGTTGCAACAACGTACATCAGTTTCTCAATGATACTCAGCCTCATCGGTGGATCGGGCGCACGGAATCAACAGAAAATGCCCTCCATTCTTAGACCCCAAGATAGCCAGACATTAAGTGAACTTTTTGTGCGGATATGTGAAGGAAAGTATGTTCATCTCCCCTTTACCTCGTCATATAGAAGAAGTAAAAAGCAGAATAACAGCCCTCGCAACTTCTGCAAAAGCAGATACTTTGTGTAAAGTTTATGACGAATTTAGATATCGTCTAGATAATGCTGCTGCTGGTGGACGTATTGAGCATATGTAATGGCACAGCTAAGACTTCAAAATTTAGTATTTCGCAATTTATCTCATGCTTTTAGAAAGTTTTATCAACAAATATGTAGTTTTTAAATCAGATCATTCTGTCTGAACCACCCCATTTGCTGTTTCTTACTGCTCAGTACTAATCTTTGAATAAATACTTAGTATGTTCAAATAAGTGTGAAATCTTATTGGACTTAACTGCTAAGGTCATCAGTCCCTAAGCTTACACACTACTTAACCTAAATTTTCCAGATGACAAACACATACACCCATGCCCGAGGGAGGACTCAAACCTCCGCCGGGACTAGCAAATACTTAGTAGCCCAGTTCGCGTCAGCGATGTCGCCGAATAACCTCACGTACCTTTCTTGTAGATAGATTACTAAGTTTAAACATTGACATGGGAATGGTATGTTATATCATACAGTTGTTGTAGTCTTCAGTCCTGAGACTGGTTTGATGCAGCTCTCCATGCTACTCTATCCTGTGCAATCTTCTTCATCCCCCAGTACCTACTGCAACCTACATCCTTCTGAATCTGCTTAGTGTATTCATCTCTTGGTCTCCCTCTACGATTTTTACCCTCCACGCTGCCCTCCAATACTAAATTGGTGATCCCTTGATGCTTCAGAACATGTCCTATCAACCGATCCCTTATTCTAGTCAAGTTGTGCCACAAACTCTTCCCCAATTCTATTCAATACTTTCTCATTAGTTTTGTGATCTACCCATGTAATCTTCAGCATTCTTCTGTAGCACCACATTTCGAAAGCTTCTATTCTCTTCTTGTCCAAACTATTTACCGTCCATGCTTCACTTCCATACATGGCTACACTCCATACAAATACTTTCAGAAATGACTTCCTGAAACTTAAATCTATACTCGATGTTAACAAATTTCTCTTCTTCAGAAACGCTTTCCTTGCCATTGCCAGTCTACATTTTATATCCTCTCTACTTTGACCATCATCAGTTATTTTACTCCCTAAATAGCAAAACTCCTTTACTACTTTAAGTGTCTCATTTCCTAATCTAATTCCCTCAGCATCACCCGATTTAATTTGACTACATTCCATTATCCTCGTTTTGCTTTTGTTGATGTTCATCTTATATCCTCCTTTCAAGACACTGTCCATTCCGTTCAACTGCTCTTCCAGGTCCTTCGCTGTCTCTGACAGAATTACAATGTCATCGGCGAACCTCAATGTTTTTAATACCTACTCCAATTGTTTCTTTTGTTTCCATCATAAAGTAATAAATGAAAAATAATAATCAGTTATAGGTTCTACGTCTGCTAGAATTCCAAAAAACCAACAAAAAACAAACATAAGACGTCAGCAATACGGACGTTACCTGCACTTGAGGTTACTCGCTGGCGACCATCGCATTCCGCACTAGACGTGTCAGTGCGGCTCGCGAGCACACAAACACTTTGCGGACGCCGTGGAGGAATGGGTGTGGCAGGGTGCGGGTTGGGGGCGTATCTGCGGTGCATAATCTTCGACAAAAGGAAGTGCTGGCACGCCGGCAGCTCGCCTATCTGGGGGCTTAAAGCGATTCCGCGGCCGCGTTGCTCCTTTTGGCTGGCTGCCTTTTTACTGACCTCCTCCGCTGCCCAGCCCGGCGGCGCAAGTCTCTAATTGAGGCGTATGCCTCCGCCATCAAGATTAGGAAGGCAACACCGGCCCCTCCCCCGCGAGAAGAGGTCGGAAAAAAGGCGAAACAAAACGCCACGCGCTCACTTTGCCGGTTTCTATCTCTCCTGCGTCTCTCACATACCTTGTCTCAATTTTTTTCCACTTGCGCTACTAATTTTTTTATTGCTCTTCTAGGTTTTCCCCCCTCCTCCCCCCCATATCTCGGTCGTGAATCCTTACCAGAACTCGCTTGGTATTACTGTAGCTGCAGGAGTCCCCAGGTGTCCACACACGACTATCCTGTCATGGTCGCCAGTTTTCCTTTTGCAGCATCGCGTGCAGTTCCTGCACAGTCGTGAGGGCAAGCTAACGTGGCTTTACTTTAACATTACAAGGAACACATCTAAGAAGTCGTCGTATGGCATTTACATAACTGATTCATTCTTGAAGCGAACTTTTGATAATGGTAACTGCGTATTTCTGTAGATCCACATCAGAGGATTTATCACTAAACTGCAGAGCAATGAACTGCACAAGTGTTGCCTTTGTATCTCTTCTTTTCATTTACCAAATAACTTGCTAGGATTTCAAAAGAATATTTCACCCTAGAAAGTCCCATTGACTTCCAGGTATGTAGAGATGGAGCACAGTCTCTTATTGGACAAGGATGTGGCTGGATATCAGGCAAGGGCCTGTTTGAGGGAGCACCCTCTCTGAAGTGTGAAGCAGTCATCAATCCACAGATTGTTGTGACCACCATAGTGTCAGTAGGCATGTCAACTTGGAGGTGGTAAGCTATTGCCTTCTTTTGATCACTGAAATGATTTACCTAGCAGCTATAGGGGTACGGCGGGATTCAAAAAAACTTGTGTTCCGAACCACAGACCAAATGGGCATTATCAGATTAACAAACACAGCAGTAATGAAATCAGTGATAAGTTACACACATCCTGCGACTAGCTGGGGATCGAACCCGACGTCCTTGGATCGATAGTATGGTATTTTAGAAGTCAGCCACCAAGCCACACATAGTAGTCTCCAGAACACACATATTGCACAATAAGACATTTAAGAATTTCCAGTTTATAGTGAGAGAGGAGAAATAGAGACGGGGAGGGAGAGAGAGAGAGAGAGAGAGAGAGAGAGAGAGAGAGAGAGAGAGAGAGAGGCGGTAATTGTTTCAGTGCAACTATCGAAGGGGAAGTAAATAAGCTGAGAGTCGACAACGATATCATCAGAGATGGAGCACAATTTCCAATACGACAGGTATATGGAAGGAAACTGATTGTGTTTTCTTCGGGGGAATAGCTTCGGCATAGGTCTTAATCCATTTTGGGAAACCAAAGAAAAACAAAATGTGAATGAGCAAGTGGGGAGTTGAACTTCAATCCTTCCTAAAACGATTGCAGTGCTTTCACAGTAGCACTTTATTGGATCCACAAACAGAACTGGAAGGGGCGCTAGAGATAAGGGCACCTGCATACTCTCCAAAGGACACCATGCTGTGGGCTTTAGAGTACAGATGTACAGGAAATAGAAGAGTTAGTACAGCACAGAGATGTTTCGTAAACAATAGAGCATCCGGTGAAATTTTTGTATAGTTCTTGTGATGTACATACCCTCTGCATCACCCCAGTATGTGGCCTATGGAGTACAAGCACACACGAAGAGATCTCGCCTAGTGCAGGGATCTTTACGAAACCACCTTAGCAAATGTTTCACTGATATTGGTCCAAAGTATGATAACAGCTCAGAAAATGTGTTTTCCGATATTTGCTCAAAGTAGTGGGGCTAAGATAGTGTTCTGAGGTACCTGTTTGCTTAAAAAAAAAAAGGTTACAATATGAAACTTTTCTGCGGATGTTTTAAAGAGTGTTTCTCTTTATAGAATGAATTTATAGTTTAAAGCAAATGCACAGACAGGACTTGGCAGGCAGTTTAGCGGCTACCATGAAGAGGAAATAATATTTGCTGAAAAAATGAAAGGTTATATAACGATAACCTTTGTTTCACGATTGAGAGTACTCAAGGTCAGTCCCGTGTTGAAAGACAAATACGTTTACACATAATTCAACCTGGAGGAGGAGGAGCGAAGGTGAATTCTGTGAGCCGACTCCAGCCCGTTCCTTTTTTCCCTCCGCCTGGAGTCTGGAGTCTGGAGATGGAGTGATGCGGACCGTCAGAACGAGAACGCCGAAGGGGCCCCGGTGCGAGTCGTGCCCCTTAAATCACGTTCAACAAATTAAAAACCGTTTCCTTTCACCGGAGTCGTAACCGGCCTAATCTAAAGTACGCATCGATTCGGAATGGGAAACACGAAAAAGAAAAGAATAAATGCAGAACAATCACGCGAGCGAATCGTGACAGCTTTCACTCAGCCGCAGACGCACGGAAAAAAATAATATCTGTCTGCTCATGGGTCACGCCGTTTCCCTGTAACCGTTCCGTCTGACGGCTAAACAGGAACAGGATGTGGAGAAATACGAGGGTCATCCGACAAGCGGAATACTGCACCAGTGACACGGCATCAGAAATTCCTGTCCTGTTGTCTCCAGCGGTTGCGGAACAGACACTGAGTCCCGTCTTCTAATCTACGTATACGCAAGCGAAGTATGTTACAGTAAGGTACACGGTTCACATACCATATAGCTCGCCGGCCGATTGAATGTCGACAAAGTATTCTCATCAGTTCAGTACCTCACACCTTCTCATGAACACAGTATTAAGATACATTGACAAGGGTCATACGTAGCTTCTGTTAGCTATCGCATCTCCAAAAAAGATCTCTGAGAATCAACAAATATTGTACCTCAGGGATCCGTATCGGGACCAGTTGCACCTTCTGCCTATTTCAAAAGTTTTGTTGCAAAACAGGTGCATATAAGTCATGACCTTATTCCAGTATGTTTCATATGCAGCTCTTAGTCCACGGTGTATAGCAAGGTCCTTACATATCTTTTACATGTTTATAAATGCCCTGCATCAGGCATCCGCGACGGGACAATTTTCATTGTGTTTTCACGCGTTTTAAGGGAAAGGAGGCACTTCATACGCTTACGGATTTCAGTGCTGTCTGTTTGTCACTGTTTGCGCCGCTGCTTCGTTTTAGCCCGTGGTGTATTCCACGTGCCTGTAGATTTCCTGCTTTTTAATACACACACTGTCCAATAGATCCATACTGCAACAACTATTATTTATTCTGTTGGTTTAAGATTTTAGGTGACCTACGTCCACAGAATAGACCAGGACACTGTTTCATGAGGTTTCCAGACAACTACCATCCGTTAGTTACGATAGTACTCTTTTGAATTGCCCCATCAGGTTTCACACAACCTGACTGAATGTCTGCAGATAATGCACTGAGAAGGTTTCGAGATTCTCACAACAAGTTTGACATAACAGTATTAGTTGTCCAAGGTTTGATTGTGCTGTTTTGCATTAGTTCCTAGGGTAACATCACCTTGACTGATAAAATTAATTTTCCCCTCGTAAACAAAGATCTGCCTTGTGGAGGCATAAAACGCACATTCCTACTTTTACAAGTTTGTTTGCGTGAAGTATACGTTGATCAAATATAGACAATTTCACAACGAGGTTTTCTTTTTTTTTTAGTTAAAGGTAAGATTATTCTATTCCGTTAGACTTTTATGGGTACTCTACTTTTTTTTCTTAGTGACAGTTTCGAAGTCATCCTATTTTTAAATTGCCTTTTATTATCATTGAGTTAGTCTACCCATCCCTACAACGGTTTTCTACGAGATATTTGATAATCTTAGATAAAACTGCCTTGTTTTACATTTCTCCACGAAACAGCACACAAGCTACGAGATCATCTTGCCACTGAGAAACGCTCTTCCCTACCAATCTGTGGGACGGCCATTTCTATAGTCTGGAAGTCTCCAGCAGCATAAGATATTATTTGCTTATTTGTGTTGCTTTGTACGATATCGCTATGGTACATGAAATGCTATGTACCCTCTTTGTTTATCTGCACATTAAGAAAAGTTTTTACCTCACGGATGTATGCTGGCACTATTTTATTATTTTTTCAAAAAATTGTTGGCGTCAGTTGTTTCCTCAATGGATTTGTTTTCCTACTGTACGTAGGAAATAGGGCTTGATCCACAATGAATTGCGTGCAGTAAGGTGACCTTATGGCGAATGGAGGAAGACGTAAACGTGCAATGGAATCATTTCTAAATTAGTAGGTTTTTTAATTTTTTTTGGCGTGAGCTTTTCAAAGAGGACACTGGGGAACAATAAGAAGTATCTAGAGAAGCTCCTAATAATGTACTATTACATATTTGGATATGGAACATAAACAGAGAGGAAAATTTTAAATACCTTGACATCGGGTTCAACGGGTATAATAACCTAAATCAAGAAACTAATCAATATATTGTCTATGGATACGAAAGTTGTATCAGTCTGAAGAAGATACTGTCATCAAAAAATCTGTTAACGCCAGACTTAGAGCCTACAATGCAGTGATAGTACCGGTATTGCTATACGGCACAGAAATTTTGAGCACTACAAAAAAGATGAAGAGAACCTGTTGATCTCTGAAAGGAAAATCATGAGAAAGATATTTGGATCAATACGTGAAGAGACCACATGGAGACGTAGAAAGAATTAGGAACTGTACGAACCCATGAAACAGTCGATCATCTTGCAGAAAATGAAAGCATGGAGAATAAGACTGGCTGTTCACATTACCAAAAGACCAGAAAATTGCTGGGCTTACGCTGTGGTCACGGGAAGACGTTTAGGAACTCGTCTAGTTCGAAGGCGAAGGACTCGATCGTAGGAGGAACTGCAGAAGGACCTTCAGCAATTCAAAAATGTTCAAATGTGTGTGAAATCTTATGGGGCTTAACTGCTAAGGTCATCAGTCCCTAAGCTTACAAACTACTAAACTTAAATTAGCTTAAGGACAAACACACACCCATGCCCGAGGGAGGACTCGAACCTCCTTCAGCAACTGGGTGTCCAGGAGAACTGGATCCAAAGTGCACAAGATCGCTATCCATGGAGGAGCGTTGTAGGGTCGGTGCATTATCTTTAGGGTCCGTGATACCGGTATGTATGTACTGTATGTATGTATGTAAACTTTTAAGTAAACAATTTTAAGAACTTCCGTAATGGATTATAATTTTCTTATATCATGTAGGACTGTGTTAGATACGTAACGAACTACACAGATTAAGGTGACCATATGACGAGGAGGGGTGTAGAGGGGGAGGGGGTAGAGGGGGAGGGGGGACATCTCACACTCGTATGTGTGTAGGGACCGTTTCAGTATCCCATGACTTACATTCCATTTTCTAATTTTCCTGAAAGAGCTGTACCGTAAAGAATTTTAGTATTACCTCAAGGGGTTATTATGTTATGTGGGACTGTGCTTGATCCATAGTGAAAAGCACGCTTTATGTTACCATTATGACGAATCGAAGAAAACACCTAAAGGATGTATGCTGGGACCATTTCTATATTCCGTGACTCATATTGCTTTTTTAGAATTTTTTTCGAAAGAGCTGTTCGGTGACTAGTTTTAAGTAATACCTCAAGGGACTTATTTCCAGACTTTAGGTAGGGTTGTGTTTGACTCTCAATGAAGTACACACAGTGAAGTGACTAGTCGCCGCCGGCCGGAGTGTCCGTGCGGTTCTAGGCGCTACAGTCTGAAGCCAAGCGACCGCTACGGTCGCAGGTCGAATCCTGCCTCGGGCATGGATGTGTGTGATGTCCTTAGTTTAGTTAGGTTTAATTAGTTCTGAGTTCTAGGCGACTGATGACCTCAGAAGTTAAGTCGCATAGTGCTCAGAGCCATTTTTTTGACTAGTCGCCAAAGACCTGCAAGTTTGTGGCAAAGACAAAGCTGATTTCAGTTCCTCGAGCCTTGTCAAGCTACAGCACAGCGAGTCGGTCAGCATCGACAGCGCAGCGTTTCGGCCATCGAGCACCACTCGGGCACGGGCGGGAAATTGGTTCGTCGGCGGCAGCGGCGACTGAGGTAGCGCCGCCCTCATTAAGATGGACGCCGATAGAGGGCCAGCTTCCGCTCTTCCACATCTGTTCCTCATTTACCGCTCTTTCCTTTTACTTTTTTTTTTCGCCCCACCACACTCTCCTGGTCTATGCTTTGTTTTAGCCCCTAGCCCCTACCTTCCCCCACCCCATCCTCACCCCACTGAGAGCAACAAATCCACCCAACACCGCTCCTCTGTCCCGGAATCGTGAGCGAATCGGCTCACGCAGAGCGGAGGGTGAATTAAGCGGGGGAGAACGTCGAGAGGAAAGGAGGAACCGGGAGGGAGACGCAATCTACTCTCTGGATAATTGCTGATAAAATTGTTCTTCATTAATTAGAATTTTTATTCGCGCTGTCGCTTTTGTCTCAGTCCATCTTTTTTTCCCCCTGCACTTCCCGGTCGGTCCCCCTCTTTTACTCCTTATATAAAGCTGATTCTTGGTTTTAGACCCCTCCGGCTGCGATGGATAATTTGAAACTGGAAGGAGAGAAGGGTGGATGAATCTTTTCGGTGAGGGCCGAAATTTCAGAAGTTGTGCCACACACCATCTTGGATTATGTAAAATGAGGTGATTACAGGGGTGTAAGCGGGTATGGTGGGATTGGGGATATGAATCGGCAGAGTAGGGCTCTGCAAAATTACTGTGGATGAATGTCATACTAGCACCATATTTCAGTTTTATAGCTCCGTCATCTGTGTCGTACGTTCACTCATGGCAATAATGTAATTCTCTCTTCAGTAAGTAGGAGATATAAGAAGTTGCCTGTAATGAATTGTGCCTCCAGAATCGATACGGCTGAAAAAAGTCATGGATACGGGAATCTTTGCAAGAAATTCGATGTAGTTCTCACGAAAACTCGTTGGGTATGCTTAGACCACCTGTATACGAAGATAAGGATTACGAAAAAAAGTGTGAGAGACATTAATGCGCTTATTAAACGCATACGGAAACTCGTTATTTTTTTTCCTTTGTGAACGATACTGGAAAGAAAACTGATTATCCTGGTAATATGTTCCATCCGCCAGTGGCTCCCGGTATATAATGAGTAGATGTAGAGTATCTTACGTCGGGACCGTTTCATTTCAGGTAGTATAGCCTTCTCTGGGCCAAAAGCAACACAGCCACTTCACACGCGAACATGGCACTACGGAAAGTAAAGCTGGAAGTCTCTCGGAAATTACAGATGGTCTAATCAGGGGTTGAACTGGAACAATGCGGTATTCATACCTAGAAACATCTGTTGCCAAGAAATCCTGAATTAGGACACATGCAAACTTGTAACAGAGCCCTTTTAAAATTACTCCAACCGTGTAGCTTTACCAAGAGACAGGAATAGCTCTAGCTTACCTTCAAAGAGAAGTAGCTGCGAGCGAGGGAAAAAGGAAATGGATGAAGAGGTAACCCATCCGTTACATGAGCATCAAATACATGTGCTATCACCGAAATCGAGGAAAAGCTTTCCCAGAACAACAGCTATAATCGCAAGTACAGATGAAATATCCAGGTTACAACCGGGGAAAACTAAGGAGTTCCTGCCCCCTGGTTGGAAAAGAGTATGTGAAACTACGTCACCTGGTTGTGACAAGGGGTAGCTGACATAGGAGTCCTTGAATGCTCTGAGGTCAGGAGTGGGAATGTCCTGGGTTAACAAGGCACGCTCAAGGTACGACAAAGAAGACTGTCAACGGTGAGTGTGGAGAACATCAGAAAGCTAGACATGTGCTTCCATGTTGCCTGTGTTTAAACTGCTGCACAGCAGATGACTTGTATCACACCGTGGACAATGCATTAGAAGTGGCCAAATTTTGCCCAAATTTTATACAGGCTGGAATGCGTAGAACTGTAGTGGCGACTCAGGACGGTGAACTGAACAACATTACAACATTATATGCGTCATTTGCAAATTAATAATTATAGCCATTACATGGTGAATGTTTTTAGGTTGCGGCTGGTCCCGGCGGAGGTTAGATTCCTCCCTCGGGCATATGTGTGTGTGTGTGTGTGTGTGTGTGTGTGTGTGTGTGTGTGTGTGTGTGTGTGTCCTCAGGATAATTTAGGTTAAGTAGTGTGTAAGCTTAGGGACTGATGCCCTTAGCAGTTAAGTCCCATAAGATTTCACACACATTTGAACATTTTTTTTTTTGTTTTTAGGTTGGATAATACCTCCAAGTGCATGTGACAAGAGCAAGCCACTAATGTTTCCCTGGGTGGCATGTAAGGTGTTGGGGTGCTGACTTTTGGACGCCCAACAGTTACTCTATACTGTCAGGCTCAAACGGCTTTGAGCACTATGGGACTGGACATCTGAGGTCATCAGTCCCCTAGACTTAGAACTACTTAAACCTAACTAACCTAAGGACATCACTCACATCCATGCCCGAGGCAGGATTCGAACCTGCGACCGTAGCAGCAGCGCGGCTCCGGACTGAAGCACCTAGAACCGCTCGGCCATAGCGGCTGGCTACACTGTCAGGCATAGTCCACTTAGTGGCGGAGTACGACCATGCAGAAACAGATCAGGTCTGAAGTTTGTCACGTGTTTGTTGGAAGACTGTTCGAGGCAGACACACACACACACACACACACACACACACACAGGTGTGTTTATATATTAAGGTACAATATATGAAAATACCTGCATTTATACCAATTAAACTGCAGAACGTTACGTTTGTTAACTGTGGAAATGTGTTTCTGACTCGAAGGTAATAGTAATAATGATACGGAAGTTCCCCCTGCCATACACTTTAAAGTGGTTGGCAGTGAATAAATGTCGATGAAGTTGCCGGAAACTTTCTTCCGAACGAGAATCGCTGAAACGGCTCTTCATCCGACTCCAACACAATTTAGATATTGGTTAGGAGCGCGAGGAAATACCAAATCTCCCGCGAGAAATTTATTCATGTCGCCCCCAACTCGCATTCCTCTCTAAACGCTGCGTGGCGAGCCATATATTTGGAGATTGCGTTTCTCCGCGCGCGTCTTTATCAGAGCCCGTGCCTATTTTCCGCGTGACATCATACGCCGCGTCACCCGGCACAGAACACCCCCACACCCAACCCCTGTTTTACAAATAACGAGCCCGCCATCTCCGCATCTCCACTGCTTTTTCTTTTTTTCGCTCCCACCCCCGTCCACGACGGTGTCTGTGTGGACCCCCGGGACACATTCCTCGGCGTATCTCCGCCGCCGAGACGGATGACTCGGGATCGCGCCGTCTCGGAATTCTCTCCCCCCGTTATTATGTTTAAGTCTGGTCTGGAGGGAGGGAGGGGCACAGCGTCTTGCTTACTTAGCCGGTACAGCGCGGCGCGCCTGATAAAACAGGCGCAACCCTCATAACTCCGCCCCTGATTTACCAGCCAGCTCGCTGATGCGTTGGCCGAAAACGGAACACATTTGCTCACACCTTCGAGCTATCGAAAACTGACACCAGCTAAAAACGCCGCCTCATTTGTATTTAACTGATTGAGATGACGCATCGTTGACCACACACTAATCGATCGACAGTCGTGTAAACACTTGCCAAGTTTGTAATGAGGAGTGGAATTTTTGAGGACTTTGAAAGAAAATAACGCATGCAGGTTGAAGAGATGAGGACTTCAGGAGAAGACTAGAGCGGGATAAGACAGCTGATGAAATATACTCGGGTTGTTATCCAAGCCGTGGCGTCGTGTTTTCGCAACGTTTCGACGAGTTTTCTGCTCGCCATCTTCAGGCTGAATCGTGGCGTCGTGTTATCGCAACGTTTCGACGGAATTCGTATTCGTCATCTTCAGCCGAAGTGGGTGAATAGGAAACTCATCGAAGTTTTGCGACAAAACGACGTCACGACTCGTCTGATAACCAGATTATATTTCATTAATGAAATTCGGTGAGAAAGCCTGCATTCCCATAAAGTCTGCTAATATGACATACAGACTTCAATGTGAGGAAGAACTTTCTGAGAACGTAACTCCGGAGCACAGTATTGTATGGTAGTCAATCGTGGGCTGTAGGAAAACCGGTATGGATGAGAATCGAAGCGCTTGAGAAGTTAAGTTACAGAATGATGCTGAAAATTAAGTGTAGGAAATGAGAAGCTCCTCTGCACAATCGGAGAGAGAAGGAAATCTGGGAGAAGTATGTCAGACTAGCCTACAGACTGAACTGTGTTAGTTATTGAGAGATGAAAATACGAGTGCAAGATGTGAAAATTTAAAAGCCATGATCTGGTGCCAAGCTTGACCTCATACATCAGCTGCCTATGGACACGTAGACGCATTGCAGTTATCTGGCCTATGTTGTTGTTCTTGGTCTTACAGAGACTACAACATAAATCCATCTGAATCTTCTTATTGTACTCAAGCCTTGATGTCTCTCTACAATTTTTAAACCCCCCCTCCCCCCGCCTCCAACCTTCACACACAGCCTCCATTACAAATTGACGATCCTTGACGATCAAGATGTGTCATTTCAACAGATCCGTCTTTTTTTTTTTTTTTTTAAATCAAATTGTATCACAAATTTCTTTTCTTTCCATTTCTATTGATGTAGCTCTTCAATAGTTATCCGATCCACACATCTAATCTACATTATTCTTCTCTAACATCACATTTCCTTCTCGCCAGATCCGCCAATTGTCTACTTTTCAGTGCAAGGCTACACTAAAGATAAACACCTTCAGAAAATACTACTAACACTTAAATTTGTATTCTGTATTTATAAATTTTCTTTTCTCAGGGACGCTTTTCTTGTTTATCAGTCTACTTCGGCTATCGCCAGTTATTTCTCCGTCCAACAGAAAACTCATCTACTGCTTTTACTGTTTGGTTTCCCATTCCAACGCCCTCAGCGTCGTCTGATTATATCAAGTACATAGCATTACCCACGTTTACTTTTACTGATATTCAAAGCTTTATTCATTCTTACAAATACTCTCCCAAGTCCTTTGCGTCTCTGACAGACAAAGAGACAGTCAGACATGCTTTTCATGGGACGATTCCTATGTCCCAAGAACACCTATATTGAAATTTTATGTGTACATCCTATACTTGTAACGTTAGTCATGTTGCATTCGAGCGTATAGAGCAACGGCTAAGGTTCGCCGCTGGAATTCTGGCTGTACGAATTAAAATCCAGCCCGTGTACTTTTCTTGTGCAATTTTATCGTAGAGAACATCATTAAACCGTCTACGCCACGCAAAATTATTAAAAAGAGTCATTTTCTCCGTAGTAATTTCCTTAATATACCGAACATTACAGCAGAGTTTCTTCAAATTTGTATTCCGTTTGTTACGGAATAGATTACAGAACCACCTTTCTCGCTATGGCTTGCTGTGCTAGAACAGAATTCCGGATGTGGTAGAAGCAACCGAAACACACAATCGTAGAACACCACGCACATTTAATGAAGGGTGGTACTTTGCGGGTACACCTGTTTTTCCGAAGCGACACAGGAAAAACATTTCCCTTGAATACAAAAATATTTTCCTTTCTTCTATCAACATACTAAATCGATGCAGGATTAAAGAATGTACTTTTGTGGAATTTGTCTTCGACAGGATGCAATTTGAAAAAAAGTAAACGTAAGCAGGATTTGTACCAGTGCCGCCGGCACAAGTGAACCTTACCCTCCACGCTACGCTCAATCTGCCGAAGCATTAGTAACGTTAACGGTATAGGAGGTATACATAAAACTTCTTAATCTATTTTCTCCGGAAGTAGGGACCATCGCATAAAAAACTGCTCGTTAGGTATTCAGGACAGTGGTGTCCAACCTTCTACGTCACCTGAGCCACGTTGAAAGAAGACGACTAGTTTTGGGCCGCACAAAATACACTTTACACTAACAATAACCACTGGGGAAAAAAAGGATGAACCAATCAAAGAATAGGTCCGAGTAGCGGAAGTTTCAAATTGAAAATACTGATTTTATCATATCTTTAAACAGACCGAATTTTATGGCCTCTTCTTCCGATTGTGTGATAGATGCTTACTTGTAAGGACTCATCGATACTTGATTCGGCCCGCAGGTTGGACACGACTACTCTGCAATATACACTACTGGCCAATAAAATTGCTACACCACAAAGATGACGCGAAAATTAACCGACAGGAAGAAGATGCTGTGATATGCAAATGATTAGCTTTTCAGAGCATTCACACAAGATTGGCGCCGATGGCGACACCTACAACGTGATGACATGAGGAAAGTTCCCAACCGATTTCTCATACACAAACAGCAGTTGACCGGCGTTTCCTGGTGAAACGTTGTTGTGATGCCTCGTGTAAGGAGGAAAAATGCGTATAATCACGTTTCCGACTTTGATAAAGGTCGGATTGTAGCCTATCGCGATTGCGGTTTATCGTATCGCGACATTGCTGCTCGCGTTGGTCGAGATCCAATGGCTGTTAGCAGAATATGAAATCGGTGGGTTCAGGAGGGTAATATGGAACGCCGTGCTGGATCCCAACGGCCTTGTATCACTAGCAGTCGAGATGACAGGCATCTTATCCGCATGGCTGTAACAGATCGTGCAGCCTCGTCTCGATCCCTGAGTCAACAGATGGAGGCGTATGCAAGACAACAACCATCTGCACGAACAGTTCGACAATGTTTGCAGCACCACGGACTATCAGCCCGGAGACCGTGGCTGCGGTTACCCTTGACGCTGCATCACAGACAGGAGCGCCTGCGTTAATGTACTCGACGACGAACCTGGGTGCACGAATGGCAAAACATTTTTTCGGATGAATACCGGTTCTGTTTACAGCATCATGATGGTCGCATCCGTGTTTGGCGACATAGCGGTGAACGCACATTGGAAGCGTGTATTCGTCATCGCCATACTGGTGTATCATCCGGCGTGATGGTATGCAGTGCCATTGGTTACACGTCTCGGTCACCTCTTGTTCGTATTGACGGCGATTTGAACAATGGACTTTACATTTCAGACGTGTTACGACCCGTGGCTCTACCCTTCATTCAATTCCTGCGAAACCCTACATTTCAGCAGGATAATGCACGACCGCATGTTGCAGGTCCTGTACGGGCCTTTCTGGATACAGAAAATGTTGGACTGCTGCTTTGGCCTGCACATTCTCCAGATATCTCACCAGTTGAAAACGTCTCGTCGATGGTGGCCGAGCAACTTGCTCGTCACAATACGCCAGTCACTACTTTTGATGAACAGTGGTATCGTGTTGAAACTGCATGGGCAGCTGTACCTGTACACGCTATCCAAGCTCTGTTTGACTCAATGCGCAGGCGTATCAAGGCCGTTATTACGGCCAGAGCTGGTTGTTCTGGGTACTGGTTTCTCAGGATCTATGCACCAAAACTGCGTGAAAATGTAATCACATGTCAGTTCTAGCATAATATATTTGTCCAATGAATACCCGTTTATCATCTGCAACTGGTGTTGCAGTTTTAATGGCCAGTAGTGTAAGTACGCCTCATCAAATCTATGATATGCAGGACCGATGGTCGTAAGAGAGTACTGACTACGAACGTCGAAATATGTAGCCTGTACAGATTGTCTAGAACCACTGCTGCTCACCTATCGGATCGGTGAATATGAGGGCACAGTGAAGAGCGAGGCTACGTGTAGCCGGACATGACAATGTCTGCTGACCGCAAGTACGGCCGAGATCCTTTCTTTGACGCTATTGTGATGTCACAAGAGCGTCTTCGGCCGGACCGACATCTGCGTCGGTTGCCATCCGGGTTCACACAGACGTGCGCGCCGGGAAAGACAGATAGCCGCGCGCATCTGCCACGAATAAAGACGTTTCGGCATGTGGCCGGCGCTCCCCTCGTCGGGAGCGCGTTTCGCCCGGACGGAGACGGATGGGGCCGGCTGCGCGCTGTTTTATATACGGCGGCCTCTTTGTCGGGCGGAGAGCTGCGTTGCGCGCAACGCGACAATGGTCGCGTCTCAATCGCCGGCGTGCCGGGAGTTTCTGGCCGCATATCTGCCGCCGCTCGGCACTCGGGGAACAAGGCGCCACTTTGCTCGGGAGGCCGCGGTTCTGCGTTCTGTCCGGCGGCGAGTCGACACGAAAATGCGCCGTGGACAATGCGTACCCCGGCGCCTTGTCTAGCCGCGCGCGGCGGATTGAGACAACACAGGCTGTTGCCGCTATGTACTACCCGCATGGCCGGTTCCACATACAGTGGTCAGAAGACACGAAGACGCGGCCGATCGTCTGATGCGCGCAGCACAGAATCAGCTCCTTCAGGAAAAGAATGTCTTGCACGTTTCGTGCTCTGTAGATAGTAAAAATATATGTCGTCTATATTAATCGTTCGACAACAGTTACTCTTTACAGTATGAAATTTTCGTTCTGCAGCGCAGTGTGCGCTGATACGAAACTTCTTGACATTTTAAAACTGTGTGCCGGACGGAGTCTCGAACTCGGGACCTCTGCCTTCCGCGGGCAAGTGCTCTGCTAACTGAAGGAACGAAGCAAGATTCACAGCCCGTCCTCAAAGCTCTACATCCGCCAGTACCTCGTCTCCTACCTTCCAAACTTCACAATAACTCTCTTGCGATACTTGCAGAACTAGATTGGGTTGTTTGGGGGAAGAGACCGAACAGCTAAGTCATCGGTCTCATTGGATTGGGGAAGGACGAGGAAGGAAGGCGGCCCTGCCCTTACAAAGGAACCATTCCGGCATTTGCCTGGAGCGATTTAAGGAAATCACGGAAAACGTGAATCAGGATGGCCGGATTCGGGATTGAACCATCGGCCTCCCGAATACGAGTCCAGTGTGCTAACCACTGCGCCACCTTGCTCGGTTGCAGAACTAGACTGCTGGAAGAAAAAATATTGCGGAGACATGTCTCCAATTTTCGCAGGAGAGCTTCTGTGAAGTTTGGAAGCTAGGAGACGAAATACTGGCGGAAGTAGAGCTGTGACGATGGGTCCTGAGTCGTGCTTGAGTAGCTCGTTGGCAGAGTACTTGTCCGCAAAAGGCAGAGGTTCCGAGTTCGAGTCACGATCCGACACACAGTTTTAATTCTAATAAGGTCAGATGTAGTGGCACCAATATACAACCCTGTGGAACACGACAGTATAAAAATGACAACTACTTGAGGTGTGAAATAGCTGCGAGAGATGCCTACTGACAAGTGTGGGAGTGACGTTTACACTGACTTGAGTAAATTACTGTGATCTCAGTATGCTACCCTGCGTAACCTTATCAGTACAGAAAAGTGATCTAGTTTGCGTGTGTCCTTCTGCGAAGAATCGCAGCGTACAATATGTAGTGACCTGAAGTGGCTCCACAGGCACTTCGTTGTGACACACAGCATTGAGCGAGTTCCGCATTGACCCAAAACCCGTGTTGACGTGTGTAGAATTGCAGCAGAATTTGACCTTTCCTGAATGATTTAATTGAAATGGTTCCAATCTGTGAACTTGTGAAACATCATCACTCTAAGCACTATGGGACTCAACATCTGAGGTCATCAGTCCCCTAGAACTTAGAACTACTTAAACCTAACTAACCTAAGGACATCACACACATTCATGCCCGAGGCACGATTCGATTCTGCGACCGTAGTGGAAGCGCGGTTCCAGACTGAAGCGCCTAGAACCCCTTGGCCGCAAAGGCCGGCGCTCCTCTCTTGGGCTCGTGACCGTATCTGTTGGACCATAGGCAGCTGGAAAACCGTGGTTTGGTCGGATGAGGCCTGATGTCTATTGGCAGGGCTGACGGTAGGGTTCGAAGCCATGGACCAAGTTGTCAGCAACCCACTGTGCAAGCTGGTGGTGGCTCCGTAATGGTGTGGGCTGTGCGTGAAATGGACTAGGGCCCGGCTATGTTCGGCTACTTTGAGACCATTTTCAGCCATTCAAGGACTTCATATTCCCGAACTACGATGTAATGTTTATGGGAAACAATGCGCCATGTCAACGAGCCATAACTCTTCTCGACTTGTCTGAAGTCCGCTTTGGATAGTTCGAGCGAGTGATATTGCCACCCAGATCGCCCGACATGAATCCCATCAACATTTATGGGACATAATCGATAGGTTTGACCTGCGCCGGCTACACCATCGCTATTATGGACGGCTACGGTGGCAGCACGGCTCAGTGTGCCTGCAGGGAACTTCCTGCGACTTGTTGAGTCCATGCCACGTCGACTTACTGCACTACTCCTGCCAAAAGGAGGTCCGATACCATACTAGGAGGTATCGCATGACTTTTCAACCTCAGTGCACCGGGTGATCAAAAAGTCAGTATAAATTTGAAAACTGAATAAATCACGGAATAATGTACACAGAGAGGTACAAATTGACACACCTACTTGGAATGACATGGGGTTTTAATAGGACCAAAAAAGTACAAAAGTTCAAAAAATGTCCCACAGATGGCCGTTCATCTGATCAGAATAGCATCAATTAGCATAACAAAGTAAGACAAAGCAATGATCTTTACAGGAAATGCTCAATATGTCCACCATCATTCCCCAACAATAGCTGTAGTCGAGGAATAAGATAGATACTGCCTACAGGAACATTAAAGAGACCTTTGGAGATAAGAGAAACACTCGTATGAACATAATGAGCTCAGATGGAAACCCAGTTCTAAGCAAAGAAGGGAAAGCAGAAAGGTGGAAGGAGTATATAGAGGGTCTATACAAGGGCGATGTACTTGAGGACAATATTTTGGAAATGGAAAAGGATGTAGATGAAGATGAAATGGGAGATACGATACTGCGTGAAGAGTTTGACAGAGCACTGAAAGACCTGAGTCGAAACAAGGCCCCCGGAGTAGACAACATTCCATTGGAACTACTGACGGCCTTGGGAGAGCCAGTCCTGACAAAACTCTACCATCTGGTGAGCAAGATGTATGAAACAGGCGAAATACCCTCAAATTTCAAGAAGAATATAATCATTCCAATCCCAAAGAAAGCAGGTGTTGACAGATGTGAGAATTACCGAACAATCAATTTAATAAGCCACAGCTGCAAAATACTAACACGAATTCTTTACAGACGAATGGAAAAACTAGTAGAAGCCGACCTCGGGGAAGATCAGTTTGGATTCCGTAGAAATGTTGGAACACGTGAGGCAATACTGACCTTACGACTTATCTTAGAAGAAAGATTAAGGAAAGGCAAACCTACGTTTCTAGCATTTGTAGACTTAGTTAAAGCTTTTGACAATGTTGACTGGAATACTCTCTTTCAAATTCTAAAGGTGGCAGGGGTAAAATACAGGGAGCGAAAGGCTATTTACAATTTGTACAGAAACCAGATGGCAGTTATAAGAGTCGAGGGACATGAAAGGGAAGCTGTGGCTGGGAAAGGAGTGAGACAGGGTTGTAGCCTCTCCCCGATGTTATTCAATCTGTATATTGAGCAATCAGTAAAGGAAACAAAAGAAAAATTCGGAGTAGGTATTAAAATCCATGGAGAAGAAATAAAAACTTTGAGGTTCGCCGATGACATTGTAATTCTGTCAGAGACAGCAAAGGACTTGGAAGAGTAGTTGAACGGAATGGACAGTGTCTTGAAAGGAGGATATAAGATGAACATCAACAAAAGCAAAACGAGGATAATGGAATGTAGTCGGGTGATGCTGAGGGAATTAGATTAGCAAATGAGACACTTAAAGTAGTAAAGGAGTTTTGCTATTTGGGGAGCAAAATAACGGATGATGGTCGAAGTAGAGAGGATATAAAATGTAGACTGGCAATGGCAAGGAAAACGTTTCTGAAGAAGAGAAATTTGTTAACATCGAGTATAGATTTAAGTGTCAGGAAGTCTTTTCTGAAAGTATTTGTCTGGAGTGTAGCCATGTATGGAAGTGAAACATGGACGATAAATAGTTTGGACAAGAAGAGAATAGAAGCTTTCGAAATGTGGTGCTACAGAAGAATGCTGAAGATTAGATGGGTAGATCACGTAACTAATGAGGAGGTGCTGAATAGGATTGGGGAGAAGAGGAGTTTGTGGCACAACTTGACCAGAAGAAGGGATCGGTTGATAGGACATGTTCTGAGGCATCAAGGGATCACAAATTTAGTATTGGAGGGCAGCGTGGAGGGTAAAAATCGTAGGGGGAGACCAAGAGATGCATACACTAAGCAGATTCAGAAGGATGTAGGTTGCAGTAGGTACTGGGAGATGAAGAAGCTTGCACAGGATAGAGTAGCATGGAGAGCTGCATCAAACCAGTCTCAGGACTGAAGACCACAACAACAAAAACGAGGAATAATGTTGTGAACAGCACTGTAAAGCATGTCCGGAGTTATGGTGAGGCATTGGCGTCGGATGCTGTCTTTCAGCATCCTTAGATATGTCGGTCGATCACGATACACTTGAGACTTCAGGTAACCCCAAAGCCAATAATCGCACGGACTGAAGTCTGGGGACCTGGGAGGCCAAACATGGCGGCTGAGCACACGATCATCACCAAACGACGCGCGCAAGAGATCTTTCACGCGTCTTGCAATATGGGGTGGAGCGCCATCCTGCATAAAAATCTTACGTTCCAGCAGGTGTTTATCAGCCAGGCTGGGGATGACGCGATTCTATAACATATCGGCGTACATCTCACCCGTCACAGTAGCAGTCACTGACGTTTGGTTGTCCAGCGCCAACTGTTGGACTTTTGTGAACTTTTTTTGGTTCTAATAAAACCCCATGTCATTCCAAGCATGTGTGTCAATTTTTACCAATCTATCTACATTATTCCGTAGTTTATTAAGTTTTCAAATTTATACTGACTTTTTGATCACCCTGTATGTCACAGGAATAGTTTCGGGCGTTCCCAATATCATCGGCATCTGTATTACAAGAAATGGAGCAAACAAAGCACAAATTCAGCGTCTTTCGAAATCTGAAAACCACAGACTGTATAATATATAGTAACTCTTGTCATCATAAAGCACACAAAGAAGCATATTATCAACTCGAGAAAATTCTGTTTATTGCTCTGGTGGATTATGTAGGAAACACTGTGGGATGCTACAATTTAGAGTTAGCAAGATAAGGAAACGAAAAATTAGTGTCGCTTCTCACGGAGAACAATGTTATGTTCTGTATGAGAAATTATTGGTAATTATATTTTGCTTCTGTCACTTGGCTACGACGGCGACTATTGCAATCCACGAGTTACCGACGTGCGACCACGGCGCGACAAAGTAACAGCGGTCCATGAATTGTGGCTTGTGGAACGCCAGCGCGAGACGTACTGCGACGCCGTCGTCACGTGTGTCTCATTAGCGAGTCGTGTCCGCCAGGCCCTAAAGCACGTGCGGGGGCGGCTCTACCACCACGTGTGTATCAGCGCGGGCGTCCATCATGGCTGCGGCGACCCACACACACACACACACACACACACACACACACACACACACACACACACACCGACCAGTATGTGCTGTGTGTGCGAGAAAGAACCCGACGGTCAATTACAGCGTTGGCTGCAAACTTCTCGATCCTGTTACGCCGCTTAAATGTCTTGGAGTGGCGTAATTTAGACTTCTCCATCGCATGATCGACGCAACCGTGAAATACGATACTGCAGTGGCTGTGTTGTTCAAAAGTAGGACTCAAAGTCCTTTCGGAAATGCATTGTCCGAAGGACCACTGCATCGTACTTCTGAACACTGCAGTGTCGTATGTATAGGCTGAAACCGGTCAACTGGCTTTCAGTTAAAATGTCTCCCCTATAACTGAATACAAATAATGGATTTACGAGTGCTGGTTTTAGACATATGGTCGACAACATATGGAATTTTGGGTCTGGCCGTTTCTCGTATTCGGATAGCCTAATGGTAAGGTACCACTAACGATAAGCGGGAAATCCGGGCTCTAGTCCCGGTGCGGCACAAATTTACATCCTGTCATTCCATTACACAGGTGATGATTATCCATATTCTCAACTACGCACATATTTCATGTAACAGTTAAATTTCCCTACAGTAGCACTTGCTAATAAATTCGCTTTAAAACAACCAACACACTGTGTGTCCATGTTAAAGTATCACATATGAAGATATCGGCACTTCTACCCGTTACACCTCGTATATCGGTGTTTCCACCACTTCGACCAGTACATCTTCAGCAACTCAAGAAGAAAGGAGCAACGCAGGACAGCGGCGTCAGCGCGTCCAACAGCCCCTCCCATACCACCCTCCCCCCAACCCCCAGGACTGCGTCATCAATTCATCCGCACCCCTCGTCCAAACCCCCTCCCTCCAAACCTCTCCCTTTTTTTTATTTTACCGCAGAGGTTTTAGCCAATTAAAGTAAAACGGATAAATTTCCTGTTTTATTGCGCGCGCGAGCGGACCTCCGTGTCTCTTCTTGCCGCCTCCTTTTGTTTTCGCAGAGGGGGCGGTAGTGGGATGCCCCGGCTGAAGTAGTACCGTCGCAGGATTTACGGTACTGTGCGGGGGCGGGACCTGTGGGAAGGAATATAAGGAGGGAAGAGGCCCCAGTTCCCTGAAGACGCCAGTCGCGTCGCAAAAATTACGCAAAAGAAGGGAGCGCTATTCGGAATTGCTGGAGTAACTTGTATCCTGTGGGACGGAGGAGGGGAAAGCTGATCACCGATAAATGGGCAGGCGTGCGGATAATGCTAATACCGCGATGGGGAGATGTGGAGGTTCATCTTGCGGCCGCTTCTCGGTAATGCGTGAGGGCATAACGTAGCCTGCCAGTGTAGAGGGCTGGAATTTTGTGGTGATATACAGTGGCGAGTGTCAGCTGTGATGGTCCCCACTTGCAGTGTTTACAGCCCTGGATGTAACTCACCCCTGAAGATTTTTCCATGCTGTAGAAACATCACATTCCTTCCATAGCTACTGTTCTTATCGATGAAATCGTCTCTAGTTATCAACGTGGCGTCGTGTTGTCGTAAAGGTTCGACGAGTTTCCTTATAGAATGTGAAAGCAAACATCTTTCAGCCGTCTAAATTTCCAAATTGTTTTTTTATTGGGCCTTCAGTTTCGGCGTTATACTACGCCATCTTCAGCCCCATGACCGACGTGTAGGAAGAATCCCACCTTTGGTCCAGTCAAAGTAGGGGCCAGCATTCAGTCCGTAGATTTTTGAGACAGCGGTCACTTCAAACAATTTGATGATTGAAGTGATCGCTGCTCAGAAATCTACGGATTGGACTGAATGCTGGCCCCCACTTTGACTGCACCAATGGTGGGATTTTTCCTACACGTTGGTCATGGGGCTGAAGATGGCGTAATATATCGCCGAAACTGAGTGCCCAATAAAATAACAATTTGGAATTTAGGCGACTCAGAGCTGTCTGATTTCACATTCTACACTGAACAGCCGAGTTATACCGCAACCATCTGAGGAAAGATGGATATACAGAGTTCCTTATCGCCTCATATAATTGATACCGATTTCTAGCAGGTATTCAAAACGGGTAAACTGTGCTCCAGTGTTACGAAATACCTGGAAGTAAATGATCAATCGACATATAACCAGGACAGATTCGGAAGATATCGTTCTTGTGAAACGTAAGTGGCTCTTTATTCACAAGAAGTAAACAGTGGAACCGATAGATGAACTCAGACTGACTCCATATTCCAACATTTCAAGAGGGCTTTTGACACCGTTCGTCACAAGCGGCTTCTAAGCAGATTGCAAACGTGTGGAATGTTGTCTCAGTTGTGCGACTGCTGCAGTTCGCAGTAACTGACGGAAAGTCGTCCAGTGAAACTGGAGTCGTATTTCGAGATCTGCAATAAAGCATTGTATGCCCTCAATTTTTCTTAATCTAGATAAACTACTTAGGAGACAAAATGAGCAGCCCTCTTAGATTGCAGATGACGCTGTCGTTTACCGTCTAGTAACTTCATCTGAAGATCAAAACGATTTCAAAAACACGTTTCTCTTGACGGGACATCCACAGCTGTTATTGATCGTACACCTGAAAAAGTATTCATTTCTAAAAAGGATTGAAGAGGATATTCTCTTGCATGCCATGTACCAGGGATGTACCATTTCAACGTATTTTAATCTACTGTAACCTCACTTATATATCCTTTGTGGACTCACATTTTAACATGCACCTGAAGATTGGACACATGTCTTGAAGCCGATTAGGGCTTTCCTTTTTAGAAATAAATTAATTTTTACGACGGTAGCGGATTTCATCGTTGGACGATGTATAATAATTGTGAATGCCCTGTCAAGAGATACGTGCTTTTGAAATCGTTCTGGACAACTTATGACATTACTACACGGTAATCATTATCATCTGTAAACTGTCTAAGAGGGCAGCTAAGATTGACTCCTAATAGTTTATATTAGATTAAGAATAGCAGAGGGCCTGCTACACTTCTTTGCGCAACTCCAGATAAAGCTTCGATTTCACTACACGACTTTCCCTCAGGTACTGACAACTGTGATCTTCCTTAGACGAAATCACCAAACTAGTCGCACAACTGAGACAACAGCTGCACGCCATATAATCAGCAACAGCTTGAAGGCAACGTGTGAGAAACCTTCTAGAAATATAGAATCAACTAGAGGTACCTTGTCTACACTCGTTACTTTGTGTAAACAGAGCCAGTTATGTTTCACAATAACGAAACGACACTTTCTGAACCAGTTCTGGTTATTTGTTAATAGATAGTTTTGGTGGAGGCATTTCTCCCCCCTTTCGGGACAGTAAGAAACGAACTGTTCCTCTATGAACTTTTTCGCTGTTCTCCGTCGATCCCAGCAGGTGAGGGTCCCATGCCGTGCGGCAGCGGCACTGGAGCTGAAGGTGCTGACACAGACTGTAGGGAAGCAGCCTACTCATGCCGTAGTAAATTCACATCAGTCTTTCCATTGTGTAGCAGCCAGTCCGCTGTAACTAGCTCTGACGTCATAAATGTAGCGCAATACTTTAAAAATCAAGTGAATAACCTAAAATGTTTCTAGCATGTCTGGAGTAATACTAAAGTAATATGTGTTGAATATCAGTTCGATAACTTTAGCCATTTTCGAAATTTGGACGTTTTTCTGTAAAAATCATTGGCGCAACAGAAAAGAGCTAGAAAATTCAAAATTTATAATCAGATTCCTTTTTCATAAATATTTAATAGAAACAGTCTTCTGGATCTCACAATTTAAGATTTTAGTTGAAATTCAATATTTTCTGGTTTTTGTCTTAAAACTTAAGGAAGCAAGATAGATTAAGTAGGCTAATAAATAAGGCTAGGATGTTTATATTTAAGTAGAATGGAGATCCGCTATCACCATAAGGATGTGAGAAGTTTCATTTGAATACCCATAAAACTATAGCGATAGCGTATCTCCAAAGGGCCAGTTCAGAGCTCGTCTACTGCGTGCAGTGTAATTAAATTAATTCTCTCGCCCAAAATATTTAACTTAGCCATGTTAAACTTTTATCATGAATACTTACCTGTGTGCTGATGCACATTTAAATTAAGAGCTTCATCGGCCATCAGCAAAAGAAGCTATAATTTATTCAATAACTTAATGTGGTGCATTACTAGCCCAGCGGCTAGTCGGGAGAGCCGATTTGATCAGGCGTTCCCTTAGCCGTCCGCACCGCGGCTTTATATATAAGAACGCTGCGCGAGGAAGCAAGGCCCCAGTTCTCTCCAGACGCTAAATAGCACGCCATCTGTGTCGGGAGTCGCGTCGCGTCGGTATCATTGCTACAAACAGCCTCGGATGCCGTATTAAGATACTCGAGATAGGCGTAACCATGAAATCATTTTCGAGTGAAGTGTTAATTCTGGGTTGACTTTAATTATCGATCTTCAGTTTGCGTATTGTCGTATTTTCACGTGCCGCCGCGGGACAAACATTCTACCATTATTTAGCGTGGCGTTTGATGAACCTTATCATCAAATTATGGCGAGCATTCATTTGAACTTTTAAGTTGGACAGTTATAGTTGCATCAGCGCATTAGACTCTGAACTGCTCTGTTAGTTAGGTTGTGTGGATTCTTTTGTTTTTCATCTGTGACTTTCAGAATATACTCAACTATTTTAGAAAATCGTTTTTGATTATAAATCCCGGACAATCTCCTAAATTCCTCAGAGCTATAAGCTGTAACTATAAGTGTATTCTCAGACGAAGTGCACGGCGATAAAGCCTTATAATGTGATTCTATTGTAGTACTCTTAAGCAGATTAGGAGCACGAAAGGGAGCATTACGCGAAAACGACAGCTGATATGACCCCTTACGGCATCGCACTCACGTAGCTAGTTTCACACCATGTAGGCGAAGCTAAAAAAAGCTAAATACTAGCGCAAAGTTGCACGTCTCCGATAGAAATTTTCACGACAGAGGAAGCAGATAGTGAACACGCATAGGCAAAATTGGCTAGCTAAGACAGCCTGTCATTAGGAATGTGCGCACAGTGTTTTTAATCTCCGAGCTCTCCTCCGCCAATAGGGAACGAGGATCGGCGACCCCCCCCCCCCCCCCCGATTATTTTATTTGCATAATGAAGCCGGACAGACAGTCTCGCCTAGACAGCCTTGGCGCGCTCCTTCGTTATCTGCGGCGTCGACGTCAGAATAAAACAGCACTGCGTTGCGAAAGCGCTCTTAAAGGTAATTACAGAGGCCGACCGCCACTATCGCGAGGGAGCGCAATTACATCGTTACCCGCCGCAACTTTTAATGGACACTTCTCTGCCTAGCCCTCCCCTGCGTAAAAAGGAAATGAGGGACGAGATTATACGAGCACAATTCCAGCTTCTTTCTAAAGGGCTAAGTGGTCTAAATAACAATAGTCATACGCTAAGAGACGCTACGACAAGAAATGAGGCTCTATTAATACAAAACTTTAGTGCCTGTTTAGTAATCACTAGACAGAACACTATTTCGGTGTTTCGAGCAGGTCCTTAAATACTCAGGTTTTCACAGAGTCATTGACTGATGGTGGAGTTTCGGCTGTTGACCCGAGTGCTCGATTCCATTTTAAGCACAATTAAATGCAGCGCCCGGCGTTGCCCGGTATGTTTAATATCTGCTAAGCAATGAGATTGGCCGTGTTCCTTGTTGATACTCGTGGCGAATGCAAGCCGCATGATAATCGAAGGGCATAGTTCAGTGTCAAAAGAATGAGATGAACGAATACGGCTTCACTTGCGGCATTCCTAAACGTCGAGTTCTAGGATTCCAGTTCTGAGTTTCGAAAATATACACCAATCTCATTCCAGAAGCTTAGTAATAATAATTAGATCATAGATTATGCTTTGCTTACTTTGGTACCTAAAACCTAAATGTCCGCAATCTTGTTAAGTTTTACTGGCACTGTATCCACGACCCGCCTTACCGTGTGTATGGCACTGAGGATTTTAATAAGAAAAGTAACTGTGTAACACGAACTGAAATATCTCCTTCGGTATGTCGTATGTAAGAATGGCAACTAATCAATAAATAAGAGTTTGCAAATTCTCGAGCTTTCGCTTGTCCCATGACGTTGTGCCATGTTGTAAGTAGGCTGTTTATATTTTCTTATTGGCAACGTTACGTAGCGCTCTGTATGAAAATCACTGGTTGTGCTGTGTGCAGTCTGTGGCTAGTTTGCATTGTTGTCTGCCATTGTAGTGATGGGCAGCTGGGTGTGAACAGCGCGTAGCGTTGCGCAGTTGGAGGTGAGCCGCCAGCAGTGGTGGATGTGGGGAGAGAGATGGCGGAGTTTTGAAATTTGTAAGACTGGTTGTCATGAACTGCTATATATATTATCACTTTTGATGACGATTAAGGTAAATACATTGTTTGTTCTCTATTAAAATCTTTCATTTGCTAACTATGCCTATCAATAGTTAGTGCCTTCCGTAGTTTGAATCTTTTATTTAGCTGGCAGTAGTGGCGCTCGCTGTATTGCAGTAGTTCGAGTAACGAAGATTTTTGTGAGGTAAGTGATTTGTGAAAGTTATAGGTTAATGTTAGTCAGGGCCATTTTTTTTGTAGGGATTTTTGAAAGTCAGATTGCATTGCGCTAAAAAATATTGTGTTTCAGTTTAAGCACAGTCTTGTAAAATTCTTCTAAGGGGACGTTTCAATGTGATGGTGCTATCTCTAAGACGGGTATTGCCGCTGTAATTTATTCTCACGACTGGGATTACAGTCAGTTTACCACTACATATTTCGTTCGTTACGCGTTTAATGTATCATTAATTTTCTTCATAGTTTCATCTGAATGTAGCCATCTGATGTAAATCGGCCAACAACTTCGTTACCAAACTTCTCGAAAAGTGCTTGACCGATTTGCTTCAAAGTTTCTCCTTTATATATTTTTGTACATATTTATATATTGTGTATATTAAAAATATATACGGCCTATGTACGCCGAAATCTGAGGTAAATCGGTCGAGAACTTTTTCAGACGTTTGGTAACAACCTTTCCCCTTTATGCCGGCCGCGGTGGCCGAGCAGTTCTAGGCGCTTCAGTCCTGCTACGGTCGCAGGTTCGAATCCTGGCGTGAATCTGTGCCATTTCCTTAGGTTAGTTAGGTTTCAATAGTTCTAAGTTCTAGGGGACTGATGACCTCAGATGTTAAGTCCCATAGTGCTTGGAGCCATTTTTTTTTCATTTATATATTACGTACATATGGCGACTCCAATTATCCAACCGAGGAAAAAGGGAACCTATAGTCTAACGTGGAATCCTATTCACGCGGCGCTCCTCACGACTACTCACGTCGTCTTGAGGTGAAGAGTGCTGGGGTGCGACCGGGATTTGATTCCGCAAATTCACGTTTTCTAGGCACACGCTTTACCACGAGAGCTGCAGCTGCGACGGGTGAAGGTGGTGAGCACACGCAACGACACAGCTTGCAGTCGCTGAACATCTGACGTACAAATTTTGTGCATATACAGGAAACAGCGACTCTGGTTTAATTCCTAATTACTGCTCGAAAAACGTGTATATTACATTTTCCACGGGCTTCCACAAGAGTTAAGCAGCGCTAAATCACTGTAAACAGTAAAAAGTAGCAAGCTACGGACCGAAACGACGTAAGGTAGCACTAAATCAGGTGTAGCAAAAGCAGATTTCACGCTGAGATTCACTGGCTGAAACTTAAGTAAATACACTGTCCAGTCACGTTAACGTTACCATCTTTCAAAAGCCTGGCAGACGAACAGTTTGCAAACTTATCCATTTCGGAAGAGCTTACATCTTTGGTCCGCAAGTCAACGATGGTGGCCTCTGGTACATCAGATAAAGCGCTCCGTTTCCGCATTACGACAACCACTGCACTGATTTCCGCGTCCCCCCTGACACGCTTTACACGGCCTCCATTTCTAGTTGTTGCTACCTGCAGTCTGTGAATGGTTATTGCATTGATGTCGAACATAAGCGGTGGTAACTGGCCACCTGTTTCGACATGATACCTTTCTTATTAATGCTTCGGAGGAACGACTGAGGACACAAGCGAAGGAGGAAGATCTAGACTGCAACACACCACACACATCAGGTAGGATGTAGCAGCAGAGTCGTATGAGGAAATGAAGAGAAAAACAGTTTCGGTTTCTGTTTTCAACAGTCGTTGACGTGTATTTGAATCAGTTCGTAAAAATAAATAAAGAAATAAAAACGTGTTATCGACTGAATTCGACGATATTCGGCAGGGTATCGCCGTGTCCAAAGCGACCCCTCTGAAAACGGAAGAGCGCATCGCGACACGTCCGCAGCCCGCTGTATTGGCAATTTCCTGGGTGGTGGGGGGAGCCTCTCCCCCTCCATCGCTCGCGCGGGCCACCCCTCCCCCACCCCCGCACCGCCAGCTATTCAGCCCCCGGCGCTGCCACGCCCCCTCCACGGTCCAGGAGCGCCGAGCATCCCCTGGAGCTCGCCGTAATGCTGACGGACGGTCATCCCTCATTCTGCGCCGCACTAAATCAATCTCCCCTGCTGCACCCTCCGGAGCGCAAACCACCCCATTTCCCGCGTCCAGTACCTATCCCCGGGGCGAGTGCGTGTCTGCGTAGATGCGTACGCCTGGGACGCATTGCG
This sequence comes from Schistocerca nitens, assembly GCF_023898315.1. Taxonomy (NCBI): domain Eukaryota; kingdom Metazoa; phylum Arthropoda; class Insecta; order Orthoptera; family Acrididae; genus Schistocerca; species Schistocerca nitens. Next base: position 83,346,502 of record NC_064625.1, on the reverse strand, counting down.
CCCGTCCCTCACCCCCCCCCCCCCACTCCCCCCCGGAGGCAACTGCGCTCCTCCAAATGGCAGGAGGAGGTGTCCGAAAAAATTAGAGGTGGTCGCTCGCAAATTGGCGGGTAGTCAGTTAGTGGGAACATCTCTCTCCGATCGAGAATACCCCATGGCGCAGAGGACGGTGCTGTGTCAGAAACAAATACCACAGAATGAGTTTAACTTGGAGATGACTGTCACACTGTAGACATTTGACCTGAACGTGTTTAATTCTCCGCAGCCTATCAGTGTGTCAAATGGTTTTAACTCAACCATCAACTATTGACAGTCGAAATATTGTTAGAATATGTTAACAGGTCCGAAGTTTATAGCTGAAGGATGTTGTAGAGAAAGGTGGGATTCGGTCTCGTGACAAATTCATTCCAGCTAGGAGATCTTTCCGATTATCTGGCTGCCTCTGCATCTCGGATTTGGATAATAACTTCTTTAGCGCCACTCAGAGACCACGTCTGGCTTAGGGAATTTCACGGACGCTAACAGTCGTTGCCTGTTGCGAGGGACACATACTTCGCCATACCATGCAGCCAAAATACCCAGCGATCAACTTAAACAGTGCGCTTTCTTGAAAGTAGCAAATGCTCCTTAAAAGGAAGTGTCCTGTCTAAGGTAACCCCATGGTACTTTGGATGCATGTTATGATAAAGTGTGTGTCCCACATAACAAGCAAAAATTTGCTATGCTCAAAAGCAGAAATAACGTTCTTAATTAGCTCTGTGGCACTGGTTTGTCATCGCCAGCAGATATTCCTCGTAAACAACATACAACAGCCTAGATCGCATAGAATTTTTCTTTATTTAAGACAAACGGTTTCGATGGACTGCGCTGTCATCTTCAGGCCTTATAACTCGATTTGTTGTAAAGCGTGTTCATTAGACGTCGAAACTTCATGCCAAGTTGTCAACCGGATAAAAACCGGTACGTTATAAAATAAAATATAATATAGTTAGCAGATACGAGATTCAACATCCAAGAAATAATAGGGGTAGTAGGGTGCAAGTGTTACTCCCAGATGACCAAATCGTAACGGGGTGGAATAAACCAGAAAAAAAGACCTTAATATTAAATAAGTTGCTTGCTGTAATGTGAAGCTGTAAGATTCCGCTATGTAAATCAGATCGAGTATAGGTAGCACGTAGTTTTGTTGTGAAAATATCATCAGCCTTTTTTGAGGATAATGCACAAAATTAACTGAAAGTCCGGCGTACCAGTATCAGTGTTCTTGAAGAGGAGCCGATTACCAAACGTCAGGCTAGTCATGTAGCTCAAGTATGCCTAAGCAAATAACGTACGCTCAACCAACGAATGGGCAGCGTACGCAGGGTGGAAGCGGTGCAACGTTCAGTGCTTGCAAATCGAGACTGCCCTTTTTCACAGCACTGACAAAAACCAGAGATCAATGTTTACATATCATGAATGTGCCCTGTTTCACTTATTTTGATAATTAGTGACTAGTATGTGCCTACATTTTAATTGCATTCCATAATTCTCATTCAGGTATAATTTTCAATCATTTCAGGTATATATGAGAATCGTTACATGTTGGATGCAGTTGCTAAGCCTGAAGGTAAGTACTGAATGATCGAAACGTCCCAAAAGTTAAATAATTGGGTTCAAATATCAGAATACTGCCTGCAACAAACAAAGAGAGAACATTACTTCTACTATCATGAAATTAAGAATTGCTTCACCAGCCGGCGTTATGGCCGCTATTAAGTTTGGAAATAAATCCAGCGGACGTGTAATAGAGACGTACGAAGCGGCGGACTCGGTCGACCACGATGCTGCAGCCTATTTGTGCCTTCCGACATAGCGTTTCATAAGCGTAAGTCAACCGCCGGCGGTAACACAATTCTTCGTGGCAAGTGAAAGAGGATCGTGAGTGATTCGAAGAGGCCACCCACGGAGAGAAAAAAAAAATAGTAAATAAAAAGAAGGAAGAGTCGGAAAGAAAGAGATCGAGACAGAGGTACGGCGTAATATATTCAGACGCTGGATTCACTTACGGGGAATCATAAATTTCAGTGCTAAGCAGCGCAGAGGACTTCGCGAGAGAAGAACAATGTGCGATAAAAGTTTACGACGGCGCGCGTTAGGGGAGAATAAACGGCAGAAAAAAGAGGTAACGAGAGGCGGTGTCATTAGCATTTGATTGGCCTGCAAAGCGGCAGCTCGTGATGGTAAATACCGAGAGATGGATGTCGTCACGAAGAGCCATTTCCGTCCCGGCCGCGCCGACAGCCATCGCAGAGTCTGCGGCGCAGCCGCGCTTCGCTGCTACCAGCATTCAGTTCCTTCGGCGATCCCATGCCCAAACATTTCTCCATTTTTCTACGTTTTCATAAAGTTTCAAGCTTAGTCCACTTGCGTCTTTCCTGTTTCAATGTTTCCGCCTCTTAACGTACTACATTGTACTCTTCATCCTCATCAATCTCTCCTCTCAAAGTACTACATACTCTCCATCCTCAATAATCTCTCTTATACCTCTCAATATTTGTCTCACTTCTAGTTATGTCCTTCTCAACATCTCTTTTACTTACTTAATTACCTAGTTAGTTTCACATATTGCACTCTTTGGCTGTCCTCTATACTACTCCTTCCAGTACCAATTACAGCACAAGTTTCGCTAAATTGTCCTTGCTTCTCACAGAGTTTTCTGGTGGGGGAACACTTTCGCAGAGTGACACTTCTGCAAGCCTTAGGCTGTTACTGGGGTAAGTGTCTTTTTGCAGTTAGCGTGCAGACACCCTCAGAGAAAGCGGTAAAAGGATACCTGCAGTGTCTAGGGGTAAGCAGAAACGTCAACACACACCACCTCCGCACGAGCGTCGGCCTGTTGAACTGTCACAAACTCGAATTTTCCCGATCACACATTCTGTCGCAAATTCTTATTAATACTTCTCCGATTCACACTTTTTGTACTCAGAGTTTAAAATATTTCTGCAGCTCGCAATTCATCTGAGTTTTTTCCTTGCTTTTGTCTTATACGTTTCGACTGAGACCGATAATACCTACTGTTTCAGATGCCTCTCCCTCAGTTTGCTTTCCCATTTGATCTGTTTCGTCGAATATAACTTCCCTGATCTGCAGCATTGTGCTTCCGATGTCTGTCTCGTTAATTTTTTTTTTTGGTCTACTGACTGGTTTGATGCGGCCCGCCACGAATTCCTTTCCTGTGCTAACCTCTTCATCTCAGAGTAGCACTTGCAGCCAACATCCTCAATTATTTGCTGGACGTATTCCAATCTCTGTCTTCCTCTACAGTTTTTGCCCTCTACACCTCCCTCTAGTACCATGAAAGTCATTCCCTCATGTCTTAGCAGATGTCCTATCTACCTGTCCCTTTTCCTTATCAGTGTTTTCCACATATTCCTTTCCTCTCCGATTCTGCGTAGAACCTCCTCATTCCTTACCTTATCAGTCCACCTAATTTTCAACATTCGTCTATAGCACCACATCTCAAATGCTTCGATTCTCTTCTGTTCCGGTTTTCCCACAGTCCATGTTTCACTACCATACAATGCTGTACTCCAGACGTACATCCTCAGAAATTTCTTCCTCAAATTAAGGCCGGTATTTGATATTAGTAGACTTCTCTTGGCCAGAAATGCCATTTTTGCCATAGCGAGTCTGCTTTTGATGTCCTCCTTGCTCCGTCCGTCATTGGTTATTTTACTGCCTAGGTAGCAGAATTCCTTAACTTCATTGACTTCGTGACCATCAATCCTGATGTTAAGTTTCTCGCTGTTCTCATTTCTACTACTTCTCATTACCTTCGTCTTTCTCCGATTTACTCTCAAACCATACTGTGTACTCATTAGACTGTTCATTCCGTTCAGCAGATCATTTAATTCTTCTTCACTTTCACTCAGGATAGCAATGTCATCAGCGAATCGTATCATTGATATCCTTTCACCTTGTATTTTAATTCCACTCCTGAACGTTTCTTTTATTTCCGTCATTGCTTCCTCGATGTACAGATTTAAGAGTAGGGGCGGAAGGCTACAGCCTTGTCTTACACCCTTCTTAATACGAGCACTTCGTTCTTGATCGTCCGCTCTTATTATTCCCTCTTGGTTGTTGTACATATTGTATATGACCCGTCTCTCCCTATAGCTTACCCCTACTTTTCTCAGAATCTCGAACAGCTTGCACCATTTTATATTGTCGAACGCTTTTTCCAGGTCGACAAATCCTATGAAAGTGTCTTGATTTTTCTTTAGCCTTGCTTCCATTATTAGCCGTAACGTCAGAATTGCCTCTCTCGTCCCTTTACTTTTCCTAAAGCCAAACTGATCGTCACCTAGCGCATTCTCAATTTTCTTTTCCATTCTTCTGTATATTATTCTTGTAAGCAGCTTCGATGCAGGAGCTGTTAAGCGATAATTCTCGCACTTGTCAGCTCTTGCCGTCTTCGGAATTGTGTGGATGATGCTTTTCCGAAAGTCAGATGGTATGTCGCCAGACTCATATATTCTACACACCAACGTGAATAGTCGTTTTGTTGCCACTTCCCCCAATGATTTGAGGAATTCTGATGGAATGTTATCTATCCCTTCTGCTTTATTTGACCGTAAGTCCTCCAAAGCTCTTTTAAATTCCGATTCTAATACTGGATCCCCTATCTCTTCTAAATCGACTCCTGTTTCTTCTTCTATCACATCAGACAAATCTTCACCCTCATAGAGGCTTTCAATGTATTCTTTCCATCTATCTGCTCTCACTGCATTTAACAGTGGAATTCCCGTTGCACTCTTAATGTTACCACCGTAGCTTTTAATGTCACCAAAGGTTGTTTTGACTTTCCTGTATGCTGAGTCTGTCCTTCCGACAATCATATCTTTTTCGATGTTTTCACATTTTTCCTGCAGCCATTTCGTCTTAGCTTCCCTGCACTTGCTATTTATTTCATTCCTCAGCGACTTGTACTTCTGTATTCCTGATTTTCCCGGAACATGTTTGTACTTCCTCCTTTCATCAATCAACTGAAGTATTTCTTCTGTTACCCTTGGTTTCTTCGCAGCTACCTTCTTTGTACCGATGTTTTCCTTCCCAACTTCTGTGATGGCCTTTTTTAGAGATGTCCATTCCTCTTCAACTGTACTGCCTACTGCGATATTCCTTATTGCTGTATCTATAGCGTTAGAGAACTTCAAACGTATCTCGTCATTCCTTAGTACTTCCGTATCCCACTTCTTTGCGTCTTGATTCTTCCTGACTAATGTCTTGAACTTCAGCCTACTCTTCATCACTACTATATTGTGATCTGAGTCTATATCTGCTCCTGGGCGCGCCTTACAATCCAGTATCTGATTTCGGAATCTCTGTCTGACCATGATGTAATCTAATTGAAATCTTCCCGTATCTGCCGGCCTTTTCCAAGTAGACCTCCTCCTCTTGTGATTCTTGAACAGGGTATTCGCTATTACTAGCTCAAACTTGTTACAGAACTCAATTAGCCTTTCTCCTCTTTCATTCCTTGTCCCAAGCCCATATTCTCCTTCCCCTACAACTGCATTCCAGTCGCCAATGACTATTACATTTTCGTCCCCCTTTACATACTGCATTACCCTTTCAATATCATCGTACACTTTCTCTATCTGTTCATTTTCAGCTTGCGACGTCGGCATGTATACCTAAACTATCGTTGTCGGTGTTGGTCTGCTGTCTCGTTAATATGCAGACGAAAAAGTAAAGCGAGGGCACTAAATCCTAAGAAACTATGTGACATGGCATATTAGTACGTAACTGTTTTCCTGCATTGTACTGTGTTTTTAATTTTCATTTTAATCACCAATGCAAATGTTGACCGTAACCATCATAAATGATGTTTCGAAGACTTAACATCAAACGAGAAGGGGTGAACATCACGTCACTGGCAACAGCTTTTGTTAAAAATGAAATGTTCGCTGACTCTACCTTGCTACGCTACGTGCCCTTTGTATTGGGTATGTTCCTCAGAGCTGGAAGTGTATGTGACCTGGGTATTCCCTATAATATGGCCAACAAATGTTCAAATGCGAGTGAAATCTTATGGGACTTAACTGCCAAGGTCATCAGTCCCTAAGCTTACACACTACTTGACCTAAATTATCCTAAGGACAAACACACACACCCATGCCCGAGGGAGGACTCTAACCTCCGCCGGGACCAGCCGCACAGTCCATGACTGCAGCGCCGTAGACTGCTCGGCTAATCCCGCGCTATAATATTGTCAGCTACTCTGTAAGAAAGGGGGCAGGCCCATCAAAATTAAAGTTCCTCATTCGCTTGGACACACTCATTCCTGAGGTTTTCTTCATGAAAAACCACTCTTTCAATTTACAAAGATAGGCAGTGTGCAGCGCACCTGGTTAGCTTTTAGCCTGCTGGTTCTGCAGATCCCACTAAGTCTTGGATCCAACCTGTCAACAAGACACTATGCAGGCTATTGGTAGTACCATAGTGGTGGTGGAATGTGTTTACATGGAACAGACCGACCACTGGCTGGAAATGGTTACGTTCGTCTATTTGGAGACCATTTGCAGCCATTCATGGACTTGCTGTTCCTCAAAAATGACGGAAATTTTATGGATGGCAATGCGCCATGTCAACGGGCCACGATCGTTCGCGATTGGTTTGAAGAATATTCTACACAATTTGGCAGCCAGATCGCCCAGCTTGATTCCCATCGAACGTTGGTGGGACATAATAAAGAGATCAGATGGTGCTCAAAATCCTGCACCGGCGACACTTCTGCAGTTGTGGACGGCTGTAGAGGCACCGTCGCTGAATATTTCTCCAGGGGACCTCCAACGACTTGTTCATGCCACGTCGAGTTTCTGCACTGCGCCGGGCAAAAGGGGGTCCGACACGATACTGCGTGGTATAGTCCCATGACTTATCACCTCACTTTCCTCTGCGCACCCTCCACAAGAGCGAAATGTCACCCCGATTTTCCAGCAGTGTAGTGTCCTTCCTGTTGGTAACACGTTGTTACTACTGTTCTTGATACCTTATGGTAAGTCCCACGTGTCACTGATTTTCGGTTAGCAGTTGAAGTAACCACCTAACTCGTAAGCCTGCCACTACTTGTAGCAGGTGTGAAGGTACTTCATCGGCTGCCGCTGGTTCGTTTGAGACCAGACACGCGCGCGCACACAAGCAGAAGACGGCGTTCCTCGGGGCGCATTCCGCAGACCCCTGCTCCATCCGTCTCTGTCGGGCGCCGCAAGGACGCGCTGGAGGCTGGCGTCGCCGGAGGAGCCGCCGTATTGGATTACCGACGCCCGCTGCGGGGAAATTAAAAATACATGCCGCGCGCAGGACGCAACAAGCCGGCGGTGGGAGGGACCACCCCCGCGCCGTAAATCTCGGCGTCTAAACGGGACTTCTCGCGAGGGAGGTCCGCAGCTTCCAGCGCACATCCGTCCCACTCACTGACATTCCTATAGTTGTAGGAGAAACATTCCCGTAATACAGCATTATACACTGAAGAAACTGGTACAGGCATGAAGAAAACAAGTGTCTGGCGCAGTTGTTAGATCGCTTACTGCTGCTGCAATGGTAGGTTATCAAGATTTCAGGCAGTTTGAACGTAGTGTTATAATCGACGCACGAGCGACGGGACGCAGCATTTCCGAAGTAGCGACGAAGTCGGGATTTTCCCGTACGACCATTTCGGGAGTTTACCGTGAATATTAGGAATCCGGTAAAACACCAAATCTCCGACATCGCTGCGGCAGGAAAAAGATCCTGCAAGATAGGACCAACGGCGACTCAGGTGAATCGTTCAACTTGACGGATGTGCAACCATTCCGCAAAATGCTGCAAATTTCCGTCTGGGCTTACAAGAAGTGTCAGCGTGCGAACCATTCAACGAAACACCATCGATATGGGCTTTCCGAGCCGAAGGCGCACTAGTATACCCTTGATGATTGCCCGACACAAAGTTTTACTTGTCGCCTGGGCTTTTAACACCGACATTGGACTGTTGATGACTGGAAACACCATACCTGGTCAGACCAGTCTCGTTTCAAATTGTATCGAGCGGATGGATGTGTGCGGGTATGGAGACAACCTCATGTATTCATGGACCATACATGTCAGCATTGGACTGTTGAAGCTGGTGGAGACGCGTGCAGTTGGAGCGATGTGGGACAGCTCTGACAGATGACACGCACGTAAGCATCCTGTCTAATCACTTGCATCCATTCATGTCCATTATGCATTCCGACTGACTTGGGAAATTTCGGCAGGACATTACGACACCCTACACGTCCACAATTGCTACAGAGTGGCTCCAGAGACACTGTTCTTAGTTTAAACGCTTCCGCTGCCCACCAAACTCCCCAGATAAGTTACGCCTAGATATTTAATAATCCTGGTTGCGTGAAGCAGCATATCGTTAATTCTGTATTCCAACCTCCAGGACTGTTTTTCCTACTCATCTGCATTAACTCATATTTTCCAAATCTCAAGCAAGGTGCTACTCGTCGCACCGAACAGACATTCTGTCCTAGTCATCCCGTATCTTCTCACAGTCACTCAACGCCGACACCTTCCAGCACACTAAAATGTCATCAATAAAATGACGAACAATGCTACCCACCCTATCCGTCAGATAGTTTATTTTATAGTAAAGCAGAACGGTCCTATTACACTTTCCTGGGGCACTACTCACGATAAAAGTGCTTTGAGTTTAGATAAGACAGCCCTGCATTGCCGTCCTGTGCAGTATCCCATTGGAAATGGTTTGCTGCCATCATTCTCCGATCTCCTACGAAATCTGACTTCTACCTCTACGTGTCGTGTGGATGACTGTTGAGAATACTCGCACAGTACAGTGTCGACGAAGGTAAGGGAGAGTGTGACATTAAATGTCAGCACACAGCCTTCTCCTTTCAAATACCGTAGTACCAAGGGGTCACCTAGCTTAACGTCCCCCTCGAAGGACGGACTGAGTCCGTGCGACATTGCGAAGAGGTTCGAAAATAGTCCTAGGACACTGGCTTCTACTACTGTGTCCACGGCCGGCCGCTTGGCCGAGCGGTTCTAGGCGCTTCACTCTGGAACCGCGCGACCTCTACGGTCGCAGGTTCGAATGCTGCCTCGGGCATGGATGTGTGTGATGTCATTAGGTTAGTTAAATTTAAGTAGTTCCAAGTGCTAGGGGACTGATGACCTCAGATGTTAAGTCCCATAGTGCTCAGAGCCATTTGAACCACTACTGTGTCAACAGAGACCGGGCACAAGCTGTGTTTGAAAACATAAATCGACAGCGTCTTTTTGAACGGAATCGTCCCATCATTTATCTTAAATAATCAAGGAAAACCAAGAAAAATCTAAAACTCGATGACTTGAAGGATTTGAATCCTGCCAATCCCTCATTTAAATGCAGTGATTTAACTGCTCTCTCTGGGAGGATAGGAAGGTGTAGAGTGTAACTTCCGGTGGACATCGATGTCATCAGAGACACTTTACTACCTCTGCTGGAGAAAGGTGATAGGACAGGATTTCGCAAGTGCGTACAGAGGGATTATCCAAGCATTCACTGGAAGTGATTTGTGATAACTAGTCAGCGTCAGTATAGAAGCTCTTTTCTGAGTAACCGATGAGGGTTTGGGTTGTTTGGGGGAAGAGACCAAAGAACGAGGTCATCGGTCTCGTCGGATTAGGGAAGGAAGTCGGCCGTGCCTTTTCAAAGGAACCATCCCGGTATTTGCCTGAAACGATTTAGGGAAATCACGGAAAACGTAAATCAGTATGGTCGGACGCGGGATTGAACCGTCGTCCTCTCGAATGCGAGCCCAGTGTGCTAACCACTGCGCCACCTCGCTCCGCGGGTAACCGATGGTATCTGCGCTTCAGCAGGCGTACAATAGCTTCATGTGGGCCAACTATTGATCCTTGTGGGAAACACGAAATTATTTGCTCATTCGTAGGTGATTCTGTTACACAAAGTGATTTAAGCTTTTGGAATCGAGATTATATTAATACTACAACATATTTCTGGAGAGGACAGGGGTTCAAACTACGTTACCTACCTCGGCTGGACTTCATAGCTATTCGAACAAATGACCGAGAGAATAGCGCAAACTTCGCACATACCAGTTAGTGCAGCCCAACACACACCCAGGATTCCCGTCCGGTGCGGTACCAGCCTTTGAGCTCAGTTTCGAAGGATTCCGTCCTGCTAGTTAGCACGAGCGAGCAAGTCAGAAAGAGACATACGTTGTGCGCCGTTGACAGGCAGTGCCATCTGGAGGCTGGGAGACCGGTGGTAGCGACGTCTGCTATCTGCGCTGCACGCGATCAGGGCTGCCAACGTGCCGGCGACGGCTTTACGGGCGCAGATAGCGTCCGCGCGGTTGGTAATTGAAGCTCTTAGCGTCGGGCGGTAATCTCGCGGGATCCCACGCGCCGTAACGCACGCTGCGCGGCGACACATAACAACACGTAGCACCCCCCAGTCCCCTGCCACCTGACCGATCCCGCCGCGCCAGCAATTGTGTGTGCCTGTGTGCCTGCGTGCCTGCGGCCGCGCCGACAGTAAGCACTCGACTTTGCGGCTCGAAATAATCCATTCAGTCCCCGCGCTGCGGTAAGGCATGAGTAGCGCAACGCTACATTTACACGCTCTGACAGGGGCGTTTCTCTCAGAAGAGCGCCATACAGCAGCCACTACTGTAGCATCTGCCACTGTCCGGCACACGGCGAATAACATTATGTTTACTCCATGAAATGCATGACACGCAACTGTCTGCATGGCCTTTGTTATCACTACCGATAGCGATTAATAACCATCATTACAGTATCTGCATACAGCCAGAACATATGAACCCATCAGAAATGCACAAAGAACAATTGTACCCCATTTGCTATGAAGATTTTGGACAACTATCAGTGGACATTAATACAGGGCCCACCCTTCCCCCTTATCACGGCTTGAATTTGCTGTGGCATTTTCAGTGAAGTATCTGCGTATCTATAGAGGAATGGCAGCCCATGAAGTAAGAGTGCTATCAACAAGGGATCTCAGATCGATTCCATATTCCTAGATTTCCAGAAGGCTTTTGATACCATTCCTCACAAGGGACTATTAATCAAATTGCGTGCATATGTAGTATCGTCTCAGTTGTGTGACTGGATTCGTCATTTCCTGTCAGAGAGGTCACAGCTCGTAGTGATACACGGTAAATCATCGAGTAGAACAGAAGCGGTATCTGGCGTTCCGCAAGGTAGTGTCACAGGCCCTCTGCGGTTCCTGATTTATGTAAATGATCTAGGTGATAATCTGAGCAGTCCCCTTAGATTGTTTGCGGATGACGCTGTAATCTACCGTCTAGTAAAATCATCAGACGATCAATTCCAATTACAAAATTATCTACGGAGAATTTCTGTATGGTGCGAAAAGTGACAACTAGCGCTAAACAAAGAAAAGTGCGAGGTCATCCACCTGAGAACTAAAAGAAATCCGATAAATTTTGGGTATACGATAAATCGCACCAATCTAAGGGCTGTCAATTCGACTAAATACCTAAGAATTACAATTACGGGCAACTTAAATTGGAAAGACCACATACATAATATTGTGGGGAAGGCGAAACAAAGACTGCGCTTTGTTGGCAGAACACTTAGAAGATGCGACAAACCCACTAAAGAGACAGCCTACATTACACTTGTCCGTCCTCTGCCGGAATACTGCCGCGCGGTATGGAATCCTTACCAGGTAGGATTGACGGAGGACATCGAAAAAGTGCAAAGAAGTGCAGCTCGTTTCGTGTTATCGCGCCACAGGGGTGAGACTGGTACTGAAATGATACGCGATTTGGGGTGGCAGTCACTGAAACAAAGGCGGTTTTCTTTGGAGCGAGATCTATTTACGAAATTTCAATCACCAACTTTCTGTTCCGAATGTGAAAATATTTTGTTGACACCCATCTACATAGGGAGAAATGATCATAATAATAAAATAAGAGAAATCAGAGCTCGAACGGAAAGATTTAGGTGTTTTTTTCCCACGAACCATTCGAGAGTGGAATGGTGGAGAAGTAGTATGAAAATGGTTCGATGAACCCTCTGCCAGGCACTTAAGTGTGAATTGCAGATTTACCATGTAGATGTAGATGAAGAACAAAATAAAATGGCCCTGAGCACTATGGGACTTAACTTCTGAGCTCATCAGTCCCCTAGAACTTAGAACTACTTAAACCTAACTAACCTAAAGACATCACACACATCCATGCCCGAGGCACGATTCGAACCTGCGACCGTATCGGTTCCAGACTATAGCACCGAGAACCACTCGGCCACTGCGGACGGCTAGACGGGACGAAACTCAGTTCATTAACGTAAGGAGTCAGCTGTTAGAACCGCATTTTTTTGTACAATTTACCACAGTCTCATAGTGGGGATGACAGAATACAGCAAGTTCCACACTGTAGAACATGGCTGATTAATTTATTGATGCAACCACGTTATCCACTCTGTATCCTCAGGAAGCGCATTTTACAGAGATGTCGAGGGGAGGTTATCTCGAACGCTTTTACCGACCGTGACATATGTTTTCCATTTTTCATGGCGTCTATAGCTAGGCCCTTCCCTGTACATGTGTATCTTTTCAACCACTAACTACACTAAAAACATCTCTCCAAGGTTCTGACGTAGGGAATGCTGTCAAAAGCGACCTCACAAACGATTGTATATCGCTCTACAAACCACCACAACCGAAGACTATTACTAGCAGATTATCCACAGGAGTTACTCATTCCAGTCCTAGTGGTAATTGATACATTCATTTCCAGTAGTATTTGGTATTGCTTATGTAGTCATTTTATTGTAGTCTATAACCTGTACACTTTTCACTGTAAACAAAATTGGTCCCAACACGAATCAAGTGGTACATCTTCTATTATGTGCAGTTTTTGAGAGAAAAAGGCCTATAGAATATTTTTGTTGCTGTTCAGTCTCCTTAACATTGGTTTTGTATCTCTAAAATAGCCATTTTACTGTATGATATCACCTGTATATTTTTAACAATGAAAAAAAAAAATGGTCCCAATACGATTCCTTGTGGTACATCTGATATATGTGCTCCTGGAAAGACGTGGCTATCGAAATTATTATTCTAGATGATGACTTTCGTTTACATTGGTTCTGTATCTCCAAAACAGTCATTTTTAGTGTGGTCTGTTACCTGTAGAGTTTCCGTTGTGAACAAAATTGGTCCCAACACTGTTCCTTGTGGTATACCAGATACTACATCGGCTTCTGGAGACAAATGGCCATTGAGAATATCATTCTGGATGCTGGCTCTCGTTATGTTTTAAACTGAGCCCCGTCAGCGAGAGGATAGCCCGTACTTGTTTTATCAGAGCAGCCTCTTGGGAGACGGCAATCGTCAGGCGTGGCTAAGCGGTGTGCCACTGCAGGTAGGCAGCGCCGAGAGCGACGCAGGCGTCGTCGGCGGCAGCGTTTCGCCCGGGACAATGCGCGATAAAGGTTTATAGCGCAGCCGGGGCGTCACTCATTAGCATGGCGGGCGCCCGCGGGCGGGGGCCAATTCCGAATAAATAAATACATAAATAAATAAATAAATATGAGAGCGGCGCCGGGGGCGAGGCGGATGTCGGCGACGGCGGCGACGGCGGCGGCGGCTGCGGCCGTCACGACGTGCGGAGGCGGGGGCGTGGCCCCGAGCGTGACGTCACCACATCCTGCCGTTGGGCGTGGCGAGCCCTCCTCATCCCGAGCGCACGGCGTTCTGGGAGGATCGCGGACTAACGCACCGTCGATGACGAGGTCATCAGGGCACGAGCAAGAGCTCGGACTTGGGAAAGATGGAGAAGGAAACATCCAGTGTTTGTCTCAAACGAACCATCCCGACATCAGCGCTAAATTGTGGAACCTGCACCAGGAAGCTAAGTTGGGAGTAGGAGGGTTAAGAGGTGGTGTGAGATGTGGGGTACCAATGGATTTGGTAGGTGGGCATACTGAAGATCTTCTCACTAGCGTGGCTGCTTTCGCTGCGGGAAGATCTGGGCTCGACGACTGGCACTTCCCCGGATGAGGTTGGGAGGTCAGCAGACCTGGAAAGAGGACCATTCCGACTTGTGACGCCAAATGAGGAATAAGGAAACTGTGGCATCAAGATTCATCTTATGGCAATAAGTGCTGGACGGACTGATGAAATGCTGATCACATGTCCCACGATCAGGTAGTCAGCAGTCGGCCAGTCAGAACAGATCTAAGGCCTAAGCCCAGAGTGTCAGAGCTCTAAGCTCAGTGTCGGAGGTGGTATCTGGGGAAATGTAGTGAGGGAGGGTGGTTGGTAGGAGACTTTGAGTTAATAAGAGTGGGAAGATATCGACGTCATACTAAAGAGAGCGAAGGGAAGGGTCCGATGTCAAAGAAGAGTCAAACTTGATCACCATTTAATGGCCATACTGCCAACTTATTTTCCTGGTACAGGTTCAAAAACTTAGAGCTGGTGTTGGGATGGTTCCTTTGTGAAGGAAGACGGATATGATATGGAGCAATCACGTAGGCTCTGGCGTAGGTAAACGGGTTGGCAGATATCAATTCACTGGTCACATGCTGGGAGAACACAACCAGTCGACAAACGAGTTTGCTTACAACACACTCTTGCGACGCATCACAGAATACTGCTCAAGTGTAAGTGACATATACCACATAGGGCTAACAGGTGATAATGAACCTATGAAAAGGAAGGCCAACACGAATGGTCATAGGCCTGTCGTTCAAATAATAAAAAAACCTGAAATGGCAATGACATATGAAAGATCTCCCGCCAATGTCTACTTGCAAAATTTCAAGGAGGAACCTACATATATCACCTGCAGGGACCTCGTAAGACGATATTAGGCTCTCACAGCGCGAACAGATGCACGTAACCAGGCATCCTTCCTGCTGTCCATGCGCGATTGGAAGCGGAAGAAACACTGGTACATCCTGCAATGGGAAATACTGTCTCCATTCGCTTCGCTGTCTTTTGTAGAGTCAGGATGTTGTATAGGGATAGGTGTCATGGCGGACTGCATTGTCTTGAGCCTTCGGAAGAAGCGCTGACATTGGATATAAAGGACTGAAGAGAGGGGACCACGCTTCGATACCACAGAATAATGGACAAGAATCCGAAGTGTAACTGAGTACATACTGCGAACGCACAAATCACCTGCTAGTGATACATTTAATTCCAGCTAAATGGTAAGTATGAATATTTGCGTAAGCAAGCTTCAAATGGTTCAAATGGCTCTCAGCACTATGAGACTTAACATCTCAGGTCATCAGTCGCTTAGAACTACTTAAACCGAACTAACCTAAGGACATCACACACATCCATGCCCGAGGCAGGGTTCGAACCTGCGACAGTAGCGGTCGCGCGGTTCCAGACTGAAGCAGCTTTAACTGCTCGGCCACAGCGGACGGCGTAAGCAAGCTTCCTCCACATGAGAGATGCACTATTTGATCAAAAGTATGAAGACACCTGTCAGTGGCCAGTAAATGCGGCGTGTCCTGGCTTCATATGTCTGACAGCTTGAACACTGCTGCCGATACCTTCAAAACAGGTGTTTACATGTCTGTGGAGGAATGGCACACCTTTCTTCCCCATGACCCGAGATAGCAGAACTGGACACTGGAGTCTGGAGACAAGTCGGCGTTTGAATTCATTCCAAATGTGTTCCATTAGCCAGTCCATTTCAGAAATGTTACAGCCCAGAAACTATTGCCGGTGCATGGTGCATTGTCATGCTGAAACACAATCGTCTCTGAACTGTTCCTCTACTGCACGCGATACACACCGCTGGTAAACTATTACACATACTTTCGCATTTAGTTTTTTTTACGAGTATGTGGTCCAGACCACAACGAAGGAAAACACCCCCATACCCAAATACGACACTACTCATGATGGCAGGTGATGTTCTCAAAGTCGTCAAATCCAAACCCTTCCCTCTCACTCTAGCGTGATCCATCGCTCACAATCTCTCGTTTCCAGTTATCCAGTGTCCAGTGGCGTCGCTATTTACCCCACTTAAAGAGTCGCTTAACAATATGTGTGGCGTATAACGAGCTGCTCGAACATTTTACCGCATTCTCTTTACCTCCCCCTACGCGCAGCCACTGTTCTAGCTGGACTGCTGGTAGTGTTCTGGAACTCCCGAGTGATTTCTTCCGCAGATTTCTTGCGATTCTTTATAACAACCCATGAGATGATCGTCAGTTCTTGTCTATAAGAGACCTGCCTTGTCTTGGTTTGACTAAGTTGTTCCCTCTCGTTTCCACTTCTCAGTAACACCACAGACAGTCACATTTGGCAGCTTCAGAAGGTTTGAAACATCCCTGATGGACTTGTTACTCAGGTGATGTCTAGTGACTTGTTCACGTGCGAAATCACTCAGATTATCTAACGTACCGACTCTGTTGTTACTGCCTCTATTCTGAGAGCACAGTGCTGCCAGCTTTCTTTTATACTGGTGGGTCAGCCTTTCGTGACGTCTAGCTGTCAATTCCACAAGTGGTACTCCAATCTCGTTCGTCAGGTACTCTGCGCTTCCATCCGGAACCGCACTGCTGCTACGGTCGCAGGTTCGAATCCTGCCTCGGGCATGGATGTGTGTGATGTCCTTAGGTTAGTTAGGTCTAAGTAGTTCTAAGTTCTAGGGGACTGATGACCTCAGATGTTAAGTCCCATAGTGATTGGAGCCATTTGTCAGGTACTCTAAATAAATAGGACCGCACAGAGACCACGGCGTTGACGTGAATGGCCTGTTCCTACGACGCGCAGATTGGTGACGTATCCGATAGCGCGTAGGCAGTCCATTTGTAGCAGACCGCGTTCCAGGTACTGGAAACAGAGTTCGCTCAGGTAATTAACAGACAATAGGGACACATTGTATGCAGCATCGCGAGACCCAGTAGCCAGTACATTAACAATGGCGGGATGACGTCACGGTGGCTTTCGTTTGATGCGGCGCAGTGAAGTACGCCCTCGAGACGTAATACGCGCCGGCCGGACTCGTAACGTAAAGATGGCGTGTTGTATTTGAATAACTAACGCCGGCAATAGATGCGCACTGGTAGCCGAGCGCGCGCGCGCAGCCGTATAACTCAGTGCGCGAGGCGGCTGGTGTAATACAAATGTAAAACATGACAGATGCATCAGATAAGCAGGCCGGTTTCCTAATTGAAGAATGCCTTTTTCCGCTGCTCTTTATTACCTCTCGCAGCAGAAGTACCCGGAGTGAATGGACGCCGGCCGAGCCTGTTGCCAACTTTATTATTCTTGTCGCGCGAAGTACAATACGACCCTCCGAGCGTACGTGGCCGGCTTGGACCTCGCACAGTGGCCAAGAGAGGGGGAGGGGGGAAGAAAGGGGGGAGGGGGAGGAGAGTTGTAAATTAAAAGCGTGCTTTAAATTAAGACCGTGCGCCGGAGCCGATAAACAGCGATCGTCAGGAAAGTAGTGTCGGAGAGCCTAATTGATTTTCTGATTTCTCACTCACTACCTCGCTTCGTTACTGGCATCAACTCCTATAGCTCCTGGTGAGGTATTATACCGCCACTCTTCAACCGAGCCTTCTGTCTCTATCTAGTTTTTCACTTCAACTCGTATTTCCTTTTCACAATTGCGTTTCGAATCATTTCTTTCACTATCAGTTACCTCTTCATCTACATATATACTCCGCAATGGCCTGTGCGGTGCGTAGCAGAGGGTATTTTATGTCCTATTCCATACATGTATTCGGGGAGGGGTAAAGATGACTGTCTTTGAGGCATGTCAGATTACCTTATTCTCATGAGCACTGCACAATGTATACGTTGATGGTAGTAGAATTATCGCGCAGCATGCGTACTATCAGTCAAGTATTACAGTTAGAAACTTCGTCTATGTCTTACGGCAATGTAACTCATAGCGCACAAATTATCCGGACTGTATATATCTAGGATTTGTGAATGAGAGCACTTAGCGACTTACAATAAACATTATGTACAATTTCAAACATTTGCGAATCTTTCTTTTTTTTCACATAAAACGATGAACGGAAATAAGTTTCGCTTACTACATTTTCGTTGTTAGTGCAATAAATGTTCAGCATCAGGCATGGCGGTTTAATAAAGTAATTCTTTACTTTAACCTTATTTGGAACACATTTTGCAGACAGTATCCACACAAATCACTGAACGCACTTGCAAAATTGTATCACTGAGCGACATATAATTTCGGGAATATGACGTCGTAACGTTGAGATGCATGAAAAACCAGCTTTTGCTAAACATAAACATTGAGAGCCAAATTGCCGAGACTTTACCTATCCAGTTATTGAGAATGAGACTGCTGAGTGACTTCCAATCAACTTTAAATATGATTTCAAACATTTTCAGACTTTTCTTCGCTTACAGCACCACAGAATAATGGAAAGAAAAGAAATTACCGTTTAATAAATGCTCACTGTACATGTAATTGAACTTCAGCATGAAGCACGACGTTTTAATTGGTTATGTTTTTGGTTGGTGAACTAAAAAATCACTTTATCTATAAATTTAATTTTGTTCAGAAAGGGTATTTCAAAATTAAGAGTAAAACATAGTAGCAAAATATCTTCACGCAACAAAATTACACGTAGGGGTAAAGTGATTAGTCAACTCGGCAACCAGACTCACAGTATCGTCATTTAATTGTGGGTGACAAGCTATTAATAAAGATTAACGTAAAGAGGGTCCTAGAGGATCCAGAAATGTAGAAAAAATTGAAGTAATAAAAACCACAGACGAAAACTATTTCAGGCGTGATTTTCTCAGAATATTTATTACATAAAACATGAAACTTTCTGCCACATTAAAACTGCGTGCCGGACCGAGACTTGAACTCGGCACCTTTGCCTTTCGCGGGCAACTGCTCTACCATCTGAGCTACCGAAGCACGACTCACGCCCGGTACTCACAGCTTTACTTCTGCCAGTACCTCGTCTCCTACCTTCCAAACTTTACAGAAGCTCTTCTGCGAACCTTGCAGAACTGGCACTCCTGGAAGAAAGGATATTGCGGAGACATGGCTTAGCCACAGCCTGGGGGATGTTTCCAGAATGAGATTTTCACTCTGCAGCGGAGTGTGCGCTGATATGAAACTTCCTGGCAGATTAAAACTGTGTGCCCGACCGAGACTTGAAATCGGCACCTTTGCCTTTCGCGGGCAAGTGCTCTACCATCTGAGCTACCGAAGCACGACTCACGCCCCGTCCTCACAGCTTTAACTTCTGCCAGTATCTCGTCGCCTACCTTCTAAAGGCAAAGGTCCCGAGTTCGAGTCTCGGTCCAGCACACAGTTTTAATCTGCCAGAAAGTTTCATATCAGCGCACACTCCGCTGCAGAGTGAAAATCTCATTCTACATAAAACATGTTTACATTTAACGGCAGTGAAAAAAGGTAAACAATGATGGTGGCACAAAGGGGCCAAAACACTTAAAATATGTTAACATTTACGGAAGCGAATAAAAGTAACCGCTGATGATGGCACGAAGATGCTGAAACATGTTTGGTTGGGTTATTGGCGGCAATTGTCTCCTGTACGGCGGTAACTGTGAAATGCGAACCAACAGAAGCAGCAACCGAGCTCGTTTTCTGGTTGTCTGTCGCTTTTGTAGCATTCTTGTAAATAACTACCTGTGAACCAGTTTGTCATTCTGATCAAGGTTTAATCTTGTAATTGGATACTGGCGAGGTTTCCTTCTCTTTATTACGGGCATTATCTTGACGTTGGTCACATTTAAGAGGGATCTGCCAGTCATTGCAGCAAGTGGCAATTTTTCCAGTAGCAGTGCACAGTATGTGGAAACCGTAGCAGCAACTCGATTTGTTGGTGACTGTGCAGCGGCTGGGAAGGAGATGAAGTGAGTTTGGAAAGGTGGGAGGGAGGGAGGGAGGGAGAGAGAGAGAGAGAGAGAGTGATGGGGGGAGGGGGGAGGGAGGGAGACGGAGAGAAAGGCGAGAATGGAAAACCAAGGCAGGGGCTGCGCGTTTGGCAGATAAGCAATTGTCCGGTCGGCAATAACTCCGGCCTCGGAAAGCCAACAACGCGATAATCGGAATTACGTGACTGATTCCCGGAGCCGGTGATTTGTCCGTTTCTGCCGCCCCTCCCTCCCTCCCCCGGTTTTTCCCCTCAGTGCGTCGCCGCCACTCGCATTAATCTGCGCAGGGCTGCCAACAGCGATTTTTTACTGCCGCCGGCGCGGGGACGGGACAGCTCAGCTCAGCTCTACGGCGAGGTACCCAGCTCCGCCACGCCGGGCTCTGTAATTTTGCGCCCGTCACGAAGTAATGATCATTTAATTACCGCTCGCTTTCGCGATGGCGTATATCTGTCACGGGCGGTCTTTCCTCATCGTTTATTTATCCCCCGCCGCGGCGGCTGCCTCGGGTCCGCGGAACGGATAAACAAAAGTACACGTTTCGATCTCTCGCTCTATCGATTTCCTCCGGCGCGGTCGTCACGAGGCGCCCCGATCGACCGCCCGTCGCACCGAGTTTACTATTGTTTTTTGCGAGAAGTTAATGACCGCTTTAAGCTTGCCCTCTGCCGGACCCCACTCGCCGTGCGTGTTACCGACGCCGCGCGCGTGAATAATAATTCAAGTGGGGCGTAATTGCGATCGTAGCTGTTTCTCTCTCTCTCTCTCTCTCTCTCTCTCTCTCTCTCTCTCTCTGTCCGACTCTCCTTCCCCACCCCTCTTCTAGTTCTTTCACCCCTGCCTCCTGCGTCCCACAATCTGACCCGCAACTAGCAACGAACAGTGAGTTACTGCCGGGCCGGAGAGAAACAACAGAGTTGACTTAACTAGGAAGTGAAAAACTCCGTTGTTCTCAGCCTTGACCTTCGAAACTGCGAGGGTGAGGGGTTTCTGGTTCACAGAATATGTTGCCAAAACAGTAGGGTTGCCTGTCGCGCCCCGGCACAGCCTCACTATACCAGAATGAAGTAAGTGCGAACTGCGTGGCGCAATCGGACGTTACCGACAATGACTTAGTTATAAATTGCTGTCAACCTTTATATCAGAGATGAGAGGGAGAGAATCTCCTTGCTTTGAAGCAAGTAAGTTTCCTGAAAATAGGTTACAGAATTGCAATAGGCAGAAAAGATTGGTTAGTTTGTATCAAGTTTATTCTCACATATACTTCTGTGAGGTGTTGGACCATAACCCCTTAGTAAGATTCAGTCTATTTATTGGGACTTACTACTTCAAAGCTAATTGCCAGTACCTATAAGAAACAAGCACAATGCAATCACTTGTTCTTGGTCAGCACTGAAATCTCTAAGTAACTGAGACAAAGACTGACAGCCTCTGTTCAACACTATTCCAATGAAACTCTAAAAATCCTACTTGACCTGCAGTTCCCGAGTGTCCACCAGAGTCTATCACCGTCTCCTCGTAGTTGAAGTCTTTATCAGCTGTGTCGGCTGCTATGGGCCTGCTCGGCCCCGCTGGCGTCTCGCTGCGGAATCTCCAAACTGCCGGCACTGGCTCTGAATCTGCATCTGAATCTCTGCCCCTAGCTATTCCGCTGCCTGGCCTTTTATTTCGTTTCTCATGTACTTGGATGCACACGAGTTAATTTGTTTCACACGACCCTTTCATTTCTAAGTGATCGGATTGCACAAGAATGCCTTCGGTTCCACACGACACTTTCGTTTCTAGCTGCACACAACTTTATTTGGTTCCACAAGAGTCTTTTCCGCACGTGACTGACTCTCTCTCTTGCTGTATTATCGCCGTGGTGTTTGCGTCTTCCATTGTGGAAGTTTGACTCATGCTGCTTCCTCTGGCAGTAAGTCAAACACTAAGTCATTTGATCAACAAGCCATGCTTGGCAGCCTCCGCCGATTATCTTGTCCCTACGTTTTGGTGGACTATTTCTTAATGTCGGCTGGCTGTTTGCCTATGGAGCCTGAACTCTTACTATGGTCACAAAAGCAAGAACAAAAATTAAAATTTTCTACCGTCACTACACGCCGTACCCTGCGCGAACAGTAAAGAAAATGGTCTCTAGTAAAAGACCGGGCTGTTATGTCGCACATGCGCAGTGTTTCGGCAGCAGAACAAGTTTCCATCATCAGTCGCGCTGGCGAACTCATACTGTGAGACCCTTTTCTAATTTTAAATCTTTTTTTATTCACTTCTGTTCTCATTCGTGATGGGCATCGGTGTGCCTCTGAGAATGTTTTCCTCTATTGGGCTTCAGGTTAACTTTGTCATATTACACACAACAAAATTAACGTAGCATTTCGTAATAGCGTAAGTTTCTATAAAGTGGTCAACTTATGCCTGAAGTCCCAAAACACAATTTTCTTTTTGATTTGTTGGTTTCTATTTTTATAATTTTCTCTATCTGCTTGCTTACAATTAACATGCCACACTAACTGAAATCTTCAAAGCACAATTTTTGAATATGATAGGGTATACCACTGCACTCAAGTGAAGCACCGGTGATAAGCTGCGCAGACAAGAAGATGGTGGAAGCTTTTGAAATTTGATGTTACAGAAGAATGCTAAAGATTAGGTGGTTGGATAGAGAATTTGATAAAAAAGAGAGTTATTACGCAACATGACTAAAAGAAGAGGTCAGTTGATGGGCCGCTTCCTGAGACATAGAGGACTCGTAAATTTAGTAATGGTGGGAAATATGGTGGGTTGAAAATAGTACATGGAGAGGCCGGTTTGACTACTGGTGAGTTATTCGGAGATGGAGAGACGTGCACGGGGTAGACCAGCGTGGAACATATTCATTCTGCGGACTGAAGACCACAACAACGATATCATTATCATCTCAAAAAAAGGTTACCTAATTAAATTTTGTTTGTTTACAGCTTCGTGTCTGCAGTCCAGGTACGCACTGAAATTCCCACCGCAGTACTGAAGCCCATCACTAACAATGGGCTGCCCCACTTCGTTTTGGTTCCCCTACCGACGTACTACTATGCTGTGGGGTGGTTTTCATGGATACCAATCCTGCTGACATGTAACTGTAAGGTTAATTGCGTAACCTTATTGTTTCGAGGGGATAATTAAATTTTTGTGACTACGTCTCGTACACAGGCGTCCAGGGTTCTATTTTCGGATTCTTCT
Source organism: Schistocerca nitens (assembly GCF_023898315.1). Classification (NCBI taxonomy): domain Eukaryota; kingdom Metazoa; phylum Arthropoda; class Insecta; order Orthoptera; family Acrididae; genus Schistocerca; species Schistocerca nitens. The sequence continues at coordinate 83,323,332 of NC_064625.1, read as the reverse complement.
CTGCCCGGGGATTGTGTGTTTGTGTTGTCTTCCTCATTCCATTATCACTCACGAAAGTTGACCGCAGCACAAACCGAACATCATATACCGCTCGGCCACTCCGGCCGCCTTCATTGAGTAACGTCACTCTTCGTTTCGAGAGAAAACTGCGTCCTTTAGAGAATGTTTTGGACATTCTACAGGAGCTGTTGCTTTCTCATGAAATGGGAGATGGATGGGAGAGCAAAGATGTCGATTGGCTTCGATTTCTCTCTACTTTCTATAATTGACACATGAACTACACTTCGTATCTGCCTCTCTTACTTCTCGGTTTCTTACGAAGGCGAAGAGCTGGTTCGAGCTATTGTCAACACCCTGTTTATTTTTTATTTTTGGATTCAAAGACACTGCATTCGCTTTTGGATGAGCAGCTGTGTTTAGATCCTCGTCTGGTGATCCATCTTTCCTTAGCATTACGTGAAATCTATCTATTCCCGGGCATTACCCAAATGTAAATAACGGACGCTGTTAGCGTGCTATGGATCAAACAAGTTACGCCATATGAGCGGATACTTGCGGAGACAGCCGTTTTAGACTTTCTTGCTTTTCCCCGGAGTTTATCTTGTCCTGTATGGGTCTGATTTTTCAGTATTCGGCAAATTTAATTTTATTATTTTAACTTTGTGGCCGGATGGTCTTTGTGACGTCACAGCCACTTGTGTGCGCCTCCTGTGTGCGACTTGCGTAATCTTCGTTCCGTGTGTTATTGTATTTTAACTATTTATGTATTGTATTCTCTGAGCTACAGTTTCGATATCAGCTCAGCATTTCCCTAAAAGACCGTCAGAAACCTCCGAAAAACTGCTCACACTGACCTGTTTACCAAACTACGGTCGCTGATTTTTGGATTACGTAGTCGAAACAGACGTCCAGATGACAATTACACACCGCCATACAAAACCGCTTTCTAACCGGTAGCTGTTACGACGGGCTGTTACGATGTCGCTCTCCCAGACGACTGCCGTGTTTCAAACCGTTGCGCTACTTCCGACGACCTGTAGCGTGGCTCGAAAATGCCAGGCACTCCTGTATCAGAGGAACGGACCAGTGAGTTACGCCGCCGCGGCCAGAGATAGCTCCATTAGAAACCCGGAGCCCAAGAGGAGCGATTACATCGGCGCAGCTGTCCTTGGTTTATGCCCCGGTGGTGCGGCAGTACTTGCGAATATTTACAGTCGGCCGCGTCCACACGCGACCTAGGGAGCAAGCCGCTAACAGGATGCGGTCTTCGTGTCTCTGCTCCTCGTTCTTACTCTTTCCCACGTCATTCAGTGCGCTGTCTCGTACACGACTGCACGATTACCGGAGCTCAGACCACAATAACAGAGCGATTTTGTCAAAGTATTCAATAACTTCCTTTTAAATGACGAGCTACTGATTTCAGATGCCTCTTGTTAGATTTTTATCACCTCAGCAAACCAGTATCAGAGCCCTGTAAGTGAGAGGAAGAATAGATTATATCGTCCCATCGACGACAATGCCAGTAGAGTTGGAACGTTACTTGACGTTAAGCTCTTCTGTCCGTCTTCGTTTGGAAATAAGATTTGTTTGCGGAGACGATCCGCCTTGAGCAAGACGCAATTTTTATCTTTTCAATTACTTTTATTATGGGAGTGACAGTGATCAATCTGTTTCAAATATTTACATTGAAATAGTGTTGATCACGATTTATTTATTAAGGTGACCGGTTTCGACCACTACTGTGGTCATCTTCAGACCATTGAGTGGGAACCTCGTTCTGCTGGATAATCTAGTGATTCTCCAGCAGAAAGAGGTTCCTACTCAATGGTCTGAAGATGACCATAATACTGGTTGAAACCGGTCACCTTAATAAATAAATCGTGATCAACACTGTTTTTAATGTAAATTTTTTATCTTTTCCTTTAGTTCCCAGACATGTTTCTCTCCAGCTTCAGTAACCAGTGGGCTTTTATTATCTTCCTATAAAACAGGATAAATGCTCTTTACTACTTGTACACACATAAATTTGAGTTTTTAAGGCAATATTTGGAAATCTGAAATACAGACGAAGTTTTGTATATATACCTTGTTATCACATGCTGTGTGTTCCCTGTATTTACCACAGGATGTGGTAAAAAAAAAATGTCGTGTGACTAGGGCCTCCCGTCGGGTAGACCGTTCGTCGCGTGCAATTCTTTCGATATGACGCCACTTCGGCGACTTACGCGTCGACGGGGAAGAAATGATGATTATTAGTACAACACAACACCCAGTCCTTGAGCGGAGAAAATCTCCGACCCAGCCGGAAATCGAACCCAGGCCCTTAGCATTGACATTGTCGCGCTGACAACTTTTTTTTATCTCATCTTGTTCGTTATTGTTCGTTGCATCTGCTCGGGGCGGTCGTCGTAAGACATCCGTTTAAGTACATCGTTGATCCATTAACTCAGTTTTTTTTTTAATTACAGAGGGCAGCTAACCCTCTGCCCGAACACAATGAGCTACCGTGCCGGCGTCCACTCAGCTACCGGGGATGGACACAGGATGTGGTAACAAGGTATATGTACAGAACTTAGTCTGCTCTCCAAATTTGTAAACACTGTCTTAAAAGCTCAAATTTATATTGTACAAATAGAAAAGAGCATTTTTCTTATTATATAGAGAGATGATAAAAAGCTCTATGATGATACTGAAACTTCAGCAAAACATGTTTGGGAACTAAAAGAAAGAAAAGATCAAAATTGTGTTTTGCTCAAAAACAAATATGAAACGCTACTGGCTACGTTCACATGCACAGGGTGTCGCATTTATCCAAATAAAGTTTTGTCTCGAAGCAAGCGCTGTTTGGGTGGCAGGGCGACATTAACCAGCGTGTTCGCCTTTCTTGTAACTTTGCTGCTTACGAAGGTATTGTGGCGGTCAGCCTATAGGACGGTTTACGTAAAAATCTATTCTTATAGCTTAGTCATGCCCTAAAATATATCGCCAGAGCAAGCGCAGTGTACAGTAAGGTGTTGGAACTGACTAAAAACCTATCGGATTACGTGCTATGATGAATTTACGGCTCTGCGCGCAATCCATCAGTTTGTCCTAGTCACAGAGCTCAAATAAACTCCTAAGAATGATTAACTTGCACTTCGTGAGCGAAACTATCACTGCCAATTACATTCCTTCAATAAACACCAGACAACATGTTACAAATTGTTGTAACTCAAGTAACATATAAATGTTTGTAAACCAAACAAGTTTTCCGTCTCTTGAGTCCCTGTCTATCTTTTAGTTCAGTGCCAGTAGATCCCTAAATCTTTAAAGAATCGAACTTGCATGTATAAAAAATCTTTCAAATCTGTGATTACTGTACAAATGAGTTAGTGTGTTAAATATTTGACGTTAAGCACGTAAAAGAGAAAAACTTCAAAAAGGTTTTGAAGTACGGTTAAAGTTTGTTGTAAGTCACCAACTGCTCTCATTATGAAACCCTAGATGAATGTAGCTTGCGTAATTTGCGCTCCATTTTAAACAAAAGCTAATTATTCACAAATGTCAGTGTTTACGATGTCGTATCTCTTGAATTATGTGTCGAACAACGAGATAATTTTTCAGGTACATTCAGTGACGTATGTATACACTGTCTGTAATTAGTGGAGAAGTAAAAATAAATAAATGAATAAAACCACATGCCTCACGCTAATAATTTAATACACGAACAGTGAAAGTGTAAGTAAGCGATAAACTAGTCTACCGTCATGATTTTCTGTGGGGTGTCAGAGACTTCAGTGGTTTTGAGATATCGTAAACGAACACTGTAAGACGCTGTGGCTTTCTTTGTTATTGTAGCAGACAAAACCTATGCAAACGCTCTTCGGATAGTCAACTTCAGTGTGTACTAGAGAAAATGTAATCTGGACGTATACATTATCTGCAATTTTTCATTATACCGTAGAACGGTGCTGTATGTCTATTTGGTATGTTATAAGGACACTTAACGTCGGTCTTACTTATTTCACACTTCAGCTGATACCTGTATAATGGCAAACACCATTACCTATTTATAATATCATTTTCATATCAGTGACATGATTACAATGTACACTGACATCGCCTTTTGCAACTGTCATATATGCTTGAGGTTCGCCGATGACATCGTAATTCTGTCAGAGACAGCAAAGGACTTGGAGGAGCAGTTGAACGGAATGGACAGTGTCTTGAAAGGAGGATATAAGATGAACATCAACAAAAGCAAAACGAGGATAATGGAATGTAGTCGAATTAAGTCGGGTGATGCTGAGGGAATTAGATTAGGAAATGAGACACTCAAAGTAGTAAAGGAGTTTTGCTATTTGGGGAGCAAAATAACTGATGATGGCCGAAGTAGAGAGGATATAAAATGTAGACTGGCAATGGCAAGGAAATCGTTTCTGAAGAAGAGAAATTTGTTAACATCGAGTATAGATTTAATTGTCAGGAAGTTGTTTCTGAAAGTATTTGTATGGAGTGTAGCCATGTATGGATGTGAAACATGCACGATAACCAGTTTGGACAAGAAGAGAATAGAAACTTTCGAAATGTGGTGCTACAGAAGAATGCTGAAGATAAGGTGGGTAGATCACGTAACTAATGAGAAGGGATTGAATAGGATTGGGGAGAAGAGAAGTTTGTGGCACAACTTGACTAGAAGAAGGGATCAGTTGGTAGGACATGTTTTGAGGCATCAAGGGATCACAAACTTTGCATTGGAGGGCAGCGTGGAGGGTAAAAATCGTAGAGGGAGACCAAGAGATCAATACACTAAGCAGATTCAGAAGGATGTAGCTTACAGTAGGTACTGGGAGATGAAGAAGCTTGCACAGGATAGAGTAGCATGGAGAGCTGCATCAAACCAGTATCAGGACTGAAGACCACAACAACAACAACATATATGCTGTTCGTCTTTAAAATTTGCGTAGCTTTAAGCCAGTCAATCCTAATGTGACTACTGTTTTCTGTTCGTATGTCTTGTGTACATATTAGTATAACATCAGTCCCCCTGTTTTAATGCAAAGTGTTTGTAACATTACGCCGTCTTATACTAATGTATCTTGTCTATTTTACTCCATTTATTTCATTAGAACGATTGTAATTTTATATGTTTTCTGTTCCTATTTTGTACTTAACTATAAGTTGCATGTTATACTACTGACAATTGTACTATTCCACGCATCCACCTCCTGGAGCTTTCTTTGACCATAAGGCCGGGCACTTGACATCGGTCAGTTAGTGTACGGCGACGGCATGGAAAGAGTTCGGAGGAATACTTTTAATGTAATGTTTTTCACGTATCTTTCACGCTATGCGTTCGTGTATATGAAGAACTACTTTACACCACTCTTTGCTTCTATTTTTTGTCAGCTGGTGTATTTATTTTAAAGCTGATTTTCTTGTGTTGTTACAGCCAATTGACAAAGTGTCCTCTTATCATAGACACTGCTGTGCTTATTTTCTTACACACTGTTGAATAATTTTGTGAAAATATACTGTACATACTGTCAATGGCGAATACAATTCCTGCCTTGTATCCATTCGTTGGAACATCTTTCGGATATGAATATGATCGGCAGCGGTAGAAATTAGTTACCAAATTTGCAATATACGATCTTCGCTAACAGAGGTTTTACGGAAAACCAGAATTCATTTAAACAACAGATCGCGTCTCTACACTGATAGTGTCATGGAACTACACTGAAGAGCCAAAACAAAATGGTGTACCTGCCTAATACGTCGTGAAGGGCCCCCACGACTACGCAGAAATGCCGCAACACGACGTGGCCTGGACTCGACTAATGTCTCATGTAGTGCCGGAGGGAACGGACACCATGAATCCTGCAGGGATGTCCATAAATCCGTCACAATACGAGGAGGCGGAGACCTCTTCTGAACAGCACGTAGCAAGGCATCCCAGATATGCTAAATAATGTTCATGCCTGGAAATTTTAGCAGCCAGCGGAAGTGTTTAAACTCAGAAGAGTGTTCCTGGAGCAGCTCTGTAGCAATTCCGGGTGTGTGGGGTGTCGCATTGTCCTGCTGGAATTGCCCAAGTCCGTCGGAATGCACAATGGACATGAATGGATGCAGGTGATCAGTCATCATGCTTATGTTCGTGTCACTTGCCAGAGTCGTATGTAGACGTATCATCAGTCCCATATCACTCCAGCTGCACACGCTCCACACCCTTATAGAGCCTCCACCAACTCGAACAGTCCCCTGCTGACAAGTAGGGTCCGTGGATTCGTGAGGTTGTCTCCATACCCGTACACGTCCATAATTTTAAAAGAGACTCGTCCGACCAGGCAGCATGTTCGCACAGTCCAATGTCGGTGTTGAAGGGCCAAGGCGAGGCGTAGTCCTTTGTGTAGTGTAGTCATCAAGGGTACACGACTGGCTCTTCGGCTCCGAAAGCCCATATCGATGATGTTTCGTTCAATGGTTCGCCCGCTGGCACTTGGTGATGCCCAGCAATAAAATCTGGTGCAGTCTGCGGAAGGGTTGGACTTCTGTTACGGTGAACGATTTTCTTCAGTCGTCGTTGATCCCGTTCTTGCAGGATCTTTTTCCGGCCGCAGCGATGTCGGAGATCTGATATTTTACCGCATTCCTGATATTCACGGTACACTCGTGAAATGGTCGTAGGAGAAAATACCGACTTCACCGCTATCTCTGAGATGCTGTGTCCCAACGCTCGCGCGCCGACTGTAACACCACGTTCCAACTCACTTAAATCCTGATAGCCTGCCACTGTAGCAGCAGTAACTAATGTAACAACTGCGCGAGAGACTTGCTGTCATATATAGGCGTTGCCGACCGCAGTCCCGTATTCTGGCTGTTTACATAACCCTGTATTTGAATCTGCATGGCTATACTAGTTTCTTTGGCGCTTCTGTGTATGTCGCCTGCATATTCCGTAACCTTTGATATTTTATTCTCAAGATACCTGCAGTTTTTCCATTCACCTCATGAGCTTTTGGCCTCACGACGAAAATTCTCTCATCGTTCCATAGCTGAAATTGGAGGACGGTACAAAAGAAATGCGAGCCGCTGTGTATCATATTAAATTAGCGCCCGGCGTGTACGTTAAACGCCGCCGTCACCCGTGGTCGAACGCCGCCCTTAGCGAGTCCGGCTGGTCTTTTCGAGTCGTAAACAAAATTCGGTGACGGTCTCGTTAAAATTTTTCGGTGCTTAATAAAACGCGTACAGCCGAGTGCAGCTCTCATGAAATATTTATGGCGGCCCGTCGAGACGCAGCGCGACAGATCACGAAGATACCGCGTCGTCAGGGCGCGCAGGCCTTAGATCAAAAGCCGGGAGCCACGGCAAAAAGGGAAGAAAACAAAAGACATGTCGCATGGAACTCGCGTGGAAAGGGAGGCGGCCCGGCGGCAGTACATCATGTGCCCGGCGCGCACAAAGGCTCCCAACGGCCGCTTATTGGCTCATGTTCAAGCAGTCTGCTTCATTACGTCTGTAGCGCGTTGACACTGGCAGTAAGAACGCCAGCGCAACAATAGGAGGAAACCGGGTGTAAAAGAAATAGTCTGTACACTGAGCAGACTAGCTGAAAAAAAAAGGTTCCCACATTAGGTTCCGATGGGCGAAACTGCTTCACACTATCAAAATTACGATTCGGTGGTTTTGCTACGGGACGTGAATGGCATAGTAAATGGTAGGATTACAAGTAGTATAGATAATACCGATAGGGAAAGACAAAAAATTTAACGTGTGAGAGAAAATGGAAACCGGCGACATCTCTTTGTTTTTTGTTTGCTTGTTTGTTTTGCTCATAATAAGAAACGTATGCCGTTCAGCGTTAGTCCACCGAGTATTTTGTGTCCTTAAAAATATAAATTTGATTTTATAAGTAATAACAATTAACTGATTGCATAATTTTTGCGCTTTTGTGTAACCAAGGCAACTACTTCTGATGCAAGTACAGTTAACAGGAACGAACGTCAAAGGATCTGCATAATTACTGTTCTTTTTTTTAGTCAGTAGAACGTTCTTCATCATAATCGAAGGTAAAGTTTCTGTTATTATTGATTAAGTGCGAAAGCTGCTTATCAACTGCAGAAACATGTTGTATATAAGCTCGACGAAATATTGAAGGGATGTGTGGTATGTTTTTGTTTTGAGGTTTTGTATTTTACCCTTTCTTTAAGCAAATTGTGTTTTCTACCGCTGTATGATAATTCTGTATTTTTTTTTAATCTACAACAGTCCTCTATTTCACATTCTCAATCAACAGTTTTCGAGTAAAACTATAAGTAAACTTCGAGGATTTAAATTTTGCTGTAAGGATTGTTAATTTTTAAGTAGCAGATAGGAGGATAACTATGAAGACAAAAATGTTCGCTCAGTTATCCGGTCCTGTATGTGTTCTCAGTTTGTAAACACGATACTGCTGTGCCTGTTCTATTCCAAATTACGATGCAGAGTTCCTTTGGACATGCATGCACGTCCGAAGGAACAATGTGTCGTAATTTGGAGTAAGACAGGCACTGCAGTATCGTATATACCTGCCGAGTAAAAATGCCCTGTATGGGAATATACATTGTACAGGCTGTAGATACATGGATATGGAACTTTGGGCCTGGGGGTGAGTCGTATTCGGATAGCCTAATGGAAAGGTGAACGTTCACGATGAGTGGAAAATCGGCTTTCGAGTCCCGGTCTCGCACAAATTTTCACTGTAGTCATTCCATTATATAGCTCTCCATGTTCGCAACGCGCGGTAAGTACGCAACACACCAAATAACAGAATATCTTTCTTGGGTGTTTTGGTTATGAGACGTCTGATGGAATCTGATGCAACTTCGGAACGAAGTTTTTCGGAAAGTGACATACACGGACAGATATCTGCATAAAAACTACAATCACCATCCGCAACAAAAGAGAGGTGTCATTCAAAGTCTTATCGATAGAGGCGAACGGATATGCATATCGGAACGCCTGGAGGCTGAAATAAAACAGATGAAGCTTAATTTTGAGAAAAATGGCTACTCAGGTAAAGAGGTAAAGAGAATTTTGGACCAAGGAACAGAAGACCAAAGAACAAGGATGAATCACAACGACGGAAAAATTCAGTTTTTCCTCCTGTTATTAAAAAAGTAACGGGTCAGTGTGGCAAGATGTTACAGAAGCATGACATCAGACCGGTCTTCAGACAAACAAAGAAAATAGGTACTCCGACCTGTGAAGAATAAACGCCATCCTCTGTCGACAAGTGATGTAGACAAAATTCCGTGTACGTGTGGTAAAGTTCATATTGGAACTGCCAAGAGGAGCGTAAACACACGGCTAAAGGAACACGAAAGTCTTAGCCGACTAGGAAAAATAGAGAAATCAGTTGTAGCAGAGCACGGTCTTCAGTGAGGAAATCACGAAGTGAAGCTTTCTGAAACAGAAATTTTATCCTGTTTTTTTTTTTTAATTCCAGTCTTTGATCAGAATATGAATTCTTTAGACGATGACCGGTTTCAGTCCGTAATGACCATCCTCACATCTCTTTTACACCATGTCCTGAAGTGATGAGACCATAATGGCATCGTCAAAACATATAAATGTAATCAGCATAGCATCGTGATATAGATCTAAAATAAAGTGTAGAATACTACTTGAGTAGCTAGTTGCAATAATGACTGTGTGGACGATGCGGCCTATTCTACACCTAATTTTAGATCTATATGAGGATGCTATGCTGATTTTATTTGTATGTTTTGACGATGCCACTATGGCCTTATCACTTTAGGACATGGTGTAAAAAAGATCTGGCGATGGTCATTAGGGACTGAAACCGGTCATCCTCTAAAGAAATCATATTGTGATCAAAGACTGGAATAAAAAACATTTGACAGTATTGGATCACTGTTTATATACGCGAGCATGTCGCAGTTGGTGAGAAATTTTATCTACAACGTAAAATTATTATCCACGACTATGTGGAGAAGCTGTTGAAATTCATGAACATCAGGAGAAATTTAATAGGAAAGAGGAGGCAATAAAACTCAGCGATATATGGACAGTAGGTCTGCAGAATCGCTGGACAATTTTATCTTTGACAAGGCGACAATCGATAGTTAAGTTTTATCTTTGACAAGGATTATCTCTGCTCATCACGTGTGACTTCGACCACGCCCCCTTTCCTACAGTATACATGTCGCTCTCGGACGTCCGACCGGTCAGCGGAGGAGCGCCTCTGAGGATGTCCACCGCAGTCGTGGACGAAACGTCAGCAAGGGAAGAGTTTCTTTGACCACGAACTCACATTCCGAAAGGTTTACCAGCAGCTATGTCATCCGGTCGTGAAAGCCTTTACTCTATGATCAGGTAACGGTATTTTTTGAATAAAGTAACAAAAAATTAACCTGTGGCTGGTTGCTGTACACCGTCAACAGTTTGTCATAACAGTCACGGTCTTCAAACATGTCTTTATTTGGCAGGTTTGCAACTCACATGTAACTTTCAAATGCCCCATCTGAAGATGAGCTTGAAAATGTTTCAAGAGTGGTTTTATGAAATGGTAGCAGTTTCCTGTATTTATGAGTCTCTACATTCTATATGTGGCTTGTACATCCAGTCAGAGAAGCGGATACAAGTGCACCATTTAACTGAGATGCAGCTGCTTTTTAAAGTGCTCATTAAGCATAATTACTTTTAATAAGCGACTTAGCAGCCGATGTAAGACCGGACACAGCAGATACTACAAGCGGCGTCCCTCCAGAAAACATTCCGGCCTGCCGCCTCCCTCAGGGCCGTCAACTCGCGCAGGGTCCTTGGATCCATAAAGCAGGGAGTTGTCTCTATTAATATCGTATTACGGCTGACCAGAGCCGGCTGGCGTGATGTGTGTAGCACTTAATCACCGCGGCTGGATTTATCGACCGGGTCGCCCGCCGCAGATCCGCGGGCTACGAAGAATCCAGCCGCACGCAGGCAGGTCCGTCTTAATTTTCCACCGGAGGCGGGAATACGCGAGCGCCAATTAATTGCGGCGCGAGAACGATTTACAGGGACCGCGGGTCGCCTGGGAAACGAGCGGCCAGCTCCAAGTCGCCGCGCGGTGCGGTGCGGTGCCCCCAGTCGGCCGCCGGGGCGTTATTAACGATCCTCGCCTCGGCGGGCCAGCAGCGAAACACCTCTCTTTCTTGATTATTTCGCCATTATTGTCTCCGAGCGATGACGTAGTGGCCGGCTAGCACCCACTTTGTGAGTCGCGCGACTTCGTTGCTGGAGAGAGACACAGTGTATCGTTTAACTTTTCTGCCCTCTTCTCACTCTATTTTCTCCTTCACGTTCTCCCCAATCTACTCCATCAACCTCTTCATTGCCTACCTCTACATCAACATCAATACTCTGCGAAATAGACTGAAATGTGTGGCAGAGTGCACTTTTTATTGCAAATATATGGTTCAAATGGCTCTAAGCATTATGGGACTTAACATCTGAGGTCATCAGTTCCTAGACTTAGAACTACTTAAACCTAACTAAGGACATCACACACATCCATGCCCGAGGCAGGATTCGAGCCTGCGACCGTAGCAGCAGTGCGGTTCCGGACTGATGCCCCTAGAACCACTCGGCCACAGCGGCCGGCTTGCTAATATGCTCGTATGTAATGCGCAACTGGAATATATGAAAAAGAAACGTAAATTAGTTACAAACTACGGCGTTCACACACTTTATTCAACAAGTAAACGTCACTACAGATATTTGGAATGGGTTATGGCATGTTCGATATGCCCGCCATCATTGGCGATGATGTGACGTATACGAATAGCGAAATTTTGCGTGACCCACTAAAGTGTCGGAACAATGATGCTATCGATGACCTTCTGAATGGCTCTTTTCGTCTCAGCAATGACTTTGGGGTTACTGCTATACACCTTGCTTTTAATATAGCCTCACAGAAAGGAGTCGCATGTGTCCAGATACGGAGAATATGGTGGCCAATTGAGGCTCATGCCAGGGGTCTCTGGGTACCCCAGAGCCAGAACGCGGTCCTCAAAGTGCTCCTCCTGGACATCACTCTACTGCTTTGATGGTGTTGTGTTCCGTCTTGCATGAACCAAATCTGGTCGAAATCAGGGTCACTTTGGATAATGGGGACGAAATCAGCTTCCAAAACCTTCACGTACCGTTCGGAATCCATCAAGGAATATCGCACCGATCATTCAGTGAGTGGACATTGCGCGCCACAGAGTCACCCGTTGAGGGTGCAGAGACTTCTCGATCGCAAAATGCGGATTCTCAGTCCTCCATATGCGCCAGTTTCTCTAATTAACGAACCCATCCAAATGTTTGGACGTCCCAATGCAAACCGTTCAGAAGTTATGTGTGTGTGTATTAAAGGGTATATGTATAGATTTTTCTTTTTTTTTCTTTTTTTTTTTGTCTGCCAGGCCGCTTGCATTTGCGTGTGCAACGAACTGATTCGCTATCTTCAATCTAATTAACTCAGAGATAGAGCAAGGTACCTAATTTTTTTCTTAACAATTATTTCTCAGCACAACCAACCCTGCAACATCCTTTAAAGCTTTTCAGACCGTTTCTGACTACTCTGTGTACAGGGAGTAACGGAGATAGACATGCAGGTATTTGTGTATGTGGTACTGTAACATATACACACACATCGGTGTATTGGATGTTTTTTCCTGCGGCGAACATTGTTCCCACATACACCTCACAAACTCTACGAACTAATATAGTCTGTGCACGTTCGTAAGTGCAGCAGTAAGTGGACTACGTCTGTCAGTATAGACTAACCATTTTTTTTCAACGGTACGCGCCGGTACGCCATACCAGTATCTCTGACCAAAAAAAAAAATTACAACTACAGATTTTGAGATGTAATGCGATAGAACTTTTGCCATAGTTGAAGTAATGCAAAACGTATGTTGTATGCACACTTTAAAATGCTTATAAAAAGGTTAAAATGCGTTTTAAGAAGCCTGAGTTTCAAGAATCTCCCCTGGAATTTCTTGGTACCAGAACCACTTTTTTTACAAATAAAGCAATATATATTTTACACACTTGGACTTGAAGCCTGAATAAGGCATGTCATGTGTAGTCGATTGAGTCGGGCTAAGCCCTACTTCTGCAAGTACTGTACGGCCACAAGTTGAGCGCACACTACGATGGGAATTGGTAGTGTTGTAGATAATAATGGTAGGCATCAATACCTATTAAAAAAGTTTATTTCCTTAGTGGTCGTGCTTTGTCAGTGTGTGACTTTTCGTTCATCAGTCACTTACCAGGGAAGAGTAACCTTTCTCTAAAAAAAGAATAAATTTGGTCCAGCGGTCGACAATATTCGTCACGGTTCGACAAACTTTTGTTGCGGATTCTCAGAGCTATTCTCGGATAAGAGATGATCCGACTTAATCAACGTAACTGTCCGACTTCGGCAAATAAAAATGGGGAATCTGGAACGTGTGAGTGGACAGTGCCAAGACAAAAGGAATAAGCGTCAGTTTTGCTCTGACGCAGACGGTAAACGCGGAAAATTTCTCCGGCCCACATATCATTTATGCGAACTAGTCCCGACTCCGATATTTTTTCCGGTATGTTTGCGCCGCTCTAACGATGTACTACTGTTATACTGTAGAGGAAACCGAAGGGCATACGAGAGAAGGAGAAATCGGTGCAGGCGGCTCCAGAGATGCATCTGGCCCGCGAGCTGGGCAGAGAAGCGCGGCGGATGGCGAACGCTCTCCCCGGAAGCCGCGAGCTCTGTGTGTTCCGAACACTGGTAGCGGGCGCGGGGCATCAGCGGCGGCTAACAAGACACTCTCCAGGGGCCACGGGCGCGCGCGTGCAAATCGACCGGAACGCCCGCTGTCGACGAGCAGGTCGATAGCCAGTGCGATACGCGGTGCCTCGTTACACGTTCGACTCGCAAATCCAACTACACACGTATCGAAGAATTCGACCGCGCGGTCATCTGGAACGTCGACCGCAAAGAAAAAGCAAACATATTGCGAACTGGACGTTCGTATCGACAGGGGTACCGTTCGGAGGAGAATGTGTAGAAAGCAGAGCTAACGGGCGCCTTCCCTATTCAGTTTTAACTGTCTGTTTCCTTTTGACGCCATCTTTACAGCCCGTGAGACTTGGTTAGGATACGTGTCGACAGGTCAGCTCCAAAGAGAGGATATGCTTTAGCTCTCGATTTGGGGTAGCGCCGTACGAATACCGGTGATGGAATGTAGCGCAGTTTGCGGCGAACTTTTCAAAAATATCGTATGGATGATAAGGATTAAGAACGGAAGGTATTGTTTGATGGTGACTGGAACGCAAAACGGAGAATCTGGAAAAGAGTGGGCCGGCCGGTGTGGCCGAGCGGTTCTAGGCGCTACAGTCTGGAACCACGCGACCGCTACGGTCGCAGGTTCGAATCTTGCCTTGGGCATGGAGGTCTGTGATGTCCTTAGGTTAGTTAGGTTTTAGTAGTTCTAAGTTCTAGGGGACTGATGACCTCAGAAGTTAAGTCCCATAGTGCTTAGAACCATTTGGAATTGTATCCAACAGAATTTTTCGAGTCGATTCTATTGCAGCTTAATTATGAACGGAAGTGCGAATCCCTTGGGAAAGAGACGAGTAATTAAAACGAAATCCTGTTGGGATATCTATACAATCTGTGTTCGAGGAAGACTGTGCGATCATTCTCCTCCAATCATCGTATCTCTCGCTTAGTGATCGTGAGAATAAGATGACGGAGAACAGAGCGCGTCCTTATACATACAGACGGTTGTTCTGCCTTAGCTCATTCTTGCTCAATATGTGAAGGCAATAGGATAGAAAGTACATAATATTTTTACGATGTATTCTCCACTGTGAAAAGCTATATATCTGCCTCGGGCATGGATGTGTCTGATGTCCTTAGGTTAGTTAGGTTTAAGTAGTTCCAAGTTCTAGGGGACTGATGACCTCAGAAGTTAAGTCCCATATTGGGGTTGGGTTGTTTGGGGAAGGAGACCCAGACAGCGAGGTCATCGGTCTCATTGGATTAGGAAAGGAAGTCGGCAGGACCCTTTCAAAGGAACCATCCCGGCATTTGCCTGGAGCGATTTAGGGAAATCACGGAGAACCTAAATCAGGATGGCCGGACGCGGGATTGAACCGTCGTCCTCCCGAATACGAGTCCAGTGTCTAACCACAGCGCCACCTCGCTCGGTAAGTCCCATAGTGCTCAGAGCCATTTGAACCATTTTTTGAGCAATTCCTGCACTTTGTCCCTAATTAACAAAATCAACCTGTGTCTCCACTAAGAATCGTCAAGCGTATTTTTTCTGTTGTTTCGACAGATTTTTGCAATTTCCTTATTGCCATATGTAACTGGAGTCAGCTCAAACAACCGATCGGAGACTTCGGTTTGTATCTCATTATAAAGAGAATGACTTTTAAAGCGGGGTTTTATGTGCTAGTTCGATAGAGCCGTCCCTAAATAGTTTAGTGCGATATTTGTTTCACCAATGTGTGTTAAGAGACATAGAAGAATACGAAGAATGAAGAGTACTCTAGCTGCGACTGAGCAGCGCTGCCGTATCGCGGTAACAATCAGCGTAGACCAGGGTGGTGGCGTTGCTGATGGAGTACTCTTTATTCTTCCTGTTTTTCTGTTCTTATTAACACATGTCGATAAAACAGATACCGCACTACACTAATTTTGGACTGCTCTATCGAACGGGCATGTAAGATTCGCTAAAAAAAAAGTGATTTCGTTTGTAGAGGGAAATACAGCGACTCTTTGGGTCGACTCCAAACGTTGCACGAAAGACGCGACGAGCAGTATTTGTTTCGGCTGACTCCATCTACAGATTTCAAAAATTAAACTGCAAATACCAGAGAAAAAGCGGCAGACGACTCTTAGGACAGACACCTGTTATATATTGTAAGTAGGCTGTTTAGGTTTTTATGTAAGTAACGCCCCGTAGCGCTCTGTATGAAAATCACCGACTGTGCTGTGTGCAATCAGTGGCTGGTTGGCATTGTTGAAATATTCGCTACTGTAGTGTTGGGCAGTTGGATGTGAACAGCACGTAGCGTTGCGCAGTAGGTGATCCGCCAGCAGTGGTGGATGTTGGGAGAGAGATGGCGGAGTTTTGAGAGCGGGTGATCTGGACGTGTGTCCATCAGAGACAGTATATTTGTAAGACTGGATGTCATGAACTGATATATTATGACTTTTGATGACTATTAAGGTAAATACATTGTTTGTTCTCTATCAAAATCTTTCATTTGCTAACTATGCCTATCAGAGGGGCCTTCAGTAGTTAGAATCTTTTATTTAGCTGGCAGTATTGGCGCTCGCTGTATTGCAGTAGTTCGAGTAACGAAGATTTTTGTGAGTCATTCATGAAAGGTAAAGGTTATTGTTAGCCAGGGCCATTTATTTGCAGGGATTATTGAAAGTCAGATTGCGTTGCGCTTAAATATTGTGTGTCAGTTTAGCGATGATCAGAATAAGTAAAGAGATAACTGTTTGAGCAGGTTGAGTTTTGATCATATGTTTGTAAATCAAGTAACGTAAGAGGTTTGCCAGCACAGTAATTCATACTTTTTCTAAGGGGGCGTTCCACTAAGTACCAATACTTAGTATGGACTCATAACACTAACTTATTTTACAGAGTCAAGAGGCAGACAGTGTTTGGAAGTGGAGGATAATAAACTACGCGGACATTTCTAGACCAAACATTACTGCATACGCACTTTACTTAAATCAGTTATCGTGCTAGCCAACAAACTTTATTGTATTTTCACCCTATAACTTTAGTTCCTTCCAATAATGTGTTACGGAGGTTTTCCAGCCTCAAAAACTGTGGTAGAAATGAGATAAGATACGTGAAACAGCGAGATATGAGAGTAAGAAAATTCTAAATAAGTATATACTGACGTCGACACAGAGTTTTAAACGAAACTATGCTCGATTTGGTCACAAATGCTCTGCAAACTTAGCAGACAAGGTAAACATTTCTGTCGTTAGACGCCGGCAAAAATGTCAGTTTAAACTGGCTTATTTACACAACTTACCAAAAATGTCAAAGGTAACTATAACAGGACATAGATTCAAGATCCATAACATGTTATGTGTTTGATTAGCGACAGAGCAGCTGACAGTACAATGTACTTAAAACAAAAAACACCTGCCTAACAGTGCCTATTGAGGGTTGGAAGCAATACAAAGTAAACATTACAGCATTTTTCTTATCCTTTTGCTCAAAGTTTCTGCAGCATTTTCCACTGGGCATTCTACAAAGCATCCGAAGATAAACGTTTTATTGGCGACCGTGTCAGGACCCACTCGTATTTTACTCACACCAGAGAGCGTAACGAAATATATTTCGGAACAGGGCCTCCAGACTGCGCACCAGCTCTCTCGAGATAAAGCGGGGGTGCTGTGCACACACACGGCCGCTGCGGCCTATCCCACAACGGGTTGTGTCCTCGCCGCAGGCCGCGCCCCGCTGTTCCGGGCGCGCATTCTCCTCGCCTTAACAAGTGGGCGGCGCGTGGCTGCGGGGCACTCGTTACGGACAGGCGTCCACCGCAGACAAGGATCGAACCCGCGGGCGTCCGGACAGGCCACGCCGCCGATGGAGATCGCCGCTCTACACCGGCGTGCGTTGCGCCGCGGCCGCTGCTTTCCGGGCTCGCCGTCTTCTTATTGCCGGCCGTCGCTCTGCTGGCGTTCCGTCTTTTTATTATTCCTATGCAGAAAGCGCGCCAGCCTATCGCCCGAGCGTTGGCGCCCAAAGCAGTGGCCACGTGTTCACTACAACGGACCGCCAATGACAGAAGCAGGAAAAACAGACACTGCAGAAATTACCACATTAGTTTCTTCAATTTCATCTCTTTCTATTTCTGACCTCTACTGAGATTCTAAAATCATTGCGAGATTGTGATCATTGTAGAGGGACCGCTGTTTAAGTACGTCTAAATCTACTTCTACATTTACGTACATACTCCACAAGCCACCGTATGGAGCGTGACGGTGGGTACCTTGCACCACTACTACTCATTACCTTGAATGAGTAGAATCGTTCTGAGGTCAGCCTCAAACGCCGGTTCTCTAAATTTTCCTCAACGCTGCTTCTCGAAAAGAACCTCACCTTACCTCCAGTGATGCCAACTTGAGTTCCCGACATCTCTGTAATATTTGCGTGTTGTTCGAACCTACCTGTAACAAATCTAGAAGCCCTCCCCAGATTGCTTGGATATCTTTCTTTGATCCTACTTGTTGCGGATCCCAAACACTCGAACAGTACTCAACGATGGGTCGCCTTCCCTCCGGTGATCCCCACTTAAATTCCTGAAACATATCCGTAATAATAGCATGTCCTTCGAACATACCCGTAGCAAATCTAACAGGCTTGCGCGAATACCAACCACTCGAACCGTACTGGTCGCTCTAGTATCCCATATGCGGTCTCTTTTACAGATGAACCACACATTCCTAAAATTCTTTCAATAAACCGATTAGGACCATTCGCCCTCATTTCTAAAATCCTTACATACTCTTTCCATTTCATAACGCTTTGCTACGTTACGCTACGATATTTAATCAGCGTGACTGTGTGAAGCAGCACGCTACTAATTCTGTATTCTAACGCTACTGGTTGGCTTCTCCTACTCATCTGCATTAACTTACATTTTTCTACATTTAGATCTAGCTGCCATTGATCACATCAACTAGAAGTTCTGTCCAGGTCATCTTTTATCCTCCTGCAGACACTCACCGGCAATACCTTCCCATACATAAAAGAAAGATTTGACCACAATGCCCTTCAGGCCAGATGAAACCGAAATTATTTGTGGTGCAGCTGAGAAATGGTGCAACGATGGGCAACCTACTTTACATGTTCAGAAACTTCAAATCGTTCACTTCATAAAACTAAATAACGTTGTATCCCTTGACGGCAATATTAATGATCCACAACGGGAACCAATCAACTCATACCAATACCAGGACGCAACCAAACGTACGGTTCGGTAGGCTGGGTGATGAGTATAAGAGAAGAAGGGTGAATATTCAGAACGGAAAGGAAGATTTTCAGAACGATATTTTGGGCAGTGAGAGAGTAAAAAAGCTGGAGAATAAGGACAAATGCAGATCTACAAACTTTTTTGGACAAATGGATAGTGCAGTGAAAATCAATCAAGGAACAGTAAGACGTGCTGGTAGTGCTAGAAACTCGAAGTTTTTATAGGAAATCCCGAGGGGAGAAGGAGAAGGGGAAGACGCAGGACAAGGTGGGCTGAAGATAAGGAGGTGACCTCAAAGTAATGGGATTCAGGAATTGTAGAAGGAAAGCAATGGACAGAGAAGAAAGAGGCAGGTGACTGATAAGGCCGGGGTTATACAGGAACTGTAGCGCCGACCAATAATAATAGTAAGTAACCAGTTGTTGGGACATGAAATATAACGATCACATAATTCAGTTGTCAATAAGGCAGGTGGTAGACTTTGGTTCACTCGTGGAATTTTGGGAAATGCAGTCAGTCTATAATGGAGGTTGCTTACCAAACAGTCCTGTGACCTATACTAGAATACTGCTGAATGTGTGGGACCCTCGTCAGATTAGACTAACAGGGATACTGAACATATACAGAGAAGGACGACATAAATGGTCACAGGCTTGTTTGAACCATGGGAGAGTGTCACAGGTATCTTGAAGAAACTGAGTTGGCAGAATCCTGAAGACAGGCACAAACTATCCCGAGAAAGCCTACTTACAAAGTTTCTGGAACCAGCTTTAACCGATGAATCTAGAAGTGTACTACAATCTCCTATGTATCGCTCCCGTAAGAATCTAAAGGACTAGATTACAGTAATTATAACGTCCACAGAAGCGTTTAAACAGTAGTTCTTCCCACGCTCCATCTATGAATAGAACGGTAAGAAGCCGTAATAACTGGAAAAATGGAAGAAACCTCTGGCATGCACTTCACAACGTTCTGCAGAGCCTGGATACAGATTTGGATGAACGTCCATGTCTACTAAAATTGTAATCAGTGTAATCAGTTGCAATCGTCAAACATTTTTATTTATTTTTCGAGTTCCATGGTATCATGACAGCCAAAGATGTTCTGTCATGGAACGAGTTACCATATACTTTACAGATTGCTAATAGGAAAGTGTATAAAGAAAAGAACTAAAGAATTTATAAAGTATACACAACATGGTGAGAGATTATACTACTAAATAACCGATCACAGAAGAGCTCTCAAATATTGTGAGAAAGTTCTGTATAGAGTAGAGGGTACGTGCCATAAGGAAACGTTACAACATAGATTTGAAGACTTGCGGTTTAAGACTAAATTTTTTGGTGTTTTTCTGCAAACTTCTTTAGAATGAAACATGCCAAACAGTGCATCCAGTTCCGTGTATCAAAATTAAAACCAAAACCAAATTAATTTTGCTTTTGACAACGTCTGCCCCGTCACTATTTCATGAGCAGTCTCTACAGGTGCTAGCACACAATAAAAATTAAACAAAATATTTTTCGAAACATCGGGGAAACGTCACCTGGTGGCTCATATGACAGACACCTGTACTGTTAGTATTAAATTACTTGTTGTACTGGAGGTATGAGGGCTCCGTGGCTGCGGGGTCAACTAACTGAGAATTTTTTTTATTTTTTGTATATTTATTCCAGTTATGAACTACAATATTTACAACACTCGATTAATTTTGGTCTATGATGAACATACTCAAGTCAGATTTCGAAGATGGTAATCATAGACCGAAGTTAACCACCTGGTGCAAAATATTATGGTCTGTAACTGGATTAAATATAAACAGCATTTCTTGGATCACTGTCCTACTTGAAGTAATACAGCAACCAGCAACTTTTTGCATAGCTTTATTTATGGCAAGGCGCGTTTCGGGTTTTTACCCACCTTCAGTTGGAGTAATACGTTTATATCTTTGTCAATATATCGTTCTTATTGACGGCATTTTGAACGCTGCAGTTACCGTTTGCTCTGTATTTACAACTGTTTCATACTCATTTTTATAACAGATTTCTCCGTGTCTTGAAGCCATGGCT
The DNA here is from genome assembly GCF_023898315.1 of Schistocerca nitens. Classification (NCBI taxonomy): domain Eukaryota; kingdom Metazoa; phylum Arthropoda; class Insecta; order Orthoptera; family Acrididae; genus Schistocerca; species Schistocerca nitens. The sequence goes on along the minus strand of NC_064625.1, from coordinate 83,302,252 downwards.
TCATTATTAATATCTGAGTAGATTAAATACAAGTGTTGCCGACATCGAAGGGAGAACACATCTGAATACAGTTATGCGTCTGGTGTCAGTGCAGGCAACAATTGGCCAAGAAACGGGAAAAGTAGGATACTTACGGCTTCACGTTCCGTCAATGGCTGTATCAGTAGAGGCAGAGGACAACCGGAGACTGGATAAGCCACATTTCAAGGGAATCATCCCGACATTCGCCTAAATCGATGTGAGGAAACTACGCAGGATAGATGGATAAGGAACTGAACCCTCTATTCGCAAGTATGAGTACAGTGTTGAAATGGCACCACCACTTCGTCCAGTGATTTGAATACATCATTTCTGAAGTGTGGAAATCAGTTTAAACAGTCCTGTCACGGTTGCCACATTTCCCACATTACTTCTTTCGGTGAACCGCTGCCAAATGGTGTTGTTACGACACTCATTGTGTCGCTTAAGGAAGTGATGCAAATAATTTTCACGCACGATTCCCTGCTATTTTGTAAATGTGCCTCACCTTAATGTCCCCAGCGGTTGCGGTAAATGCACAGCATTTGGAACAGTGATGAAACGCCTGATGCAGCCTCTGAAAGGTACAGTGTCTCCGATGACGTTGCACAATGCAGACCTCTGAGCAGTTGCCTTTTATTTGGCTAAGCCTCCTCTCGGGAACGGAGTTGCGACGCAGGAACCGGTAAGGAATGAAGACAGAGCTGGTGGGTGGAAGAGGGCGGCGGATGAAAGATGGAGACGCCAAGTTTTATGTCGTTCCCAGGCGTTCGTTTCAAGCGGCACGCCGCTGTAATTAACGGCGATGAAGATGTCCCGGGCAATAAAACCACGCTGCCTGCCCGTTTGGCATGTAGCGGTCCCTATGAATACTAAACACCGGCCGCGAGGCGTACCACCAGCGACTGGCCACCAGTGACGTCAGCGCAGTTCGACACGGTGCAGTCGCATGGCTGCCATAAAATATGGCCGCTCGTACTTCCACTGCAACATTTTCATCGCCAGCATTGTAGCAGTTGTTGTATTTGCTCGACAGAAACCGGCCATGGCGGCAGAAATGACTTACGTGCCTTTCCAATAAGTCCTCCCACACATATAAATGACCTAGTAGATAGTGTCGGAAGTTTCATGCGGCTTTTCGCAGATGATGCTGTAGTATACAGAGAAGTTGCAGCATTAGAAAATTGCGCCGAAATGCAGGAAGATCTGCAGCGGATAGGCACTTGGTGTAGGGAGTGGCAACTGACCCTTAACATAGATAAATGTAATGTATTGCGAATACATAGAAAGAAGGATCCTTTATTGTATGATTATATGATAGCGGAACAAACACTGGTAGCAGTCACTTCTGTAAAATATCTAGGAGTATGCGTGCGGAACGATTTGAAGTGGAATGATCATATACAATTAATTGTTGGTAAGGCGGGTACCAGGTTGAGATTCATTGGGAGAGTCCTTAGAAAATGTAGTCCATCAACAAAGGAGGTGGCTTACAAAACATTCGTTCGACCTATACTTCAGTATTGCTCATCAGTGTGGGATCCGTACCAGATCGGGTTGACGGAGGAGATAGAGAAGATCCAAAGAAGAGCGACGCGTTTCGTCACAGGGTTATTTGGTAACCGTGATAGCGTTACGGAGATGTTTAGCAAACTCAAGTGGCAGACTCTGCGAGAGAGGCGCTCTGCATCGCGGTGTAGCTTGCTCGCCAGGTTTCGAGAGGGTGCGTTTCTGGATGAGGTATCGAATATATTGCTTCCCCCTACTTATACCTCCCGAGGAGATCACGAATGCAAAATTAGAGAGATTCGAGCGCGCACGGAGGCTTTCAGACAGTCGTTCTTCCCGCGAACCATACGCGACTGGAACAGAAAATGGAGGTAATGACAGTGGCACGTAAAGTGCCCTCCGCCACACACCGTTGGGTGGCTTGCGGAGTATAAATGTAGATGTAGATTTCGAATCCCGTATGCCGTCATTTTCCATTGAATTAATTATGTTCTTCCATTCGGTGAGCTAATGGCACCTGTCGCGTCAACTGTTTCCTCGGATTCCCTCGTCATACCAGTGTTTCAGAATTTGTGATATACTTCCCTTTTTTTCAGTTCGTATAGACTGCAGTCAGTTTCGATAGTTGTTTTTCAATCCTTGCCACATGGATCTTTTTGTAATTCTTCTTCCTGACTCATAGTTTTCTCTGGCCTTTAATTTCCGCTAAATCTCTCTCTCTTTCCTTTCGAATGCGTTTCTTCTTGTTCAGTTCGACTCTTCACACGTTTTTGTTGCATTTTGATCCCCCGTCCGAGAGAAATGTTTTCTTCAATATTTCCTTCAATAATTCTGTCTCTAGTTATTCATAAACATATGAAAATATGGATAGTTGATTCATTAAAATTACGAAAAAACTAAATTAGGATGGCTACACAGGAATTTGAACAATGTTTCTCCCGATAGTAGCCTAATGTCTTTGAACCCTTTGGAAAACAGCAGAATAGTCAAATGATATGACTTTTTCCGTGAAATTTCAGTTTCAGTTACTGCCTTTCTTAGTATTACTAGAAGCTTCATTTCTGAGGACAATAGTTCGGCAAGAGTTGCTCATAATTTCCTTTAGTCTAATCGAAAATTGTATCTGATGTACGAATTCCTTCAACTGCCAGGAAAGAGAAATGTTGCGTACAGTATGTGCCTTTTGTGGTCTATTTAGGTTATATGATTACACTAATAATTGTCTATATATTCGAATAAATTATAAAATCTCTAATTGCCCAAACGATAGCTTATAACATGAAGATATTACTTCCCCATATATGTATCAGCTGATTATTCCATATATCAACTGATCATACCAGAATCGAAACAGGTTTAGGTGATAGAAACATTCCTGCCATCCAGTTCACAGAACATATTAAACAGCTACACTAAATTTCGATACACATTCAGTCAAAAGTGCAAGTGCTTGTTATGACTCGAGCAGGAGAGATGGAATTATCATACTCGTAGTAATGAAATAAAATTATTTATTTGGTTGCAGATCGATTTAAGTCCTGGGAGAAAAAAATAACAGTCCTGGCGCGGTCGCCATATATCCAGCATTACCTGTATCACTTTGTCATACATATATACATGGCAGTTTAAAATTTTTGCAGGTTTTACGTTTATGTAACTCAAATCCTAATTTCTTACCCTGAATTAAAGTTAGATATGTGTGTGATTTTTTACAATATTACAGAAAAGAAAATACGGTCAACTGCCTATTCATATTAAGTGATTTATTTTCCTCCATTTATCAAGAGTGCACTATAGTATTCGAATGGTAATTTCGGGCTTAGTAGACACTGAACACTTCATCGAAAAAAAAAACACTGAATTAAAAATTAGGAAGTCTTTTACCCCAGGTCGGCACTAGGCGGTGGCCTTCCACCTTGCCGTCGTCTCTTTTACAACTTGTTTACCCGTGTCTGCGGCCCGCCGGCCATATACACGGCTACCAACTCGTCTGCACAGTCATTCCAATTCTAGCGCTCCTCTCCGGAAACCCACCGCCTTGCATGCCTGTGTTTACGCAAACAACTTTTCCTCGTCCTACTTTTTCCTCTCTCCTTTTTTTTTATATAGCTCTCTCTCTCTCTGTTTCTTCTCTGGGAATGGTAACGACGGAAGCCGGACGGAATAAGGCGCTTGCAAGGAGCTGGCGGAAGGAAGGAATCTCCCTGTGTCCGACAAACGGGCTTCTCTACAGAGAAAGAAAAGCGGAGTAAACGGTTGAAAGCAAACTGCTTTGTCCCGTTTAGCTTGCCATTCAGCGCGATATCGCGTCGTCCGCAACAGCGTTTCTATGCAGCGCATAAATATTGCGGTTGATGCTTTTCTACTTCAAGTCTCTTTAACTGAGCAAGGTGGCGTACAGTCTAAGATACTGCGGGAAAAAATGAAGTTCAGAATGAGCGTTCTCGACTTCGATTTTGCGTCGTTGCACATGTCATGTCACGACAAATTTAATAGGCTGCCAAGCAAAGTACATTGCCTTTGACGTTCTATTCTAGCCCACCCTACCGAGAGAGGTGGCGCAGTGGTAGCACACTGGACACGCATTCGGGAGGACGGCGGTTCAATCCCGCGTCCGGCCATACGTGATTTCCCTAAATCGCTCCAGGCAAATGCTGGTGTGAGTCCTTTAATAGGGCACGGCCGAGTTCCTTCCCCATCCTTCCCTAATGCGATGAGACCGATTACCTCGCTGTCTGGTCTCTTTCCCCAAACAACCCCAACCCAGCCGGTGTCCGGACATATGCCACACCGGACATTTGCCACGGTTTTACCTGCTCCGAAGGGTCGGGTCCCTTGTCCCCCCCCCCCCCCCCCCTCCTCCTCCTCCTCACCCGGCCGCCCAGTTTGCTTTCGAAGTTCCGAACGTGACATCAGTACGGAAGATATTACAACAAACAAGGGCAGGCCTCCTGCTGATTACAAAGGTTACGCGTATCTTAAACAGAGGGAATCTAAAGAAGGTGTTGTTACATGGATGTGTTTACCCCGAAAAGCGGATCATTGCACGGGAAAGCTGCTTTCGAGGAACGCAGAAGTGTTGCGCGTATTAGAACATCTCTGTGGACCACCTGACGATCCAGTGAGAAAGCAAGTGGAAAGGGCGGAGAGAAGGACTCGAGAAGAAACTACACAGTTATCGGAGATATACGCGGATGAAATGGGAAATCTACATAATACAGTTTGTGACTTTGTTACAGTGATGCCTAATTCAGAATCTATGAAGAGAACCAACAACAGCCTAAGAACTCTTATGAAATTGATCTTCATGAAGATCCATTAAAAATGGGAGATGGCAGTAGTTTTCTTCTGGAAGACGATCTATTAGAGGCGAGAATAATGATGTTTAGTGGAAGCAAAGGAAAAGAAATTTTAAAAACATGTGCCCATTTTTTTATGTATGGAACATTTAAGAGATGCAGCAAACAGTTTGTACAGACCTTCACCATACACGTAGACTTAGGAGGCCCGATTAAAGAAACAAACATTCTTCCTATTGTATTTGCACTGCTCCCTACTAAGAAGAAAGACATATATGTTCGTCTGTTTCGTCTGATAAAACAGGCAGTGTCTGAGTGGTGTCCTAAACAAGTAAAGGTGGACCTTGAGGCAGCTGCGATATCGACCATTCGTCAAGTTTTTCCCACAACTGAAATATATGGATTCTATTTCCATATGAAGAAGAGTTTATGGAGAAGAATTAAAGTTCTCGGTCTAACTGAGGAGTACCGCTAGAACGAGGATTTAAGACTTCACGTCAGCGTGTGTGCAACGCTGGCAGTTGTAAAACCGGAGGACGTAAGCAATGGATGGATTGAGATTCATGCAGAAGCTCCTGATAACGGAAGGTTCTCTCATTTTCTTGACTATTTTGTGGATAACTGGCTATAGAATGAGGATATCGCAATAGAAATGTGGGACTGTTACGGAAAAAGGCACCGAACGACGAATGCTGTTGAAGGGTGGCAAAACAAAATAAATAGTATTATTGGAAACCCTCACCCTAGAATCAACTATTTGGTGGAGTGCTTGAAAAAGGAAGCAGAGCTCACAAACTGCATGTACATGAAATTGGAAATGAATCTTGAAGGTAAGAAGAGGAAGAAGAAGTACTTGGAGCTGGACGACAGGATAGAGAGAATCGTAAAGAATTATGAAGAGACTGGCAACATTAGGCCTTGCTTGAAAGCCATTGCCCATATTCATAAACTGGACTAAAATACGTTAAAAATGTATTAAAAGCTATGAAGACCACTGAGTCCTCGCAGATTACTAAGATAAAATTATTAAAACATTGAAGCAGCATTATCGGAGCTAATATTAAGTTGTAATTGTAAATAGAGTGTACATTAGTTCAGCGTGTTTAGGCTGATTTTACACACGCCAGAATGGTAGATGGTCATTTATCATTTTCACGGTCCAAAGCCTGTGCAAAGTGTGATGCAAATCAGCCTTTAATTTAAAAATTAAAAAGTGTTTCAAGCTTCACAAAAATATCCCTATTGTTGTCACGTTAAGATAACTTTTTTCTACCTTCCAATATTATGGCCATACTATTAAATAATTGTGAGTTCTAAAATAATTTTTTGAAGCTTCAGAATCGCAACTATCACCTAAAATATCATGGTTTGTGAAACTGATAGTATACGCTTTTGTGAAAGAAAATGGGAACTTCACCTTTGAATTGCACCTAAAATTGATATCCCAAAACTGATCTGATCCTAAGGTTGACAATTTTGGCACCTCAAATATTTTTTATTTGAGTTTAGCTGCAAACATTTATAGTAGATGTAAATCTACTTAAGTACATTTAAATATAGTCCTTTAAAAATTAAAATTTCTTACTAAATTGTTGATTATCTTTAAACAGGTCAGAAAAGTAAGGAGCTTACTACTGAAAATTATTTGTTACTAAAGAACATCAGAATCAAATGTATTAGACCTACTTTTCTTATACATTTCAGACTTTTTGAAAAGATATTTGATCATTTCCTCTGTCACTGACAGTGTAATTTCAGTTGCTTTGCAACACCAGGGATATCTACTCCTAAATTATGTTTCCAGCTGTTCTCATTTCGAATTCTGGAATATTTACTTCGTCTTCTTTGGTGAAGGAATTTCGGAAAATGCATTTACTAACTCCACTTCAGTGGCACTGTCTACAGTAACATTACCATCGCTGTCGCGCAGTAAAGGTACTTACTGAGCCTTTCCGCTGGTTTACTTAACATGGGAGCAGTATCTCTTTGGATTTTCCGCCACATTTCTAGAGCGAGTTTCGTTGTGGAAGCTATTAAATGCATCTCGCATTGAAATCCGCACCAAATTTCGAGCCTCAGTAAAACTTCACATGTCTTGGAGATTTTGCGTTCGTCTAAATTATACATGCCTTTTGCGGTGCTCCTGCAACAGCTTTCTGTCGTGTTTTGTGTACCATGGGGGATCAGTTCCGTCTCTTATTAATTTATTTGGTATGAATCTCTCGTGTGCTGTTGATACTATTTCTTTGAACTTAAGCCACATATGGTCTTAATTTACATAGTTTGGAAGAATTGGAGACTACCTCTTGGAAAGACGTCACCCGAATGTTTAGCTGCTTTTGTAAATAGATATATTTCGCGTTTAGTTTTGGTGAATTTCTTTGTTACGGAATTGAGCCTCGCTACCTTATCCCTGTATCCGTCGTGATGCTCAGGATTATTTGTGGCTAAGAGTTCAAGTGTGTTTTCGTAACCATTTACAAATGGTTCAAATGGCTCTGAGCACTATCGGACTTAACATCTGTTGTCATCAGTCCCCTAGAACTTAGAACTACTTAAACCTAACCAAACCTAAGGACATCACAAACATCCATGCCCGAGGCAGGATTCGAACCTGCGACCGTAGCAGTCGCGCGGTTCCGGACTGAGCGCCTAGAACCGTGAGACCACCGCCGCCGGCGTAACCATTTACAATTTGAATGGCCTCGTCAAGTAATTGTTAAAAATAATTTTTAAAAAAGCATTTAGAACAATTACGGAAGTTGTTTTATATTTACAATAGGGTATGAAAATGTATTTTTGTCGTTCCGCAGCTCGTGGTCGTGCGGTAGCGTTCTCGCTTCCCGCGCCCGGGTTCCCGGGGTCGATTCCCCGCGGGGTCAGGGATTTTCTCTGCCTCGTGATGACTGGGTGTTGTGTGATGTCCTTAGGTTAGTTAGGTTTAAGTAGTTCTAGGGGACTGATGACCATAGATGTTAAGTCCCATAGTGCTCACAGCCTTTTTGTATTTTTGTCCACATGCGGAAGGTAGATTGAAGTAACTGTCAACTATAATTGTATGAGTAGGGTACCTGTTTGTGATGGGGCTCAAGTTTTCCTTTCTTTGAACTGTTCAGCAAGTGTTTCATGTGAGACAGTGGGTCGGTAAAAGGAGCCAGTTTATAATTTATTCCGGTTGTCGAATATAACATCTGCCCATACTAAGTCACAGGAACTATCTACTTCAAAATCGATTGTGAGCTTACATTATTTTTCCTTAAGTTGTCCTCCTTGTTTCTGTTGTAGTGCAGATAATTACAATTACGGCTATTCCCTGCAGAACCTAAGATGCTTTCTCTGTGACCCTGTGAATACCAGAGCTAAACAATGTAGAACAATAATATACGTTACAAGCGTAGCATTCTGTATTACTTCATTTCCTTATTTCTAACATTTTAAAATTGTAAGTCGACTTTAGATGACATGTCAATCATAGATGTTCTTATCTCTATTTAGTGAACGTGTTTTCCGTTACGTTTTGAACATTGTCCCGCTACACTTCATTAACTAATGTTTTTAGAGAGTAAATTAATATGGTGTACGTCATTCTTCTTTTCAAACTATCGCAAACCCATTTATTCTTTTCCTATTGTCTTTTGGGTATGCAGTTTTACTAATTAAAGCAGGCACAAATGCAGTGATCAGAAAGAAATGATTAGCGTACATTCGCATTCTCGTTTCATCGTGAAAGGAAGCTACCGTATAGGCAGAGGAATCTATATTTATACTTGGCAGAACTAATTACATACTGACATAATCGTCGGTATTGCTTTCGTTTCCCAAAAGTTATAAATATTTCGATTTCGTAAAAGAACCTCTGTATTTCGCCAAGATGTCGAAGAAGAAGGTCCCTTACGTAGTGGTTGTATCGAGTAAGATGTGGAGACGGCGGTTTGAAAGCGGACAGAGGTAGTGCGGGGAAGGGCGTCCCTTAGCTGAGGGATCGCTACTCAAGCTACCTGGCGAAGGGGCAAGTGAGGCAAATGTCCGGCGTGGCAAATGTCCGGCATTCACCCAGCCCACCCTACCTCATCGCTTTCAGCGTCTTTGCGCAGGATTTCCTACAACCATTAAATTGAACGCATAATTGTCCGTGGCGTGTTCTGAGTGAAATACTGCGAAGGGCTGAGAGTTCTCCAGAGAGACGCATCGGTTAATTGTGTTTGTACACGCGCTGTCTACACTGGTGAAGAATATGCTGATATAGCGTACGTTTACGGCTTCTGGGTTGGTAGTACACCTGGTACTGTCGAAAAACACCCTAGTTGCTTTCTGGCACGTCAAGTCCTGATCGTACAGTGATCACCAGATTCAAATTTCATAAAAAATGGTTCAAATGGCTCTGAGCACTATGGGACTTAACATCTGAGGTCATCAGTCCCCTAGACTTAGAACTACTTAAACCTAATTACCGAGGGACAACACACTCATCCATGCCCGAGGCAGGATTCGAACCTGCGACCGTAGCAGCAGCGCAGTTCCGGACTGAAGCGCCTAGAACCGCTCGGCCACAGCGGCCGGCTCAAATTTCACATTTTTCAATTGCAAACTTGACAATGTACTGAATAATACAGAAAATAAATAACGATGTACATTAAATCTGTTCTATCTCGCGCCGGCCGCGGTGGTCTCGCGGTTCTAGGCGCTCAGTCCGGAACCGCGCGACTGCTACGGTCGCAGGTTCGAATCCTGCCTCGGGCATGGATGTGTGTGATGTCCTTAGGTTAGTTAGGTTTAAGTAGTTCTACGTTCTAGGGGACTGATGACCAGAGATGTTAAGTCCCATAGTGCTCAGAGCCATTTGAACCATTTTTTGTTCTATCTCGCAAAGCATTCGCAATAGCGTGTATATCATTCTGAAGCTTTTTGCTTCAAATAATCGCCACTGTCATATCCATGAGTACCGAGTATTCCCCCTGGGACACCCTTTGTATTTAGATATAGTTTTGCCATACATATTCTTTTGCTAACTGGCCGTACAGCCAACGTCTCAGCTAATCAGTTAGCTGGTTCCACGTTTCATAACTCATACTCACAGTAAAACTCTTAATAAGGTGCGTGTCTTCTGAACAAAAGATTATACAGACCACTAAATACTTATGAGCGTAAGGTTACATTCTGGGAAGCTAAAAAGCACTGTTGTCTGTCAGAGATAGCACAGGACGTGGATGCTGAGTTGAATGGAATGTTTGGTTATGAGATAAGATTATAAGACGAATATCAAACAAAGTGAAACGAAGGTAAAGAAATGTGGGTGAATTAAATCAAGAGATGCTGCGGGAATTAAATTAGGAAAAGAGACGCTAACGGTAGTAGATGTGTTTCCCATTTTAGGCAGCAAAATAACTCATGATGGTCGAAGTAGGCAGGGAATAAAGCGCAGGCTGGCAATAGCATAAAAGGCGTTTCGGGTAAACAGAAGTTTTTTGACATCGAATATAAATTCAAATAATAGCTAGTTTTTCCTGACAATATTTGCCTACAGTGTAGCCTTGTATGGAAGTGAAGCGTGAACGACAAGCAGACTAGAAATAAAGATAAAAGAAGTTTTTGTGAAGTGCTGTTACAGATGAATGCTGAGGGTGTAACGGTAGATCGAGTAACTAATGAATACGTAGGGTGTTTTAGCTGCCCCTACCGATGTGTTTTATGCAATTATTAACACTTCCAAATACCACATATAAGATTTTCATATTCTGTTGCTCGTTATGTGCACACTATTAGTCGTACACAAAAACTGAAGAGCGCCTTTTTGTAGGATATTTAAGGTAGTTAAATTCTGTACTGGTATACGTTTTCTCTAGAAGACCCAATTTTCGAATTAGGCACGAAAAGTGACCTAGAACACGTTTTTCTTGACTAAGTTGAAATCCGTGGCCTCTAGCGAAAAAGCATCCCAATACAAAATGTAAATACATTAAATTTACTGCAAAAAGCTCCCGTTCGTTTCTTCTGTGAGACTAACAGTTTGCGCATAGCGAAGGAGAGAACATGAACACCTCCTGAATGATTTTTGAAGGTGTTGCGAGTTGCATAAAACCCAAAGGCATGTACAGCTGAATCACCCTTATGTACTGGTTCATATAAAGGACAACATATAAATTATTGTAATCATTGTAGAAGCATACTAAGGTTTGAATGCAGCGAGCAGACGCAGTTATGTGTGGGTCGCTGCATTTACGCAGAGACGTAGAGTCATGTAGAGACGAAGAGCCTTCCGCAGCACTGACTAGCGTCTGTGTAAAGCTGCATCAAACTATTCGTAGGGCTGAAGACAGCAGAAAGAAGACCATGATTACAGTGCGACGTTAAACTGCGGGAAGGGGACCAAAACTTGTAGGCATTTTATGAAAGCAATGTGGTAAAATTGCTTAGCGTGCATGGAAGCATTACCGTAATGTCAATGATACTAAATTTCAGCATATTGTACTTCTTCAATGCAACGTTCTATAACGAACATTAGATCTTATTTCTAACTACACCTTAATAGCACAACCGTACTCATTTTGCCCGCAATTTTCAAACTCAGTCGCACAACTTCCCGTACAATACCAATAAAAATGTTGTGAGGTATATTCGGTTTTTTTTTCTGTAAGTGTGCAGTGTTAGTGTTGACCTGCAGTAGTACTGTGGAGCGTATCAAAACGCTGCACAAATTTACGGCATCGTTCCATCTTAATCTCTGTCTTTAATTAGAGTGCCAAAGTGCCAATAGATTTAATAACACCGAAATGAAAATGATTGTCTTAAATTATTTAGTAATAAAGGTACTAAGATAATCAAGATAATTTTTGAAGTATTCTGCCAACATGTTGCTGGTAATTCTGAAGTGTAGTTGTGAGTGAAGGAAGATTTTAAAATCATAATTTTTTTTAATGTAACACTTCAAGGATACTTGTAAATGAGTATTTATCAATAGATATTTAACTGTTGTTGTGATTTCTATGATGTGAAGGAATATTCAGTTTGTGTACATAATAAAGGTAGTAGATGCTTTGTTTTGTAATTACTTTGCTTTATTAGGAGTCAAATGCTAAATAAAAAAAATAAGTTGCTGCAAAGTATCGTATTAATCTAATTAACAAAGTCACTAGGACAGAAAATGTGTATTTAATTGGTCACGTGTTAATACAAACAATCGAATACCTAAAGAAAATTCACATTTCCAAGATTTAAAAAGTGGACTCGCATTTTACTACGCGATATAAATACCTTGTAGCGACAGAGATCATTCCCAATATATGTTATATACAGCAATAATAAAACTTAGAATTCAGCATGTCGCAAGAAATAGCAACGTTAAAAAATAAAATATATGAAGAAAGATTCCTACGTAAGTTCTAGATACACAGTGAACAATCGCTCCCCTACCATATTTACTGACTGAAGAGAAAAACGTAATTTGGTTGCTGGAATAGAGACCTGAAAAAATTATCAGATATCCTTCTTAAATGTTCGTCGCAGAGGATTTACAAAATATGTTCAGCATATCCCGGCTTTAATACTGTCACTTCATAACGCTGATAAATATTATAACGAATGAAACGGTATATGACAAACTCGCGCGGACCGTCGACACATTTTTGTTTAATAAAAGAGGTCTTACCCGTCGAAAAAAAATACACACATAAAAATTAATTGCCTGCCGACACAAAAAAAAATACGGCGATTGTTTCACGCTGCATTTCTGTATTAAATGAATTAGAATAATACTTCTGCTATGGAAAGAGATGGAAGCGGCCGAAATGTACAAAAAAAAAAAAAGGTGGCTTTTGTGAAGAATGAACACATCTCCCGAAACAAAATAATGATAGGCCCGTATTATTGTTAGGACGCACGCACAGGCGTGTTTGCTAAAGAATCCTCTAATACAGCGATAAAAATATCAGCGGCTGTAACTCAAAGCAACGGGGGAAAAAAGTGTTCGCACAGTTGGGGGGCAACAGAAAAAAATTGTAGAGGAAAAGGCTGAAAAAAAAAATGTCAGTGGGGCAGAGGACAAACATACATAGATACATACATTCGCGCGCGCAGTACGCAAAAAAAAAAAAGGTGAGAGGGGAGGGGAAGTGAAGGGGGAGTAGGGAGGGGGGCGGTATACATAAAGCCCTTCCCGACGGCGAAAAATGGAGCGACAACACGGCTGCCAACATGGCACCATAAAGATTGTATCTGCGTCTGGTTCTGGGAGCGGCAGCGCGGCCGATTTCGATAGCGCGCAGAGTTGGCAGCAGTGCCGGGGGGAAACACACACACACACACACACACACACACACACACACACGCACGCACGTAAACATGCACAAACACACGGACACTGTCGCCTGGGTTTGTAAACGCGCGCAGTGCAGATAGATATGTCATAGAAGTGCCCATCTCTGCCGAACCTATGAAGTTGTCTGTCTGGCACACCACACCCTGCGGGGGAAAAACAGGTGATGAGGCGGTTTGTTGCGTGTTTCGCGCGTGAATGTCGCTCGCAGTACGCCCGCTGCCCCAGTACTGGCCAACAGGAAGCGCAGGGGACGACTCACTCACCGTACGCTGGCGCACACAAACACACATACAAGAACGTAGCGTTCTGTAACAGCACACACACACACACACACACACACACACACACACACACACAGATGTAAGTCAGTTTCCACCCACGCAGGACACACAGTTGTTCGCGTGACGAGCTCCGGTATATTCGGCTGGGAACGCCGGACACACACACACACACACACACACACACACACACACACACACACACACACACACGTACACGCACAGAGGTACACACGCACGCGTGTACAAGTCCCCGGGCCGTGTCTTACATAAAACTTCCGCTGGCTCGGTCGCCAATGATAGAAACGAAATGTAAAATGGAAAGTGCGCTCGTAAATCGGACGCGGAATAACTTCTTCCCGAGGCCCGGGGTGGGGAGCGGTCCTCCATCTCTTGCGGACTCAATTCCCCGGCGTTCGCGTGACTGAATGTCGCGTGCGTGAAGCTTACGATGCGCCTATCGTGCCGCTGCGACTGTACGAGAAAAGACACAGCTGCTGCCCATCTGTTTGCGCTCGATTCGTTGGGGACTTTTCATTTTTTTTCCGATATATTTCCCTCTCTCTCTTCACTTCTGTTATTTTGTTCGAACTTTTGCTAATCTACTATGTGCGCGCGATACTTTGTTGCCTCACTATGCCCGTGTATTACACTGGGTTACAATTATTGAACTATATGAACGCGAAATCCCGAAGATTGGCTAAAATTTACAGACGCGCGAAACTGGGAAGGACTTTAATGCGAGATGCCTTAAATAGGTTCCACAACGAAACATTGTCTCGAAATTTGGTAGAAAATCCGAAGAAATTCTGGTCGTATGTAAAGTACACAAGCGGCAAGACGCAGTCAATACCTTCGCTGCGCAGTGCCGATGGTACTGTTACCGACGACTGTGCCGCTAAAGCGGAGTTATTGAGCGCAGTTTTCCGAAATTCCTTCACCAGGGAAGACGAATGGAATATTACAGAATTTGGAACACGAACAGCTGCTAGCATGAGTTTCTTAGAAGTAGATACCTTAGGGGTTGCGAAACAACTCAAATCGCTTGATACGGGCAAGTCTTCAGGTCCAGATTGTATACCGATTAGGTTCCTTTCAGATTACGCTGATACAATAGCTCCCTACTTAGCAATCATATACAACCGCTCGCTCATCGATAGATCTGTACCTACAGATTGGAAAATTGCGCAGGTCACACCAGTGTTTAAGAAGGGTAGTAGGAGTAATCCATCGAACTACAGACCTATATCATTGATGTCGGTTTGCAGTAGGGTTTTGGAGCATATACTGTATTCAAACATTATGAATCACCTCGAAGGGAACGATCTATTGATACGTAATCAGCATGGTTTCAGAAAACACCGTTCTTGTGCAACGCAGCTAGCTCTTTCTTCGCACTAAGTAATGGCCGCTATCAACAGGGGATCTCAAGTTCATTCCGTATTTCTAGATTTCCGGAAAGCTTTTGACACCGTTCCTCACAAGCGACTTCTAATCAAGCTGCGGGCCTATGGGGTATCGCCTCAGTTGTGCGACTGGATTCGTGATTTCCTGTCAGGAAGGTCGCAGTTCGTAGTAATAGACGGCAAATCATCGAGTAAAATTGAAGTGACATCAGGTGTTCCCCAGGGAAGCGTCCTGGGACCTCTGCTGTTCCTGATCTATATAAATGACCTGAGTGACAATCTGAGCAGTTCTCTTAGGTTGTTCGCACATGATGCCGTAATTTGCTGTCTAGTAAGGTCATCCGAAGACCAGTATCAGTTGCAAAGCGATTTAGAAATGATTGCTGTATGATGTGGCAGGTGACAGTTGACGCTCAATAACGAAAAGTGTGAGGTGATCCACATGAGTTCCAAAAGAAATCCGTTGGAATTCGATTACTCGATAAATAATACAATACTCAAGGCTGTCAATTCAACTAAGTACCTGGGTGTTAAAATTACGAACAACTTCAGTTGGAAAGACCACATAGATAATATTGTGGGGAAGACGATCCAAAGGTTGCGTTTCATTGGCAGGACACTTAGAAGATGCAACACGTCCACTAAAGAGACAGCTTACACTACACTCGTTCGTCCTCTGTTAGAATATTGCTGCGCGTGTGGGATCCTTACCAGGTGGGACTGACGGAGGACATTGAAAGGGTGCAAAAAAAGGGCAGCTCGTTTTGTATTATCACGTAATAGGGGAGAGAGTGTAGCAGATATAATACGCGAGTTGGGATGGAAGTAATTAAAACAAAGACGTTTTTCGTCGCGGCGAGATCTATTTACGAAATTTCAGTGACCAACTCTCTCTTCCGAATGCGAAAATATTTTGTTGAGCCCAACCTACATAGGTAGGAATGATCATCAAAATAAAATAAGAGAAATCAGAGCTCGAACAGAAAGGTTTAGGTGTTCGTTTTTCCAGCGCCGCGCTGTTCGAGAATGGAATGGTAGAGAGATAGTATGCCAAGCACTTAAATGTGAATTGCAAAGTAATCATGTAAATGTAGATGTAGATATGAAGAAAAACTTAAATTGGTTATAAACGACGGAGTGCACACACTTTATTCAACGTGTCAACGTCACTACAGATATTCGGATTTAGGTTATGACATGTTCGATATGCCTGTCCTCACTGGCGATGATCTGGCGCAGACGAATAGCGGAATTCTGCATGACCTGCTGAATGGCTGTTTTCAGCTCAGCAATGGTTTTGGGGTTATTGCCATTCACCTTGTATTTAATATAGCCCCACAAAAAGAAGTCGGGTGCGTTCCAGTCCCGAAGAATATGGCTGTCAATCGAGACCCATGCTGGTGACCCCTGGGTACCACAGAGCCATAATGCGGTCCCGAATGTGCTCGTGCAGGACATCAAACACGTTCCTGTTTCGATGATGATGATGATGATGATGATGATGATTGGTTTGTGGGGCGCTCAACTGCGCAGTTATCAGCGCCCGTACAAATTTCCAACCTTTGCTCAGTCCAAACTCTCCACTTTCATGAATAATGATGAAATGAAGAGGACAACACAAACACCCTGTCATCTCAAGGGAGGTGAAAATCCCTGACCCCGCCGAGAATCTAACCCGGAACCCCGTGCTCGGGAAGCGAGAACGCCACCACGAGACCACGAGCTGTGGACTCCTGCTTCGATGGCGTCGAACTGTGTCTTGCATGAACCACATCTTGTCGAAATCACAGTCACTTCGGATAATGGGGATGAAATGATCTTCCAAACCCACCACGTACCGTTCGGTAGTCACCGTACCATTAAGGAATATCGCACCGATTATTCCGTGAATGGACATTGCGTACCACACAGTCACCAGTTGAAGGTGAAAAGACTTCTTGATCGTGAAATGCGGAGTCACAGTCCGTCAAACGCGCAAATTTCGCTTATTGACGAACCTATCCAAATGAAATTGGGCTTCGTCGCTAAACCAAACCATATTCACATCAAAGTCCTGTTCGTCAGTTCTGTGGAAAGTAGCGTTGGAGAAACACTGCTGTTCCGTGGCCGAGCGGTTCTAGGCGCTGCAGTCCGGAACCGCGCGACTGCTACGGTCGCAGGTTCGAATCCTGCCTCGGGCATGGATGTGTGTGATGTCCTTAGGTTAGTTAGGTTTAAGTAGTTTTAAGTTCTAGGGGACTGATGACCTCAGATGTTAAGTCCCATAGTGCTCAGAGCCATTTGAACCATTTTTTGTTCCGTGGCCCTGCGGCTTAATGGCTGAGGGGTTTCAATTGTGTGGGAACAGATGCAGGTCGTCAGCAGCGATTCGTCGCAGTGTCTCCCGGTTCGTTCCCACCTGTTGGGCAGCTCGTCTGATCCATTTTCTGGGGCTGGTTTGAAACACAGCGCTTGTCTTCTTGATGTTTTCAGGCGTAGTCGCACCTTTTTGGACGATCGATATTGCCAATACTGTCATCACGAACTTTCGAGTCAAATTCTTGATTGTTAGCACACTTGGACCGGTTGTCTTCAGTTGGAAGTCGGTCGCAAACATCCATAAGCCGCAGTTGGGCTGTTATTGCTCGCGTTGTAGGCCTACACAAGCGCTATACGGCCAGGCACGCTGATCCGTGACATTGTGACGTGCGAATCAAATGACTGAGCACTATGGGCCAAAACATCTGAGGTCATCAGTCCCCTAGAACTTAGAACTACTTAAACCTAACTAACCTAAGGACATCACACACATCCATGCCAAAGGCAGGATTCGAACCTGCGACCGCAGCAGTCGCGCGTTTCCGGACTGAATCGCCTAGAACCGGCTGCGGTGGCCGAGCGGTTCTAGGCGCTCAGTCCGGAACCGCGCGACTGCTGCGGTCGCAGGTTCGAATCCTGCCTCGGGCATGGATGTGTGTGATGTCCTTGGGTTTAAGTAGTTCTAAGTTCTAGGGGACTGATGACCACAGAAGTTAAGTCCCATAGTGCTCAGAGCCATTTGAACCATTTTTTTTTTGAATCGCCTAAAAGCGCTCAGCCACCGTGGCCAGCTATTTTGCTCGATTTCTGTCATTTATTTACATAAAAATTGTGCACTTACGTTGAAAACTTTGAACTGTTCTTGTGACCTTACTTGAAATATTTTGCACCGACTGCTATGAATTGCACGTGATTATTTTTGTTGTCTACACCCTTTCGTCCCTTCACTAACATTTTCCCATTGCAATAAACATATTTTTGCTGTCTACACCCTTTCGTCTCTTCACTAACATTTTCCCATTGTAATAAACACATGTCTCATGCGTCAAGTATTATTAACCGTATATGCTCTGCTACTCTTTTCATTACTTGCAACCTACAAAATACGGGAAAAATGACTAACGCCAGACAGCGCTATTAACACACCATACATCACCAGCACAATCTCTGGAAGTAGCCATATCTCACATCTTTAAACACTTAAACGTCATATTATATATAAACCGACACATGTAAGGTGATAATAAAATTGCAACCGATATTGGCAGCAAAAGTTGTTTGTTCTACCTTGCATCGAGTGTTTAGAAATATTAAGTGATTTACGTCACCTACTTCACCGTACATTTCGCTGTATTACGGTATCTGAACGTTCTCAGTAATGCGTCGTTCATAATCCTATTACTCGAACATAATTTGCATGAGGCGATCAAGACATCTCTTAGGGACGCAATTTTACGCCCCCATATAAGTCAGCTCAAACACGTGAATCTGGCAAGCTCTTTCTGTGAACATCGCTTAAGAACTCATATTAAAAACGGAAAGATACGAGCCGGAAAATTTCCACCCAGTTGGACACAGCCACCGAGCAAAACCGGTAAATTATCGAAACCAGCGTGCGATGCGTCCTGAAACCCGCCCGGTCAGAAACAATCGCTAGATTTAGAGTGTAGTTTCTGTCGCTCTACGCCGAAGCGGGGCGAACTCCTACAACCGGTGACATGCTAATGCCTCATTAAAACGTTTACGTCAATTTCAATTAATATTTATCTATGAGTGCACCGCACACCTCTTCGCAACAAAGCGAGTGGATAATTCGCCGAACGCTATTAACTGCGGCCATTACGAGCTCGCAGACAGCGCTCGTGAGATCATTAACATCCCAGTAACTCTTCCTCCCCCCCTCACCCGCCCCCCAGCCCTCAACTTCTGTCTCGCTCGGCAGAAAATTTATCAGAAACGAAAATAAAACAAAAAAAAAAGCGAGAGGAAGAGAGAGTGTATACGCGCTCGAGTGTGTGTATGTGTGCGCATATATGTATGTACGTACGTCGCGTATGAATAAATTCATAAGCGCGCTCTGGTGGAGGGACGAGTTTGCTGTCACAGTTGCAGAACTGCGATTCGCATTCCGCATTCCACGGCAGGCGACGAGCCACCACCATAAAAACGTTCCCAATGCAGTCTGAACGATGTACGAACGCGTCACACGCATCAGTGCGAAGGTAATCACACCAGATGTGTGTGTGATTGCGTTCCACAGGGCCTGTTATGGGAGCTGGAGATGTCTCCAGATGTCGTTCAGATGTGCCGCGTACTGTTTTGATAGGCATGGTAGACTGTGTTAGCAGAATCACTCTACAGCGAGTTTTCCGTAGAGATTCTCTAAAAATTCGCTAACAGACTTTCTGAGATAAACTGCATTGTTCTTGCAACGATTTCCATGTAAGATCCCGGGACTTATCCGTGATACAGGGTGTAATGAATGAACCCTGAGGATATCTGTGATACAATCTGCAAGGACTGCCCTAAGCGTATCCGTGACACGTTCATGTAAGACCTAAATGTTTGCACGTATCTGTGAGATAGCCAGAATCTGAAACACTGTGCACGTCAGTGACACAACCTGTAAGACGCAACCCTCAATAACACAATACAGAATAATCTCTGACACAACCTTCTATGACTGAACCCTGAACACTTACGTGACACAACCCATAATGAAGAGGCCCTGAGTAACAAAATCAGTAATAACGGATTGTTAAGCATATCGGTGACTCAAACAGTAATGACAGAAAGTTGAGCATCGGTGTCATACATGCGCAATAATTGACCTCCGATCACACTTGTGAGTCATTTGGTCAAAAGCCATTTTAAAGGCTATTTCTTGATAATTTTTGGAAATAACGACTTCTTTTTGAGGAAATCTGTGGTTTTTGACACTGTCACTTTTTATGATATAACCGTAGCCTGTTTTGGCCCGCAATGCCCACCTTCACAGGCTACAACAGGAAAAATACTAAAAAGCACAAAATAAAACCTTAAAACAAGTAATTACTTTTTTGCTGGTTCCGTTTGTCAGTTAAGCAAGCTAAGGTTAAAATGCATTTGGGTCAACCTATAGATGATGGACGACATATGTTCATGCGTTGTCAGGCCAATGCTAAAAGTGCGAAAAATGACGGAATTATACAGATAAAAGTAAGTGTACTTTACTTTTCTTACTCTTCGCGCAAGATACGCCCGTCCTCCGGAAGAAAACCCTTTAGCTGTCAAAACCATAAAACATATCGATGTTTCAATAAAAGTGCATCCACTTTGCCGCGTCCTTTCCCGATTTCATGCGTAACTGTCGTGCCTGACAACATATTCAGTTTTCAACTGAAGAACGCCTTGTAAGGCGAAAGCTAGTTACGAAAATAATTGCAGAATATTGGAAACTCGTACTAGCCTTACAGCCCGCAGCAACTTCCCGATACAGGCTTAGGGCGGCATAAACATAACCCCACCCAGTAATAATTTGCGAGTATTTTTCTGCAAGTGTACGTGTGCGTATGTGTGAGCAGCATAGAGCAATTTAGACGGAGTTAAATAACGCTCAAAATTGTGTGACTGAGTGAGGGGTGGGCGATGATGGTGGAAGGGTTGGGGGGAATAAAAACCGGACGAGCTACTCGGTCAAACCAGAACGGGCAGTTATTTCAGCCAGCTAATTAGCATTTAACAAATAATTAATCTTTTCCCACAGTTTTGAAGAGTACACAGCGTGCCGTGTATGTGTCGCCTCGGCGGACACCAACAATTAAACGACTTAATTATTTGGAATGGCGGCCGGGTCGGAAATCGCCTATTTTGCCTCCTCTTCCACCGTTCTTTTCGTTGTTTTTTTTTCGTTTCTTCCTCAATCGGGCTATAAAAAACGAGGAGAAAAGCAAAAAGACGGCGGCAAATTGGATCGTTTGCGTGCCTCGAGCTCGCGCTCCGCGGACATGCCCCACCCATCGCAATTACTGAGGAGGTTCGAATGCAGCCCGTAAGAAACGCACGCCGCCCCGACGTTAATAACAAGTCTGCAGTGGCAGGGCCGCCAACTTAATGCCGGCAACTTGCCCGAGTTGATGTGCCCGCAGCCCCCGCGCGCGCCCCACGTCCTCTCTCTCTCTCTCTCTCTCTTTGCTATAATGTATGTTCATCAGTAAAGACAGAGAATCTGAAACTAGTATGCGACCAGAGAAATTCTGGGAGAGAAGCTAAACAGATACCGACGCTGTATATGTATAATTTGCACTGAGGTGACGGAAGTCGGGGGCTAGCGATATGCACATATGCAGATGTCGGCACTGTCGCGTACCCAAGCTATAAAAGGGCAGTGCACTGGCGAAGCTGTTATTTGTAGGCGGCCGCTGTGACCGAGCGGTTCTAGGCGCTTCAGTCTGGAGCCGAGCGACTGCTACGGTCGCAGGTTCGAATCCTCCCTCGGGCATGGATGTGTGTGATGTCCTTAGGTTAGTTAGGTTTAAGTAGTTCTAAGTTCTAGGGGGCTGATGACCCCAGATGTTAAGTCCCATAGTGCTCAGAGCCATTTGAACACCTTTTTTTTTGTTATTTGTATTCAGGTGATTCACGTGGAAAATTTCCCATGCGACGGGAATTAACAGATTTTCGACGCGGAATTATAGTTGAAGCTACACGCCTGGGACATTCAACTTCGGAAACCGTTTCGGAGCTCAATACTCCGCGATCCACAGTGTCAAACATCTGCCAGGGGCCGGCCGGAGTGGCCGAGCGGTTCTAGGCGCTACAGTCTGGAACCGCGCTACCGCTACGGTCGCAGGTTCCAATCCCGCCTCGGGCATGGATGTCTGTGATGTCCTTAGGTTAGTTAGGTTTAAGTAGTTCTATGTTCTAGGGGACTTATGACCTCAGATGTTAAGTCCCATAGTGCACAGAGCCATTTGAACCATCTGCCAGCAATACCAGATTTCAGGCATTACCTCTGACCACGGACAACGCAATGGCTGACAACTTTCACTTATCCACCAAGAGCAGCGTCGTTTGCTTAGAGTTGTCAGTGCTAACAGACAAGCAACATTGCGTGAAATAAAACCCTATATGGGACGTACGACAAACATATCCATTATGACAACGCCGCGAAATTTGGCGTTCAGGGGTTATGGCAGCTGCCGACCGACCCGAGTGCCTTTTCTTAGAGCACGACATCGCCTGCAGCGCATCTTCTGGCCTCGTGACCATATCGGTTGGAACATAGACGACTGGAGAAAACCGTGACAGTCAAATGAGCCCCAATTTCAGTTGGTAAGAGCTAATGGTAGGTTCAAGTGTGGCACAAAGCCCACAAACTCAAGTTGTCAACAAGGCACTCTTCACACTGGTGATGGCTCCATAATGGCGTGAACTGTGCTTATATGGAATGAACCGATCATTGGAAATGGTTATGACAGGCTACTTTGAGGCCATTTTCAGCCATTCATGGACTTCGTGTTCCCAACCGACGATGGAATTTTTATGGATGACAATATGTCATGTCACCAGGCAAGAATTGTTCGCGACTGGTTTGAAGAGATTTGTGGACAGGCCGAGGAAAGTGTTTGGCCACCCATAACGTCCCAACATGACTGAAATGGAACATTTACGGGGCACAATCTAGAGGTCATTTCGTGCACAAAATCCTGCACCGGCAATACTTCCCCAATTGTGGACATTTTTTTTTTCACTAGCTGCTTATATTTTATGACCCACCGTCTAATTTCTTATGGTGGGTCGTATATTGCCACTTAGCCGCTGTGACTGGGTCCGGGGTCCGGAGTGACAAAGTAACGCCACGCCGGCTCCCGTCCCCACTCACACCGTTGCCCGTGTCCCGCCACGTGGAGGCGGGCTCTGTTTAGATCCATTTGATATCTTTTTTTTTGTGCAGCATTAGAAAAACTTATAACTAATACAAAATCAAGTAAGATATTAATAAACAAAACGAAATTAAATATTTAGAAAGAAGGAAGGGAGAGGACTGAATAGAGAAGTTATAATATTGCCCGTCACCTGGTTGTGGGCGACGGCCCGGGTCTTGAAATGACCCTCAAGACGCTGGCCGTTGCTCACCGTGCCTTTAACATCTACCATCCTAAAAACTACCTTAACTAGAAGAGATTAGGGTACGTTAAAGCTAGAAACTAAGACTAAGACCTCCATGTCCAGCCTGCTAAACTATTTACGATATACAATAGAGAACTGATTTTGTGCTTGGCTCAAAGTTGCTAATGAAAGGGTACTCGTGGTAAAAGTAATAAGGTAATGACGCTAACGGTTTGTGTTGAGCCTACAAGGCTCCTAGTAGAGTACATCAGGCGCAAGCACCTCCCAGCCCCGCCGACAACACGACCTGAATGGTGGTTTTCCCCGATCTACCGTAGGTATCCGTCGGGTTGGGCTCAAAAGAGAGGGACCACAATTAAGATCCTTCCATACAGGCTGTGCGCTGCCTCTTAACGGAAGGCGTAGGTCCCTTGAAGAGGTACCTAGCTTTAAGCTCTTATTGGACATGGAGATGCTGTTAACTATTTATATATAAGGTGCAATCTGTTTTTAGGATTGTGTGTGACTTGTGCACCTCTTGTCGGTTGTTCCACTCTGTTCTTTGAATTGGACTTGGTTGACGCTATGGATCATCCGCGCTGGACGCTTCAACATCTGTGTTTGTGCCCTGGTCTGTATCTGTTTCTTCTTCATCACCCGTGGTGCTAATCATATCTGTGTCCCCCTGGGCATCGTGACGTCTGTTTGGACCGACTTGCCTTCGGTAGGGTCTGTTGCGCAAGTATTCTATTTGTTGGATCTTCGAGATTTCGTCCGTTAGTTTGTTGAGTTCAGTCCACCTTTCCGGGGCGCGTATTATGGCATGTAGTTCGTTCTGTGTGTTCAGGCGATTTATGTGTACTGTGTGTCTTATGTTCGTGCGTTGTCCGCAGAAGAAGACAGTATGTTCAGGGGAACCTTCTTCCCCGCATGTGCATCTATTAGTCTGTTGCAGACTCACACGGTACAGGTGCGTGGAATAAGGGCCATGTCCTGTGATGAAATGTACCATACCGCGGCTGGGATCAATATGTTTTAGTTTTAGTCTTTCCCGGATGTCAGGGAAGAAGTTGTATACACGGCGGCCCTTGTGGACTGTTGTAGAAGCAGCATGGCTGAATATTTCTGCAGGGGACTTTCAACAACTTGTTGGGTCCACGCCACGTCCAGTTGCTGCTCAACGCCGGGCAAAAGGAGGTCCGACACGAAATTAGGAGGTATCTCATGACTTTTGTCACCTCAGTCTGCAAATGCGTGCTGCGTGGCAGTGATCTGACAGTACACCGCAACCATTGTTTGTTTATTTTAAGGAGGCGATGATATACAGTCGTTATATAAGACCTTAACTTTTCCCGGCGAATTGAATGTTCAAATAACTTACGGGTTTGCTGCCGGGTGACGTCGGCGACCACCGCCGAAATTTCGACAGGAACACACCCTGCCATTCTCAAGGAACAACTGCAAGGTGGAAACAATGTGCAACGGAATTTAATACCTCGGTTGACGGAGGAGAAACAAGGAAGATACCACACACAGAACAATTAAACGCAAAGTTAACACATAACCAAAGATAACCCACATCAGAAATATCGATAGTGACTATTAATCAACAGGTGAGGTAGCACTAATTCTGTCCCTCTGTTTTTTGATAAGAGATAGAGCCGTATTCCAAGCAGTATTTGAACCGAGGTATTAAATTCCCTTGCACATTGTTTCCTCCTTGCAGTTGTGCCTTGAGAATGGCAGGGTGTGCTCCTGTCGAAATATCGGCGTTGCTGGTGATGAACCAGAAAAAACGGATAATGTTCAGAGTGAAGTTAAATACGTAACATATGTTGTTAGAAATAGAGTTTATATGACTTTTTGTAAAAGAAAAGGTACTGTCACGTTCTGAATAAAGATTGTTTACAGCTAATGTCTGCGTTGGAGTTTTTTTATGCCAACTGGGACCATATCCGAAATTACCCGGACGACCTACGCCTGGCTTTCCTAGTTCCCAACAATCAACAAAGGATTGATGAATTAGCTATTACATTTTATGGCGACAAAATAAATTTTTCTGCAGCTGTTATTGTATTAGAAGCAAACCCGTAAGTTATTTGAACAGTCGTTATATAGTTTTGAAAAATAGTGGTTAGACCCAACAGCTGTATGTCACTTTACTAAAACTTCCAGTTGAGCTCAAACAAAAATCATTGTCAGGCGTGAACAAAACAACGTTAATTACAGGATATGCGCCCAGTCGCGGTCATTGGTATATAGGCTAACGTTGCATATTAACCTCATCGAAAAATTTGGCCTCTTTTGTGGAAGGACACTTGCGACAAAAATTTCTAAGTCCTCGTGGAATCTTCGCAGTTAGTCACATAGGCATAGTAAACAATGAAATAAAGCTTTTCTTGGAGTGCTCCACAATTATTTTAAGACGACGATAATTTAGAGTTTTTAAATATTTTGGCAGAAACTGTAATTTGGTACAATAGCTGTACATCAATCCTTATGCTTCGTCCTGTTAAGATATTGCCTAGAGTATAAATTGAGCATTTTTTTGCATTCTATAATGTTGTTGCCGGCCGCGGTGGTCTCGCGGTTCTAGGCGCGCAGTCCGGAACCGTGCGACTGCTACGGTCGCAGGTTCGAATCCTGCCTCGGGCATGGATGTGTGTGATGTCCTTAGGTTAGTTAGGTTTAAGTAGTTCTAAGTTCTAGGGGACTAATGACCACAGCAGTTGAGTCCCATAGTGCTCAGAGCCATTTGCACCATTTTATAATGTTGTTGCAGTTAAAGTGTAATGATGATCTAGATACCAATGATGATGGACGCATGTCCAGACTTAATGATCCTTGTAGCAAAGGATTCCCTGTTGTTGAGGCACAGCTGTTGTGCTCCAATTATGATTTTTATAACCTTTTTTTATTTATTTCTATGCTTAATTAGTCCCTTTATAACCATACCCCACATTCTTGGTAATTGTTCTCTTTACTTTGAAAAAAAGAACAACGCAGAACGGAGAGCGAAACTTTTTCTTTAAATTTTTATTTTTTCTCTGAAGCGTGACCTTACACTTTTCTCAATTTGCGCATGTGCCAATCTGTAGCGCGCAACGCAAGCCGAAGCTGTTCGCAAAGTGATCAGTTCCCCTGCCTTCATAGATCTTACAGCCATTTGCAGATCGTGATGAAATCATTCATGCAAATAATTAGTCTTTAAAGTTTAAAACATATATACGAGTACACACAGTTTTCCGTTCAGTACAAAAAGGAGAATTTCAAATTTCTAGAGAACGACTGGCACAAAATGTGTGTTAACTTCCACTGTAAGTCTGCCATACGCTATTTCTTTTAAAGATCCGTTTTTCAGACGACTTCTGATCTGCATTTGACTGTAGCGACAACATTCTAGACACTACGACGCACATTTCAGCTCCGTTACACTTCTCATACAAAATGGTTCAAATGACTCTGAGCACTATGGGACTCAACATCTTAGGTCATAAGTCCCCTAGAACTTAGAACTACTTAAACCTAACTAACCTAAGGACATCACACACATCCATGCCCGAGGCAGGATTCGAACCTGCGACCGTAGCAGTCGCACGGTTCCGGACTGAAGCGCCTAGAACCGCACGGCCACACCGGCCGGCCACCCTTCTCATACACAGACGTTAAGTGGCCACAGACGGTATTAATGGAGGGCAACTAAATTTAAAGCGACTCTAAACTATTTTTTTTTAAAAAAAAGGAGGTATAGAAAATCTATATGTTGTTTTTGTAGTTCCTGATTTCACGCGAATTCGGTTTCCGTTGCCCTCGTATACTTTTTTAAACGACCTTGAAACAATCGAATCAAAGTAAGGCTATCGGAACAGCTTCGTTTACAGACGAATTGTGTATGGTGTGTGGCAGAGGGAACTTATTATACCACTGCTATTTCACTCATCAACTGTTCCTTTCTCGGGAAGAAAAAATGTCAGTACGTCTACGTCATCGACTCTCTCTCATTTCATCGTCATGATGCTCATGTAGAATTTTTGTGGGAGCAGTTGTGCCGTTTTTCGATTCGTCTTGGAACGGTAACTTTTTCATGACACATTTCTTTGCTGTAGCGTCTTCCGCTGGAGTTCATTTAACATTCCTGTGATTCTCCGCGCCGCACAGTGGGCCAACACAGAGAGAACAGAATAAAAAGAAGGTGCGCGTTACGACTTCAGTCCCGCGAAATCTTGTGTAGATTTCTCTAGTGCGTGTTGCCGAATGTTGCGGTGTTATTCCAGTCTCAAATCGATATGATACGTACCGTGACAGCTGGCGGTAAACAGTGAATCGGAAGACGACCATTTTTGACATATTGCTTGTGTCGACTATTTAATGTATGACAATGGTTCAAATGGCTCTGAGCACTATGGGACTCAACTCCTGAGGTCATTAGTTTAATATATGACAGTGATCCTGCCTAGATGTCAGTATAAAACTTATGGGGGGCACTCCAGAAGGTATGTTTATGACCTTTCAGTCGGTGTAATGACGTGTATATATAATTAAAACCAAACTCCTGACTATATTATCAGAAATCGTTAGTTTCAAAATTTCCTCTGCGTGGCTCCATTTCTTCTAACTACCTTAATAGTGAAACTTCCTGGCAGATTAAAACTGTGTGCCCGACCGAGACTCGAACTACCTTAATAGTAGTTCAAATGTTCCTGGGTGCACATATTTGCACTTTTCAGTGGACGGTCATTTTTCTACCGTGCGGCACTGCTGAACGGTAAAAGTAGGTCCCTCATTATTTCATTTGTCATAAAATATTAACTGCACCAAAAATTGCCGTTATGGTTTTTTAATATAGTTTTTGTTTCCGAAATGCTGAAGAACTATTCAAATTTTGTACAGAGAACTCTAGAACTAAACCATTTCTACCAATAATTCTGAAAAAAATGTATGTATGTATGTCGAAAGTCGGCTGCCAAGTTCACTGGACTCACAATATTCTGAAATAATATCCGATGCCGATCTCAGTCCACATACTTTTGATACACGGATATTCGTTGATGGAAGCTGCTCCGTTGTAGACTAGTCGGTTATCTGAAGATACGCAGGGAGCTCCGAATAGGGATACCCGATGTTATCGAGAAGATTTTACACGCAAATATATCCATGAGTAAAAAGACGCATGCCGTATTCCATCGGCCTTTGGCATCTTCCGATCCATTTATCCCGTAAGTCCAGAAACTGATAACTGAAGAAGATAAACATATGACACCTGAGAAAAAGCTCTGCTTTTCGAATCATCTCCCAGTGGTGAACATTACAGCGACCCTTCTGAAGGCAATAATGACACAAGTGACGAATTTGACTACCATTTCGACTGAAAAATATGAATTACACACTTCGGTTTGGCAATTTCGATTTTTAATTCGTCAGCAACGACCTCACAATACTTTATGACAGAAGTTTCACTCGAATCTGCCACATTCCTAATTTTTGATCCGCCAACTCGGATCTGCCATTTTGAATTTCGTAATTCCGACATCGTATTCCTAATCAGCGACCCCAAAAAATCCGAAAATAACACAGTTTTGCAGGATTTTATAGTATGAACGAGGATCCAGTAGTGCAAACAACCATCAGCAAAATAAATGAACAAAAAGAGAACAGATTCTGTGGGACTCGTGGTAGTATTGTTAGTTAGTTAAGAGTTTGTCACTTTGTAGTAGCTGAAGGAGTCGTAGTATTTGAAGAAAATAAGCATCAGAAATAAATACTTAATACATCAATTATTTACTATCCATGGATATTATGTCCAGGTTTCGAAGCGAGCTATTCCACCGTGCGCCTTTTAAATGAGACGCGATTACGGATGAAAAAAAGATTACAAACAACAAATCGAGGAAAATAATTGGTAAAACACCAAACATATCGATTCGGAAAAATACTAAATTACCCAACCACAGAGAAAAATTTTGAGGTACCCTACTAGCGAACTTCAGACGAAAAGCACTGATCGGCTACATATTCTACCAAGGTAGTTAAAATACAAAACTGTGTGTCTTCGAGAAACACAGTTGCAAGTATTCCGCAAAGTATTTCCTCGACAGCTAAGTCTGAGCCGCAACTATGTACTTTTGAAAGCGAGCGGACCGGCTGAGATTAATGGTGCACAGAAGAGAGGAAAGAACGGTGGTAGCGAAGTGAGCTGATTAGGGAAGGGAAGGAAAGGGAAGTTTCGATCAATTAAGTTACCTGCCTGAGCCGCACGCAATCAAAGGATGATAATTTACTTTCTCCGTCTTGATTTTCTCTTCTCTCTTTTTCCCCTCCCTCCTACCCCTTTCGCTGGCTGCTAGGATTTATGAGAGGCGGTTAAATCCGGTAGATCGGGCGAACGCGGTCAGGGGAGGTATAATAACAGACCGCTAGGGTGTTGCTCCTGGTCTGCTGTGGATGTTGGCTGCACCGGAGCTGAACAACGTCTTGATAACCCAGCACCGTGAGTTGCGAACCAGGCGTCCGGCGTTCAGAATATTCACGCAAACGTATGCTAAATTTTTATTCGCGGTAGTGAGCAGACATCGACTTTTGAGTCGATTTAACTGCACCCAAGTAAAATGCAAACTCACTTCATTTGAGAAAATGGGCAATTCTGGATGGCCGGCCTGTGTGGCCGAGCGGTTCTAGGCCCTTCAGTCTGGAACCGCGCGACCGCTACGGTCGCAGGTTCGAATCCTGCCTCGGGCATGGATATGTGTGATGTCCATAGGTTAGTTAGGTTTAAGTAGTTCTAAGTTCTAGGGCACCGATGACCTATGATAAGTCCCATAGTGCTCAGAGCCAATTCTGGATGAATCTCTCTATTGTGCAGAGACTGCAATAGTCATCTGCAGTATTAACGGCGAGCGACAGTAATTGAATGGGTGAGTTTCAGAAATGCAGATGCTGCTGACACACGATTGCTGAAGTGCTAAATGGCACCAAACTTTACTGGACTTCATTCCGTATCGTCTCCTAACTGGTACAGTTTCTCAGCTACGTGCTGCACAGTCGTAGCAACCGGACAGTTTGACAACATGCTAGAGCACCAAATGTTGAAAACTGTTACGCCATCTGTCACATATTACAAGCAACGGGTCAAAACATCACGTGTTGAAAGCTGTTATGCCTCCTGTCCGAACAGTGGGCTGGAGCATCACGCTTCGAAAACCGATATCCAACCTGTCACATAGTTTGAGCGATGGGCTAGAGCATCACACAAAGAAAGTCTTTATACCACCTGTGACATAGTCCTAGTAAATGCCTGGAGTGCCATGTTGAAAATTATTGTGACATCTGTCATACAGTCCAAGGAATGAGCCGGAACATCATATGTGAAAAACCACTGTGCCACCTGCCACAATGATTGAGCAGTGCGTCAGAGTATCATGCACTGAAAACCATTACACCACCTGTCACACAGTCCGAACAAGGTACTGGTGCATCATGCGGTAAAAACAAATTGCCACCCGCCGCATAGTCCAAACAACAGGACAGAGCATCATGCCGCAAAAATCGAAATGATACCTCCACACAGCTCGAACAATGGTACAGCGCATTATACCATAAAAGTAGAATGCCTGTTCCACACAATCCAAACAACGAACCAGAATGTTATTAAGTAAAATCCAACACGGCTCCTGCTACACTGTGAAAACAATGGGTCGGAGTGTCATGTGGTAAAAACCGGTACGCCACTTGCTGCTGTATCCAATCAGTGAGCGGCAGGGTCATGTTGTAAAAACCGAAACGCCTCCTGTTATGTAATCTAAAAAACGACTAAAAATGGTTCAAATGGCTCTGAGCACTATGGCACTTAACATCTGAGGTCATCAGTCCCCTAGACTTAGTACTACTTAAACCTAACTAACCTAAGGACATCACAAACATCCATGCCCGAGGCAGGATTCGAACCTGCGACCGTAGCAGCAGCGCGGTTCCGGACTGAAGCGCCTAGAACCGCTCGGCCACAGGGCCGACAAAGAACGACTCAAAGATCCTGTGGTAGCAACCGATATGCCAACTGCGCACTGTCCAAACAATGTGCCAGAATTTCATGTGGCAAAAACCGATATCTCACTTGCCACACTATCCAACCAATAGGCCCAAAGTGTCATGAGGTAAAAACTGAAACACCAGATGTCACATAGTCCAGAAAACGGGCCAAAGAGTCATGTGGAAAAACTGATATACCACATACCACACTGTCCAAACAACGTGCCGGAGTATCGTGCGGTAGGAACTAAAACGCCACCTGTCACATAGTCCAAACAAAGTACCGGTGCGTAAAGCGGTGAAAACGGAAACACTCTCTGGCAAATAGTCCATACAAAGTATCACGCTGTATAAAGCTATGCACCATCTACCACACTAAAGGGCCATCTAGTAAAAATCGATACCCCACTTTCCGCACTCGCCAAGCAACTGTCGGGAGTGTCATGCAGTAAAAACCGACACCACACCTGCAGCACTATGTAATCAATGGGCTGGAGTGTCATGTGGTGGAAACCGAGACACCACTATCACATAGCCTAAAAGACTGGATGAAGACTCAGTGATAAAAACTGGTATGCTATCTGTCATCCGTCGAAACAATGTGCCAGAGTTTTATGCGGTAAAAACCAAACGATACCTGTCGCGTAGTCCAAACAACATACCAGAGCGTCCCGCAGCAAAAACCGAATGCCACAACAGTCCAAACAACGAACTGGAATGCCATGCTGACACAATACCTGTCACACTGCCCAAAGGACGGGCCAGACTGTCAACTAGTAAAAACCGATACCCCACCTGCCGCACTAGCCAAACTGGATGTAGTGTTATGCCGTAAAAACCGAAACGCCGTCTGTTACATGGTCTGGGTAACTGGCCATAATGTCATACTGGCAACAGTTACAGTACCTGTTACGCTGTCCGAGCGGTCGGCTACAGCATAATGCAGTTATCACAGTCGGCCGAGGGACTTAATTAGCTCAGGGCAAAGCTGAAGACAGCACACCAAGTATTCGCGACTCTTCCAGAAATTTTTATATTCGGAAGTGAGCTTCTCACTCTGTCATGATCAGCAAATCAGACCACCCGCTTTCCGTCACAGGTTACTCAGCACCACTGGCGCCAGGGAAGAGCCGACGGTGTCACTTTGACGGCGCATGCGGTGGTTCCCCTTTTTGCGCCTCTGGCCGCACCGCTAAACGCAGTTTAACGCCCGCCTCCGGCCGCGGGGTAATTTAGCCCCCGGCAGCGCTGCTGCGCCCTAGCGGGGGGCGACGGCACGACAGATATACGCCCGCGTTAATTTCCATTTATGTAAATATCGCTTCGACTGGCCGCGCCACCGCGCGCGCGCCGGGCTATTCACAAACCGTTGACCAACTCGCTGGACGTACTCGCTCTCTCCACAGTCCATCAACACTGCCCCACTCTCCATAAATAATACGACGGCAGGGCAATTTTGCTCGCGCAGGTGTGTGGCCGTTTCGAAGATGTTGCAAACTATGCGCACATTAACTTCAGTCACGTTCGGGCGTCGCCTCGGATGGATGTATAAAAAGTTTCGACTGGCCACCTTTTCGGTATCTTCACGCGACGATGCTCACTGCAGCCAGTACGTAATACACCTGTAAGCTTCACACATATTTGTATTTGGTAAGCTGTTTCCGTGACGTCTGTCTGAAATTCTCACAACGAGACCAGTCACAAATTTTAAGTTTCGCTATTTACAATGCGTTTCGGAGCCTTTGCTCCATTATCAGGTGGCAGTTCCGCTGTTTAACTCAGGTGCACTGCTACTGGGGAAAACAGAGACGTCGAAATATGTCACACACGTATATGTATAAATGGTGATTCAGCTGCTGCTACGAATGCCGTTTTATGTTAGCTGCACTGTTACTGTAACAGAAACGCTATTCAGACAGGCGGCAGCCACATAATGGATATATATACAGTAGATTCCCTGCCAGAGCTTTGAATGACTGTTAGCAAACAGAACCATATAATAAAAAATACAAGTGAGAACTG
Organism: Schistocerca nitens; assembly: GCF_023898315.1. Taxonomy (NCBI): domain Eukaryota; kingdom Metazoa; phylum Arthropoda; class Insecta; order Orthoptera; family Acrididae; genus Schistocerca; species Schistocerca nitens. Next base: position 83,268,996 of record NC_064625.1, on the reverse strand, counting down.
ACCATGAGTTACACGGTGTTATTGGACCAAGACATACCTTAATTCTTTGTGTAATTAGTGGCGTTAGTCTCGAACACATCTCTGTAAGTTTATACCGTTTATAGCGGTTAATCTTTCGTAAATGGTTCAGAAACGTTGCCTTAGAGAGTCTTTTTCAGTATCAGAAACAACGCAATTAACAGGAGGAATCAAATTGGGAGGTTTGCAAGTAACAACTTTCCTGTATATAACCCAGTGAAAATATATGACTAGTCACGTTAATGTGATGAAGTAGTTTCACACACAAAATTTGTGCAATCAATAGGGAGAAGCTGTCTTGGTATATTTTTCCACTTATTCTACGACACTCTGACAATGCGCTTCACATCTGCAGGGCGAAATGGCCAGCAACAATGTTCTGTGATGTGGGGTTGCATAAAATGACAGCTGCTGAATCGCCGTGTGTGTGTGTGTGTGTGTATGTGTGTGTGTGTGAATATTCACAATCTGTACATTGGCAAGCAGTAAAGGAAACCAACGAGAAATTTGGGAAGGTAATTTAAGTTCAAGGTGTAAAAATAAAAGCTTTGAGGTTTTTCGAAGACATACTAATTCTTTCAGTGGCAGCGAAGGACTTAAAACAGCTGGTTAAGGGAACGGATGAATGTAAGTGGAATCCAATGTGGCGATGCTTATTGCATTAGATAGGTAAATGAAATAATAACAAGTAGTTGAGTTGAGCCTTTCCGGGCAAAAAATAAATTATGAGGCCGAAATACAAAAAATGGCTCTGAGCACTATGGGACTTAACATCTGAGGTCATCAGTCCCTAGAACTTAGAACTACTTAAACCTAACTAACCTAAGGACATCACACACATCCATGCCCGAGGCAGGATTCGAACCTGCGACCGTAGCAGTCGCGCGGTTCCGGACTGAAGTGTCTAGAACCACTCGGCCACCGCGGCCGGCGCCGAAGTACAAAGGATATAAATTGCAAGAGCAAGGAACGAATTTCCGAAATTGAGAAATTTCTCAGCATCCAATACAAATCTCAGTATTAGGAAGAATTTTTTAAAGATATTTGTCTGGAGCGTAATCTTCTATGGAAGTGAAGAGAATAGACGTTTTTAAAATATGGTCCTACAGATGCATGATGTCTGTTAGAGGGAGCGAATAAGTAATATACTGTATCTAACTGGAGAAAAAATAAACGTTACCAACTGAGACTTCAAATAATAATTAGTTTACTAATGCTTCGGAGGAAGGCAACGGCAAACCACCTCCATTAGGACCTTGCCTAGTACGGCGGTGCGGGTCTCCCGCATCGTTCCCCTACGCTCTGTAAAGAAGCATGGGACTTCATTTTATTAATGGCGAGAAGTGTGGGAGATATAAATTGTAGACCAAAGTTTGAGTGCAGTAATCAGGGTCAACTGGATCTAGAACACATTTCACAAACTTATCACAAAACAACCTGGTCCCATTAGAACTAGGTATGCAAAGTGCAGTAAGCCATCAAAAGTATCCGGACACCCGGCTGAAAATGACTTAAAAGTTCGTGGCACTCTCCAACGGTAATGCTGGAATTCAGTATGGTGTTGGCCCACCCTTAGCCTTGATGACAGCTTCCACTCTCGCAGGCATACGTTTAATAAGGTGCTGGATGGTTTCTTGGGGAATGGCAGCCCACTCTTCAGGCAGTACTGCACTGAGGAGAGGTATCGATGTCGGTGGGTGAGGCCTGGCACGAAGTCGGCGTTAAAAAACATCCCATAGGTGTCCTATAGGATTCGGGTCAGGACTCTGTCAGTCAACAGACAAGGTCGGCCTATACGCTTTTGTGCTCTGCGTGTCTATTCACGTTTCCACTTCACTATCACACTGGAAACAGTGGACCTAGGGATGTTTAGTAGTATGGAAATCTCGCGTATAGACGTATGACACAAGTGGGGGTGTCCGGATACTTTCGATCAGCGTATTTACGTCGAACTGTAAATACAGTTTACAGTAACAACACTAACAGATGTTTACTGCATGCTGTATTCACGGACAATAACAGAGGAAGATGTCCTCATTTGTTTACTATTTTTCTATATCGTTTGTAACAGCAAATAGCTTGCAGTAGAAGAATATCTCATCTAGCGAAGATCATGTTTACTGAAGATTTTAATCTTGTTCAGTTTCATACTTCCAAATCTCAAAATATGGAATACTTTTCTTTTTAATAGGCTGTGTATCTTTTTTCTGGCGATCTGACTGCCGCAGATCTTAAAAATCTTACGACCACCCGTTAGCCTTAAAACTCGCCAATCTTCCCTGCTATTACGCCTTTCTTCCTGCTCCTGCTAGTTAGAACATATTTGCTACACTGAACTCGAGTAGTATACGATGGACAGATGGAGTGAATTTATGAGAAAATGTAGCGTGGTGCTCCGGAATTTCTATCCTTGCACTGAGTAGCTTCCTACACATTTTTTCCAAAGTTTTACAATTTTTGTTTCACTTCGTTTTCTTGTTATTTTTCCTCATCTCGAAGCGGGCCCTTTTTTCCGCCAATTACACCGACACACAATTTTATTATTTTCTCCGCGTTCGAGCGAGCAAATTACGGCAGCGAGGTTTAATCGTGTTCCGAGCGGCAGCATATAATTATTTTAATTATTTTCCCCCCTACTGCCGGAATAATAATATCCATCACACGCTTTTCTTACCCAGCGTCTCCCTCACTCATTCAACCTCTTTCTCTATTTTTCTCTCCCCTCGAATTTCTGCCTCTCTCTCTCTCTCTCTCTCTCTCTCTCTCTCACACACACACACACACACTCACTCACTCACTCACTCGATTTCTGTCCCTATCCCTCCTCGTACTTCGGCCTTTCTCTGTCTCACTCTGCTGCTACCGACTACCCGCTCTTTTTCCGGCTGCAGCTCATAGAGGTCATTCGAGCCGATCTGACGCGGTGCGCGACTCTGAAAAAAACGCGTCTTTGATCGGACGAAGGTCGAGGAGAGCAGACGAGAGCACAGATTCAGGTTTTTCGCTTTTACGGAATCGACTCACGCAAGCCACCGTCTCGCAGACTGGCGTGCATGCACACAGGCACTGCGGCTGCGTTCTGGATCGAAACCACTGGTTTCTTTACTTTATTTTTATTTTTCTTTTATCGTCGAGCTATAGATCGTAGTACTTTCAGCTGTCTGCCAGCTTTTGTACATCGCGCCATTACATCGTTACCATTGTCCCCCGCCTTATTGTCTCTGTCTACGCATCAGACAGCTGCGTTCCACGCTTTCTTACAGTTCCGTATCACCAGCGACGAGTTTTTAAAAGGGCAACTATCTTATTTCACGCAACAAAGAATAATGCAGCAAAGGGGTGTGAATATTGTGAACATTACATTTAGTTAAAGTAACCAAGCGGAATATTAAAAGGTAGTGTTCACATGCCGGCCGTTGTGACCGAGCGGTTCTCGGCGCTTCAGTCGGGAACCGCGCTGCTGCTACGGTCGCAGGTTCGAATCCTGCCTCGGGCATGGATGTGTGTGATGAACTTAGGTTAGTTAGGTTTAAGTAGTTCTAAGTTCTAGGCGACTGATGACCTGAGAAGTTAAGTCCCATATTGCTCAGAGCCATTTGAACCAAGGGAAGAGCCATCTTGAGCCAGTGTTCACATCCGCAAATGGGATGGCGTCTTCAGACATTCTATCGTTTTCGTAGTTCACTTCGGTCGATTTTTTTTATTTTTTGTTTATCCACTTATGTCTTTTTAGAGAGAAAGACGGAAAAAGGAAAATTATGGAATAAATTCTCACCGAAGACGAGATCGATAGAGACGCTTGGGTTTGCGATTAGGAGATCCCAAATTTATGTTGTTACTGTCCACCCTAAAATTTATAAAACCTTCCGTATAAACAGATTAAAATAAAGAGCGTAACAACACAAAAGCACGTTCATCTTTCACTCTCACAGAAACATCTGACATGCTTCGTTATTATACAAGCTATAAATCAAGGAAAGATAAGAAATTGTTTTAAGATGTGACTAGCGGCTTATTACCAAGAATAATCGAAAAACACGCTAGGTAGACTCAAAGTTATACCGAGGCGTCTACGAGTTGGGAAGATGTAATTAAGCCTGAAACTTGTTATGGTGAAATATATCGTTTCGGTGGTTACTTAGTACTTTTATTTTCTCGTTCTTCCTTCTAAAAATGGTATCTTTTGGTCCAGCACAGACTGTCTTATGTTCTTTTATTGCACTCTTCAAATCTACGACTTTCTTTGACCAGTGAGTATTCACGTCCTTATGACGACTGTTTGGCTTTACGAAAGGTAAAGGCACCAGAGAGGCGGTTCTGACGTTGTGACTGGTAATGGAAGCAAGAGTGAAGAAAAAGCTAGACACGTTCATAGGATTTGTCGACCTGGAAGAAGAGTTCGACGATGTCAAATGGTGGAAGCTGTTCGAAATTCTGATGAAAATGGAGGTAATCTGTAGGGAAAGACGGGTTACATACAGAATGTACGTACAAGAAGCAAGAGAGACTGGATGACCAAGAACACAGTGCTCGGATGAAATAGGGTGTAAGATAGGGATTAAGTCTTTCGTTCCTACTGTTCGATCTATACATCGGAAAAGCAATGACAGACATACAAGAAAGGCTCGAGTGGTATCAAAGTTCAACTGAAGTAATATCAGTAATAAGATTCGCTCACGACATTTCTATCGTCAGTGAAAGTGAAGAAGAATTACAGTATCTGTTGAATGGAATGCACAGAATAATGAGTAAAGAATATGGATTGAGGGTAAATTGAAGAAGGACGAAAGTAATGGTAAGCGTCAGAAATGAGAACACTGAGGAACTTACCATCAGAACTGGGGATCACGAAGTAGAGAAGTTAAGGAATTCTGCTACTTAGGCAGCAAAATAACACTTGACGGACGGAGCAAAGAGGACATAAAAAAAAACAGACTGGTAATGGCAAAAAGGGCATTCATGGCCAAGAGAAGCCTAGTAGTTTCAAACGTAGATTTTAATTTGAGGAAGAAATTGTTGAGAATGTACGTTTGGAGCACAGCATTGTATGGTAGTGAGATGAGGACTGTGGGAAAACCGGAAGAGAATAGAGGCTTTGAGAGATGGTACTACAGACGAACGTTGAAAATTTGGTGGACTGATAAGGTAAGAAGTGAGGAGTTTCTCCGCAGAATCGGCGAGGAAAGGAATATATGTAAAATACCGACAAGAAGAAGGATAGAAAGGTACGAAATCTGTTGAGACATCGGGGAACGACTTCCATGGGATAAGCGGGAGTTGTAGAAGGTAAAAACTGTTGAGGACGTCAGACATTGGAATACATGCAACAAATAATTGAAGACGTAGATTACAAGTGCTACTCTGAGATGAAGAGGTTGGCACAGGAGAGGAATTCGTAGCACCTGAGACGATCGTTCTCACTAAATCGCCCCACATTATTCCAAACCTTTGCCGTCTACAGTTTTACGGTGGAAATTATTCCCCAGTGCCTTATATCGTATGTATTAACCGTTTTTCTTAGGCCTGTATCTTTTCGTCACAGATTTTTCGGAGTCCCCACTTATTTCTTAACTTATCAGTCCACCTGCTTTGCGGCATACTTCTCCCGGGCAATAGTTTCATACGATAATTTCATTTCACTTCCAATATTTTCAAACAATTCCTCTCCGTGCCTAAGTATTTGGTCACTGTTCTCCACATTTCCCTTACTGTCTTCAGTGCTTGTTTGATACATCGGTTACAGAGAGGAGGACACAAGCGGATTGCGCACCTTCCCTTACAACAACATTCAGACGGAATTGCGATGATGATGACTGAGGCTACGTCGCGAGACTTTCTCCGTCTTGCGTGACGCGCAACCCAGAGGGCGGTGACAGACGGCGCACTGCGTGGGCGCCGACAGCTGACATGCGCCGCATTGTTGGGGCCGCGCGCCTGCATCACGTGACGCCGTATCTGGCGCCATCTGCATAATGGCGGCTGCGCGTTTTCACCGCCATGACTGACGGGTCAATTATGGCGGCCGCTCCGGCCCTTCAATCTCGAGATGAGGGATGGAGATTCTGGAGCGGCCCGCGGCGGTCTGCACGAGCGCGGGGCTGACCCAGACAGCTTCCACTGGCTCGGCGATGGACTACCACTTTTCACATGATATCTTGCGAACCATGGATGAAGCGGACCAGACGGATGCCATATTCCTTGACTTCCGGAAAGCGTTTGACTCGGTGCCCCACTGCAGACTCCTAGCTAAGGTACGAGCATATGGGATTGGTTCCCAAGTATGTGAGTGGCTCGAAGACTTCTTAATAGAACCCAGTACGTTGTCCTCGATGGTGAGTGTTCATCGGTGGTGAGGGTATCATCTGGAGTGCCCCAGGGAAGTGTGGTAGGTCCGCTGTTTTCTATCTACGTAAATGATCTTTTGGATAGGGTGGATAGCAATGTGCGGCTGTTTGCTGATGATGCTGTGGTGTACGGGAAGGTGTCGTCTTTGAGTGACTGTAGGAGGATACAAGATGACTTGGACAGGATTTGTGATTGGTGTAAAGAATGGCAGCTAACTCTAAATATAGATAAATGTAAATTAATGCAGATGAATAGGAAAAAGAATCCCGTAATGTCTGAATACTCCATTAGTAGTGTAGTGCTTGACACAGTCACGTCGATTAAATATTTGTGCGTAACATTGCAGAGCGATATGAAGTGGGACAAGCATTTAATGGAAGTTGTGGAGAAGGCGGATAGTCGTCTTCGGTTCGTTGGTAGAATTTTGGGAACATTTAGTTCATCTGTAAAGGAGACCGCTTATAATACGACCTACTCTTGAGTACTGCTCGAGCGTTTTGGATCCTATCAGGTCGAATTGAGGGAGGACATAGAAGCAATTAAGAGGCGGACTGCTAGATTTGTTAGTGGTAGGTTTGATCGTCACGCGAGTGTTACGGAAATGTTTCAGGAACTTGGGTGGGAGTCTCTAAAGGAAAGGAGGCGTTCTTTTCGTGAATCGCGACTGAGGAAATTTAGAGAACCAGCATTTGAGGCTGACTGCAGTACAATTTTACTGCCGCCAACTTACATTTCGCGGAAAGACCACAAAGATAAGAGAGATTAGGGCCCGTACAGAGGCATATAGGCAGTAATTTTTCCCTCGTTCTGTTTGGGATTGGAACAGGGAGAGAAGATGCTAGTTGTGGTACGAGGTACCCTCCGGCACGCACCATATGGTGGACTGCGGAGTATGTATGTAGATGTAAATGTAGAAGAGGACTCACCAAGCGTCTGTCCCGAGATCAAAATTACCGCTCAACGTTTACAGTTTTCCAATACGAAGGGAATTATCGGAATGGGACGATAATCGGTAGATGTGATGTATAGGTACAGACAAACAAATCTTTACAATGGATGAAAAGAACTGGATGATTTATTCAAGAGAAAGAGCTTGGCAAAGTGAGCAAGTCAGTAACGTGTTGGTCCACCTCTGACCCTAATACAAGTAATTATGCAGCTTGCCACTGAGCGACACAGTTGTTGGATGTCCTCCTGAGGGATGCCGTATCAAATTCTGTCAAACTGGCGCGTTAGACTGTCAGAATCCCGAGCTCGTTGGAGGGGCCTCCCCACAATGCTCCAAATGGTCTGAGTTGGGGAGACATCCAGCGATCTCGCTGGCCAAGAGACCGTTTGCCAAGCACGAAGACGAACAGTAGAAACTGTAGTCGTGAGCGGACGAACTTTATCCTACTGAAATATGAGCCCAGGATGGATTGCCATGATGGGCAACAAAACGAGGCATTAATATCGTCGACGTGCAGTTATGCTGTAAGGGTGCTGTAGATGACAACCAAAAGGGTTCTGACATGAAAAGAAATGGTACCACACACCATGACTCCTGGTTGTCGAGCCGTATGGTCGGTGACAGTCAGGTTGGTACGCCGCTGCTGTCAGGACCGCCTCGAGATAAGTCTTCGTTGGCCATCGCGGCTCACTTCGAAGCGGGTCTCATCAGTGAAGGGAATTCTAATCCATTCAATGAGATTCGAGGCCCCGGTGACCAGCGAGGGCGTGTCTGGAGACGCCTACACAGTGATGGGTTACCAATCTGTCTGTCGGCCGCCATACAGAGCGACACCCAAGAGTGATGATTTGATGTGGAATTTCTTTTTATAGCAGGACTCTTTTCGTTGCTATCCGCGACATCTTTACAGCCTGGACGATATTCTGAGCACGGTCTTGTTGCCTTTCATGGCAAGCCACCTTGGGCTTATATTTCAGCAGGATAACGCCCGGCCACACATGGCGGTAGTTTTCACTGCTTCTCTTCGTGCTTTCCAAATCCTACCGAATCCATCAAGGTCGCTGGATCTTCCCCAACTGAGAACGTTTGGAGCAGTATGGACAGATCCCGTCAACCAGGTCGGGATTTTGACGATATGAAGTGCCAACTGGACAGAATTTGCCACGATACCCCTCAGGATCATATCAAACAACACTATTAATGCCAAGCCGAATAATTGTTTGCATAAGGACGAGAGGTGGACCACCGCGTTAGTGACTTGCTCAATTTGTGAAACTCTTTCTTTTGAATAAATTAAATTTTTCTGAAACTGTAATCATATGTCAGTCTGTACATTTACATCGCATCTACTAGTTTCTGTCCCATTCAGGTAACTCCTTCGCGGTGAACGATGTTTCTCGGTCTTAGAGTGCAGATTAGCTGTTTCTCTTCTAGTATTTTATTACAACGGGAGATATTTTATTAAGTAATTTCTTAATTTTATATTTTATGTTATTTTAATTTTTAGATATCTTCCACATTCTGATTATTTTTGAATGGTAAAAAGCGAAACTCTCTACTTAGAGTGCACTCGTATCACTGCTGGATGCGATTTATTATTTAAAGCTCAAAACTGATCTTTACTTTTAGTATTCGACTCGCCTACTTATGAAGCAAGCGTGAGGACTGCGTGTCAGTGCTACTGGGCTATGCAAACATTTTATGGTTTCACTATAGACCAAGCTTTTGCTGTCATAGAGAAAAATAGTTTGTAAATTTCTCTTGCTTTGTTGTTCTGACTATGTATTGGAATTTTTTAATCGTAAGACGGCCTGAAGATGGTACCGTGTGCCGGAACCGGTCTTCCTTAGGGAAAATGAAAAGTTGCTACTGTAGACTGAAACATATTATTTACAATACGAAAAGTTTCAATGTATGACATGAATAACTTCATCTGAACAAAATGAGAGGATACATGAGAATGAAACCAATGAAGATGCAACGACATGAAATGAGTGCAGACCAATCAGATACGATTTACTTGCAATGTAATCAGTATGTCACACCTGTGGCTTCCCTATATACCTTGGGAGTTAAGGCGACTTGCTTTCGAAAATTAGGAAATCGTCGTTCGAATTCATAAGGGCACAAATTGTCATGATTGTTACCGAGGTCTTCGTCACGGTAACTATGCTTTTTCCTACATGAAATTGCAGCGTCACAAGACTAGTGAAATAGGCGAAGGAAGTTACAGTTGAGCCTGAACGTAAATGAATAACGCATTGAGGACAAATCATGGAGAGATCCATTACTGTTAGCTTATGCTATTGGTGATGGGTCAATGGAAACAGTAACTACCACGAAATCCGTTGTAGTAATCTTCCACAGCTACCTATAGCTGTACGACCACATAAAACTAGATGTACAAAAAGCAGATTTCAGACTGAGATTCACTGGAAGACTCTCGACGAAAGAAGTGGCTCACAAATTCTTGCTACGGTGTACGTGATGATTCGCTTGTTCACTCGTCGTGGAAGGATGGCTTTAAAAGTTGTATGTGTCGGCTAAATAAGTATAGTCTTCAAGAAGTTTGCAATAAAGTCTCAGTCATTATAACACTCACCAAACAGCACGCTGCAGCGTAAGTAACTCACGAAAACTCACCTGCAAAAAGACAGAAAGAGAACAATTAGAGAGTTTTCCAACAAAATAGACGGTGCATAACAATCAAGATAAACATCACAATGTCTGAATCAATTTGACTGAAAGCAACTACAATTTTGCGCACTGGAGTTTAGAATTAAGGATGAGAACTGTTTTCCAGTACGGGCGATTTCTGAGCGAGTATCACGACAGCTGTAACTTTTCAACTTTCGAAGGCGAGAGAGACGACAATGCAGTTATCTCACCGCTCTCATATTCGGGAGGACTGTGGTTCAAATCAAACTGTTAAAATGGCTCTGAGCACTATGGGACTTAACTTCTGAGGTCATCAGTCCCCTAGAACTTAGAACTACTTAAACCTAACTAACCTAAGGACATCACACACATCCATGCCCGAGGCAGGATTCGAACCTGCAACCGTAGCGGTCGCGCGGTTCCAGTCTGTAGCGCCTAGAACCGCTCGGCCACCCCAGCCGGCTGTGGTTCAAATCCCTGTCTGAGAATCCTGCAATACATTTTATGTGGTTTCCATAAATAGATTAAATACGAGTGCCGGATACTTTCCTTCAAAGGGCAAGGCCGACTTCCTTGCCTGTCCTTTTCCAATCCGAGCGTATCCTGGCATAATTTCTGTGAGGTAAATTGATCATGAGCCGTGAGGTTGGTTTGGGTACGGCAGCGCTTTGCTGCGTGTAGTGCTGTTGGAAGTGTTTTGCCGTTGCCTTCCTTCGACTTGTCAACTGAGCTGACCAGCCAGTTGAAGGCGGACCTACAACTTAACGTAGACTCGGGTAGCACATTGTGTATGAAAAACTCCGCGTACCAAAGTGTATTTTTTTTAAATGTCACGTATTCCTATGAGAGACCATACTGGTCAAAACTAGCAGAAGACTTCCTCTAACGACCTGACCTAATATTGTGCTAATTTTCTATGCCGTCTCTTGCGAAAGCCGCCTCGTAACACAGATTACTTGTCGCCACTAAAACGGTGCGTATCTCAACACGCACCGATTTCTGGACAAATAATTGCAGAAACTCTTACTGTAGGAATATGTGACACTTTTTTTAAAGACTCTGTATACATATGATTGGCAGAAACGAAACTAGCGACGCACGACTGAAAACAATTCTATGACACAAAGTTCCAGCATACTGATGGGGGATAGGACCAACAACTTGGGTATTAAATATTTTTATTTTCTTCCAATATCCGTCACAATTGAGACAATAGTCATTTTTTGTGGTGACTAGTTTCGGGTTATCACGTCCATTTTAAAACCACAGCTTTAGACATACGCGTAATCATATAGTGCACCGGTATAGGGCCTACAAGTTAGTAACCAAATATCCATTATTTGTCGTTACAAATCGTTACTTGAATACTAAATGTTAAACTTCATATGAGCGATTTCTTTCCAATCTAATGCAATCTGCTGCGTTGTACTGTGTATTCAAATGAAGTTTAGTATTTCGTATTCACGTAGAAGGGAGGACGACGTCCCATCAACAGTGACGTCATCAGAGACAGAGCACAAGCTCGGATCAGGGGAAGACGGCGGAGGAAGTCGGTCGTGCCCTTTCAAAGGAACCATCCCGGCATTTGCCTGAAGCGATTTAGGAAAATCACAGAAAACCTTAATCAGGATGGCCGGAGGCGGGTTTGAATCGTCGTCCTCCCGAATACTGCGCCACAACGCTCGTTTTGTATTTATGTAATGATTTCTAGCGACGAATAATGAACATCCGGTTACTCACACGTACATTGCTGTACTGTATGATAACACGTACTTCTAAGGCTATGGGTTGAAAATGATTGTTATGGCCCGGAACTAGTCACCGCAAAGAAATTACTATTACCGCAACTGTGACGAATATTGGAAGAAAATTAAAAAAAAAAATCTACGACGATCTGAGGCTTCAGCCACGACTCATACAATTCATAGTTCCACATTTGCTCACTGAAACATACGCCATGCTCATCTTGTACATTTTCTGTTGATTACTGGAATTTTGTAAGATCAATATTTTTCCCATTTAAAATTTACTGTTGATTTTGCCGTCTCAGCTGCACATTTACTTTTGTGGTAAAGCTATATCGAACAGAGTTGACCGTTTTCAGGCCTAAAACAAATTGAAAAACTAAATAAGCATAGTATTTTACAGTCAGTAGAAAACTATTGCATATAATTTGTATTTATTTACGTAGCTTCGTAAGCAACTACACATAACACTACTGTGGCACGTAGGTATGAATTATGGTTAAAATAGGTAGCTAATGGATGGAAGAGAGGGGAACAGGGGGTAGTAGAAAGAATATGTAGATCAACTGGGATAGAGGAGAGAAAACGTGGAGAAGCAATGAGCAGAATGGCATGAGCATAACGTATTGCGCAAAACATTGTCAAGTGTAACAGAGAAGGGTTTACTCTAAGATTAATTAAATATGAAAAAAATTCTTTTTCCTTTTGAACTTCCAGATTTTTCCGAGGATTTAATCTTAAAAGCGCCATATGCTAAGATCCTCTAAAACTGAAGTGAGTCATCCTGTTTAAATTACATTACGTGTAACACAGTGAAACGTGTCTCATTAAGAGACAATTATCATGATCCCATCAATTCGGCTTTTACAGTTTGTTTCAGTTCAAGGATCCAGCATTCTCGCCCTAAAAAATCTAAAATAGATGCGAAGCAGAGATCACTTGCATGGAACATGTAATTTCTGGACATTGTGACTTATTTGGAACGAGGGGTTTGGTAGAGGAAGCATACACGAAGTAGCTGGTTATTCGCAGGAGTACATCGTATTCCACGCTATAATAATTTGTCGGAAACTGTATCGCACGGAAGAAATAACAGGTCCGAGGAAAACACAGAAAATACCGGCAAAACGCTCACGCGAGGCCGTTCCGAATAACTTACGACAGCTTGAGAACCATTATTTGAGCGACGTAAAAGCTTCGAGTAATATGCCAGCGGAAGCGCGCCATTACTGTTTCGATCAGTAAAAGATGTGGTTGGTGGTCCGAAAGGTCAAAGAGAGGAGTGTAGCTACTTTCTGCACTTTCTTAAATAAAAAAAATAAAAAAAACAAGAATTGCAAGAAAATATCTACTTGCGGATGAAGGTGAAGGAGTGTAATGCAACGGGGGATACAATTTACCGAAGACGGTTTGAGAAAACGAGTTGTAGGTTAACTAGGGCCACTGTAGCAGGTGATTAGAGGAAATAATAGAGAGGAGGAAAATACTAAATAGAATTGTTCCGGAATGTAGGTGTCAGACGTATCGTGGCCGAAGATATGAGTATAGTATATGAAGAAATTGAGTAGCATTTACATGCAGTTCGATAAGCATTCCCGTACTCCTTGCATATTGGTTCAAATGGCTCTGAGCACTATGGGACTTAACAGCTATGGTCATCAGTCCCCTAGAACTTAGAACTACTTAAAGCTAACTAACCTAAGGACACCACACAACACCCAGCCATCACGAGGCAGAGAAAATCCCTGACCCCGCCGGGAATCGAACCCGGGAACCCGGGCGTGGGAAACTTGCATATTGCTTCTGTACAGTGAGAACAGCTCATGGACCCAGACAATTGCATAAGGAACCTTCTGATGTGAAAAACAACTGTACAGAGGCACCGAAACAACGGTAAGGAAGAGATGAACTTTCCATTCTACCCATACGTCGAAATACTAAGATTCACCAAAACACAGGTATACGCTGTTATTAGCTGGTAAAGTCCTCAATACACTTCAGCCGAGAGAGAAGTGGAAAGATCCATCCAAATGCGGAAGCCATAGCCTTGGGACTGACACAGTAATATCGAAGCTTTCAGCTTCTACTTCTTTTACTTTCGAAAAAGACGGATCAAATGCTTTAAATTTTCCTTGAAAAAAAAAATGGAATAATATGCAGGACTGTTTTCCAAATGTTGACTGTGGCGTTTGACGAATATACTATGCGTAAGACAAGAGTTTACGAGTGATATAAACGTTTCAAAGATGGTCAATATGACGACTGCCCTGGACGCCCTAGCCCATCAATTACTGACGACAATGTGGAAGAAGTGAATAAAATGGTAATGGAAAATCGCCGAATCACCATCAGAGAGGTTGCTGCACATGCCAAGCAGTTTTTTCGGATGTTTTGGGCTTGAAACCTGTGTCAGCACAGTTTGTTCCGAAACTGCTGCATACGACCAAAAACGACGTCACGCAGACATCGCTAGAATTTGTAAGGTTACAACAGGTTACGAAACACTGACGTCCGTATCACGGCCCAGTCGTCCCAATGGAAACTCCCCGAAGACCGAAAAATTTCGACATGTTTGATCACATGTGAAGGTTCTTCTCGATGTTTTCTTCGATTACAACAGGATTGTGCGTCATGAGTTCCTGCCTAACGGTCGTACGGTCAGGAAGGAATGCTACCTGGAAGTATTGTGCTTTGTGTAAAGGAATCCGAAGAAAGCGACGAGAACAGTGGCAAAATCTCTCGTAGAAATTTCATCACGGTAACGCTCCCGTTCACAACTTAACGCTTGATCGTGATTTTTTGGAAAAAAAACCGCTACGTTGACACAGCCACCGTATTAGCCGGAAATGGTCCCCTGCAATCCCTTTATATTCCCCAGGCTGAAGAGAACCATGAAAGGAAATTGGTTTGTCACCACTGATGAGATAAAAATCGCTGAGGGAGCTGAACACAATAACGGAAAATGAGTTTCAGAAGTGGTTCCAAGATTGGAAAAAGCGCTGGAATAACTGTATTGTATTTGAGAGGGATTTCTCAGAAGGGGACGAAGTGGACATTGTTGAATGAATAAAGTTTATCTTTGAAAAACAATAATTCACTTTATCTTCTCTTCGCACCTCGTATGATCGTAGGTTTTCTTCGCTCTGGTCCCAGGAAGACGAGTTGGGGGTTGTTTGGGGGAAGAGACAAAACAGCCAGGTCATCGGTCTCATTGGATTAGGAAGGACGGCGAAGGAAGTCGGTCGTGCCCTTTCAAAGGAACCATCCCGGCATTTGCCTGGGGTGATTCAGGGAAATCACGGAAAGCCTAAATCAGGATGTCCGGACGCGGGATTGAACCGTCATTCAGGAAGACGGTTCTGCAGCTTCGCACCATGGTGACCTTCGTGATACTGGAACATGAAGAGGACGAAATGTGATATTTCTCGCCAAGAACCGAGTCAACTGCGCGTCCGACATTACCCTCTTACGTCCACCAACCTAAACCTACTGGTAGCTGGTGAACGGCACTTTCATCGGCCAGCCAGTTTACACGCGGTTCTCCCATTGTGCACCGTACTTTCATCAAAATTTACGTCATCACAGTTGTTGACCGTGCTCCCACCGTCTTGCCACTGTAGACGACCATACGCTTTTTTCACTCTGGTCTCAGTTCTGGAACTTGGCACCTCGCTTGCCTTCTTGATACTGGAACATGATGAAATTTGATCTTGCTCGCCAAGAACCGAGTCAACTGCGCGCCGCCCATTATCCTTGTACGTTCACTCACCTTTGTCTACTGGTAACTGGTGGACGGAACCTCATAGGCCACCCACCTTACGCACGGTGCCCCAATTATTCCAGTACAGTCATCGAAAATTGCCATAGTTGATGTACAGTACTCCCGCCATCTAACCACTGTGGATGGTCAAACGCTTTCTTCGCTCTGGGCTCAGGAACACGGCTCTGGAACTTCCCAATTCGATCGCCTTCGTCATACAGAAGCATGAAGTGGATATCATGTGGTCTTTTTGACAATACAAACGAATGAACTGCGCGTCTCCCATTATCCCCGTACGTCCAGCCACCTTTGACTACTGGTAGCTGGTGGCCGGCAGCCACTGTACGCGCGGTCCACCCCATTAGGCGCCGGCGGGCGGCATCGACATTCATCCCGCACCTGTGGAAAGCCAGCGGCGCCCCGCGTCTGCAGCCGCCGCCTCGGCCGGTGGTCTCTGCAAAAA